>NW_012101435.1:80236-82027 GCF_000951045.1 Mandrillus leucophaeus | reverse complement strand
AACATGTGTATACACCTGTAAAACAGCAGCCACAATAAAAATCATGAACATATCCATCTCTCCCAAAAGTTTACTTCTGCTCTTTTGTAATCCTAATTATTGCATGCTTTCTTTTTTGACTGGCTTCTTGTCCTCAGTAGAATTATTTTGAGATCCATCCATATTGCTGTATCAATATGTTGCTCATTTTTATTAGTGAGTAGTATTTACATTGTTTGGATATTCTAGTAGTGTGTTTATACATTCATCTGTTGATAAATAAGTGGATTGTTTCCAGTTCGGGGCTATTACAGAAAATAAGGTGCTATGAACATTTGTGTACAATTACTGGGATGGATATATGCTTTCTTTTATCTTAATACATACAGTAGTTGTATGTTTAACTTTTAATAAAATTGCTAAACTGTCTTGCAGAGTGGGTGTACCATATTACTTTTGCACCACTGGTGTATGAGAGTTCTAAGTCCTCCATAGTGTCAGCAACACTTGGCATCATCAGGTTTTCTTTTTTTTTTTTTTTCAATTATAGCTATTTTATTAAGTGTTTAGCGATATCTCACTAATTTGCATTTGCATTTCACAAATCACTTGTAACATCAAGCATCTTTGTGTGTGATTATTTTCCATCTGTCCTTTCGTCCTTTTTTTTTTTTTTTCCACAAGATCTTGCTCTGTTGCCCAGTGGAGTGCAATGGCACAATCTCGGCTCACTGCAACCTCTGCCTTCTGGGTTCAGGCGATTATCCTGCTTCAGCCTCCCGAGTAGCTGGGGTTATATGCACCCACCATCACACCTGGCTTTTTGTATTTTTAGTAGAGATGGGGTTTCGTCATGTTGGCCTGGTGGATCTCGAACTCCTGACCTCAGGTGAGCCTCCCAAAATTCTGGGATTACAGACATGAGCCACCCACTGCGCTCAGCCTATTTTGTCCACTTTTAATTGGGTTGTTTTCTTATTATTGGGTTTTGAGAGTTCTTTATACATCTAGAGAAAGTCCTTTATCAAACATAGGCTTTGAAAATATTTTCTCCCAGACTGTGGCTTATCTTTTAATTCTTAACACTGTTTATAAAAAAGCAGAGGTTTACAGTTTTAATGAAATCCTATTTATCAATATGTTCTCTTGTATATCATGATGTTACTGTATCTGAGAAATCTTAGCCTAATCCAAGGTTACAATAATTTTCTTCCATATTTTCTTCTAGAAATTTTATATTCTTAGAATCTCAGTAGCAAGTTACCTTCTACTCCTAGTTTCCCGAGGGTTTTTAATCAGTTATGGATACTGAATTGTGTCAAATACTTTTTCCTGAATGCACTGAGAGGATGATGCGGTCTTTCTTTCTCAGTTTGTTACTATGGTGAATTCACTTGATTGGTTTTCAAATAGTGAGACAACTCTGCATTCCTGGGATAAACTCCACTGGTACATTATGTATTGTCTTTCTTTAATATATTGCTGGATCCATTTGTTACAGTTGTACTTACAAATTTCACATACATGTTCATGATACATTTTGATTGGTTTCCTTTTATTGTAATGTTTCTCTCATGTTGGTTTCAGGATAATGCTGACCACACAGAACCAGCTGGGAAGTAATCCCTCCTTTTGAATTTTCTGGAATAGTTAGTAGAATTGGAATTATTTCCAGTGAAGAGATCTGTCTTAAAGTTTTCTTTGTGACAATTCTTTTTACTACAAATATAATTTTATTAATAGATATAAGGTCATTCATAAAAAGGTATAGGTATAAGTTTTTCTATTTCTTTTTTTTTTTTTTTTTTTTTT
>NW_012101435.1:65228-79877 GCF_000951045.1 Mandrillus leucophaeus | reverse complement strand
TTACACGACCTAAAGTATTTTAAATGTGTCAATACTTGTTTTGTGGCCTAGAAACTGATCTTTTTTGATAAATAGTCTGTGTGTGCTTGAATGTCTACTTTGCTGTTCTAGGGTGGTGTGTACTATAAATATCAATTAGGTCATAATGGTTGATGGCGTTATTCAAGTCTTCTGTATTCTTGCTGGATTTCTTTTTATTCTACAAATTATTTAGAGACGGCTATTAAAATTTCTAACTATACTGTAGATTTGTCTATTTTTTCCTAAAGTTCTATCAATTGTGCTTCATATATTTGAAGCTTTGTTATCTGAGTGCATAAATGTTCAGGGTTGCTACATCCTCTTGAAATATAAATCCCTTCATTTAAAAATCCTTGTTTAACCTTGATAATATTCTTAACATTAGAATGTACTTTGATGTTATTACAGCCACTCCAGCTTTCACTGACTAGTAGTAGCATCACATGTCCCTTTCCTATCTGTTAACTTTTAACATCTTCTTTATATTTAAATAAATTTTTTGAAAGTAGCCTATAGTAGGGTCTTGCTTTGCTATGCAATCTGACAATTCTTGCTTTTCATTTGTGGTGTTTAGAGCTATATTAGTTTCCTATTGCTGCTACAGCAAAGTACCATAAATAGTTGCTTAAAGCAACATGTATTTATTCTCTTTCAAATTTTGGAGCTCATAATTCTAAAATCATGGTATTGGCAGGACTCCAATCCTTCAGGAGGTTCGAGAAGAAAATCCACTTCCTTGCCTTTTCCAGCTCCTAGAAGCTGGCCTCATTCCTTGGCTCGTGGCCTTATATCACTCCAACTTCTGCTTCTACCATCACATCACCTTTTTGATCTCTTACTCTTTTGCCTCCTCCTTATAAAGACTTCGTGATTACATCTGTCCTACCTGGATAATAAGGATAATCTCCACATCTCATGAGCATTAATTTAATCACATTTGCAAATTTCCTTTTTCCATGTGAGTAAGGTAATTCACAATTTCTGGGAGTTAGGACATGGCCATCGTGGGGGGCTCATTATTCAGCCTACCACAAGTCCATTTACACTTAATGTGATAATTGATATCGTTAGATTTAAGTCTATCATCTCGGTGTTTTCTCTTTGTTCCATCTTTGTCTCCCTTTTCCACTTCTTCTGTCTTATTTTGGATTGAGTGATTTTTATAATTCCATTTTAATCTTGTTTGTTGCCTTTTGGGTTCTGTCAATTTTTGCTTCATATATTTTGAAATTCTCTTTTAAGTTCATATGCACTCAAATTATTACATCTTTCTCCTGTACTGAACTATTCTGCATTATAAAACATAGTCATTTCCATAATATTCTTTGTCTTAACATCTATCTTATCTGATATTTATACATTTTTCACTTCAGCTTTCTAATGTTTACTCACATGATATCTTTTCCATTCTTTTTCCTTCAGCCAATATACATATTTGCATTTAAAATGCACCTCTTGCAGGCAGCCCATAGATAGGTTTTGCTCTTATATTCAGTTTGCCAATCTCCGCCTTTTGTTTGGAAGAATTTAGTCCTCTTTCACTTTGAAATTGCTGATATGGTTTGATATAGGCTTGCTATTGTGCTCTTTTGCTTTTTTTTAAAAAAAAACTTTATTTCAAGACATTTGGAGATCCACATTAAGTGAGAGATAATACAAGTAGTTCTTGTACAGTCTTTAGACAGTGTCCCCCGCCATGGTAACATCTTGAACATTTGTATAATATCACAGCCAGATAATTCACATTGATAGAATGGCGACAGAGAGCATTTCCATCACCACGGAGATGGCTTGTATGGCCACACATACTATACTTCCCCCACATTCCCACCCCACCCTAACCCCTCGCAACCACAAATCATTATCCACATTTATAGTTTTGTCATTTGAAGACAGTTATATAAATGGAATCATACAGTATGTAACCTTTGGGTATTGTCTTTTCTGCATTCAAACAATTCTCTGGAGATCCATCCAGGATCTTGAGTGTATCAATAGTCTGATCCTATTGCTGAGCGGTATTCCATGGTATGAATAGATCACTATTATTTAACCATTCATCTTGTGAAAAACACCTGGGTTGTTTCAGGTTTAGGCTATTACAAATAAAGCTGCTATAGACATTTTTCTACAGAATTTTGTATGAACACAACTTTTCACCTGTCTGCAAAAAAATGCCCAGTACAGTTGCTGGGTCTTAAGTTGGTTGTATGTTTATGTTTTTTCCCCTTTTACTTTTAGTTGACAAGTAATACTTGCACATATTTATGGAGTATAGAGTGATATTTCAGTGCATAATTACAATGTGTAATGATCAAATCAGGGTAATTAGGATATCCATCACCTCAAATGCTTACCACCTGTTTGTGCTGGGAACATTCAGAATCCTCTGTTCTGGCTTACTTGACATATACGATAAATTACTGTTAACTAATATTCACTCTACAGTGCCAGAGAACACTAGATCTTATTCCTTCTATTTATCTCTAATTTTGTATCTCTTAACCACCCTCTCCTTATCTTCTCCTCCTCCTTACCCTTCCCACCTAGCCTCTAATTACCACAATTCTACTCTACTTCTATGAGCTACTTCTTTTAGCTTTCACATGAGTGAAAATATGCACTATTCATCTTACTGTGGCTGACTTATTTCACTTAATGCATCCAGGTTAATCCATGTCTAGGCTTGCCATTATGATCTCCCTCCCCGCCCCAGTTTTATTTATTTTTTTAGTGGTTTTTGTTAGGGATGACAACAAGCATCTTTAACATGTTTTGTTTTTTTGTTTTTGTTTTTTTTTTTTTTTTGAGACGGAGTCTTGCTGTGTCACCCAGGCTGGAGTGCAGTGGCGCAATCTCGGCTCACTGCAAGCTTTGCCCCCTGGGTTCACGCCATTCTACTGCCTCAGCCTCCCAAGTAGCTGGGACTACAAGCACCCGCCACCATGCCCGGCTAATTTTTTGTATTTTTAGTAGAGACAGGGCTTCACCGTGTTAGCCAGGATGGTCTCAATCTCTTGACCTCGTGATCTGCCTGCCTCGGACTCCCAAAGTGCTGGGATTACAGGCATGAGCCACTGCGCCTGGCCAACATATCATGATTTACTTACCATTTAAATTGGGTTATTTCTAGTAAATCATACATTTCCATTTACTCAATTTTTGTGCTGTTGTCATGTATATTTAATTTCTATCATAAACTAAAAAATATAATGGTATCACCTTTGCCTTAAATAATATCTTCTAAAGATGTTCAGAGAAGAAAATGTGTAGTGATTAATATCCACATATTTACCATTTCCAGCGCATTTCGGTATTTCTTGTATATCTGAGTTACCATCTGGCATCATTTCTCATCAGCTGATAGAACTTCTTGTCCATCTTGAAGTATAAATCTGTTACCAACAAATTATCTTAGATTTTGTTGATCGGAAAAATGTACTTTTGGCCTCCATTTTAAAAAGATACTTTCATTAAATATAGAATTCTTGATTTTCCTTCTTCAGCACTTTGAATTATCATTCCAGTGTCTGTTAATTTCCACCATTTATGTTGATAAGTCAGATGTTTATATAGCATATCATTTTTTCTCTTCAAGATTTTCTCTTAATCTTTGATTTTACCACTTTGACTATAATGTGCCTTGCTTTGGTTTTCTTTGGGCTTAACCCAGTTGGATTTGTTGAGCTTAGCAGATCTTTAAGTTAGTAGCTTTCATCAAACTTGAGAAATTTTTGGCCAACATTTCTTCAATATTTTTTCCTTCATGTTCTTTTTTTCATTACATCTAATACTAAAATTATACATGTGTTGAACTACTTAATGTTACACAGGTCTGTGACATTGGTTATTTTTCAATATTTTTGGTTCTGTTCTTTTGATTAACTATTCTGTCTTGATCTATCTTCAAATTCACTGAATTTTCTGTTCAAATGTTCTGTTTTCATCTCAAAATTGTTGAGTACATTTAAATAATTTTCATTTCATTTATTATACTTTTCAGCTCTAGAATTTCCATGCGGGCTGGAGTGTTTCTATTTCTCTGCTGAGATTCCACATCTCTTCACTCATGGATACCATGTTTTCTTTTAATCCATTGAATATATTTTTCTTAAGCCTTTGAATGTATTTGTAATAGTGGCTTTGCAATCTTTGGCTGCTAAATCCAACATCTGGACCTACTTGGATCGGTTTCTATTAACTTATTTTTTTCAGAGTATTGGTCATACTCTCTCATTTTAGTTTGCATCTCTGAAACCTTTTGCACATTGCAAATGATATATTGAAGTGACTGTAGAACCTGTTTTGTTCTTCTGATTGCTAATGTACTGTTCTAGGAGACAATTAATGTGCCTAAATTTCCTGTCATGTGCAGGAGCTAATATCTCTGCTTAGGAGCCTAAACAAAGGCCTCAAAAGATCAATTACATATCTTAGAATTTTATGATTTTTAGAGATTCAAAATTCAGAGATTAAAAAATTTTAATTGGGAATGTTTTTCTTATGTCATTTTGGGTTTTGTCACTTTTCTTTTAAGTCTTACAAATCCAATATAATTCAGCTATATAGTACAGAATGCCAATATCTCACTTTGTTGTGAATTCAAATCCATATTTCAGATATCTAATAAAAATTTTCATAAATATTTCAAAAATTATGAAAAAAGCTAAGTTGAAGATGTTAAATTGAAAAATCAGGATATTAAAGTATACTATAATGTTTGGAATTAAATTCTTCTTCATTGATAACATAGTTTTACTTCTCTAGATGAAATAATTTAAACTAAGATACCAGGATATTTTAATAAATTTAAAATAAAAATTCTTAAAGAATCAGGACTACTGTAATAAACTGAAACATGTTGCTTAAAAATATACCATATCAGATAGCATAGGGTTAATACTCACTTAGTTCTCACAACACACCATGCCTCTTCTAAAACACAATAATTCACATGTAACTCCAACAATTTATCTCTTACTTCTTTGGCAGATTTTCGACTATATGTAGAATAAACTATTTTTGTCCGGGCCCTTTAAATTTAAACAATAGTTTAAAAGATTTAAAAATAAATAATAGACTAAAAAAATCTTATCGGCAAATTGAAATCTCAGTACTTACTAGACGGAACACTGATATACACGACTCAAAACAGCATCAATTATTTTGGGGATGGCAGTTTCCACATTCCTACTTATATTTTGAATGTAATAAAACTTACAGCAATTTAATTTTGCATATACTGCTCATTAGTGTATAAAATAGTCTGAAGTTGTACTGGGTAGCAGAGAGCAGCTTAGGATATAAAATTTTCTTCTCATAATTCACAAAGTTTTCAGAGAATATATTCTGACAGAGACAGAATGCAGTGAAAACCTATCTTTCAATGCTTAATTTCATCTAAAGAAGCTCTGACAAACACATGAATTAAAATTGAGTGTATCAAGTAGAACACTTAGACAATGGGCATCCAGGGTGTCCGAACAGGTGGGAAAAGCACCTTTACAGAATCTTTTTTTTTTTTTTTTTTTGAGACAGAGTCTCACTCTGTCACCCAGGTTGGAGTGCAGTGGCACAATCTTGGCTCACAGCAAGCTCCGCCTCCCGGGTTACGCCATTCTCCTGCCTTAGCCTCCCGAGTAGCTGGAACTACAGGCGCCCGACACCACGCCCGGCTCATTTTTTGTATTTTTAGTAGAGACAGGGTTTCACCGTGTTAGCCAGGATGAGCTCGATCTCCTGACCTCCTGATCCGCCCACCTCGGCCTCCCAAAGTGCTGGAATTACAGTCATGAGCCACCGTGCTCGGCCCACAGAACCTTGAGAAATGGGGATGGTCACCAAAATACGGTACAATAGGTGATTTGACCATAGTGGGAGTTCTTACAAAATCCTGACAATCACTTATGCATTGGATGTTGCTTAGAATTTCAAGCATATGCTTAGTCACCACAGTGGTTTCCATGCCAGTTCACCACAGTAGAACAGAGAGCATCAGGTGCATTTCTAAGGTGTCTGACTCCAAGCCCTGGCTCCTAGACAGCAGACCTAAAACTTTTAAATAATTTAAACATTTGCCTCTAACAATAGGCCAAAAATCACTTTAAAAAAAGATTACCCTGACAACTACTAGAATAACCAAAATAAATTTTTAAACCAGCCATTTAAGGAAAGCAAAACTTAGACATCAATGGAAACTAGAGTTCTTATAATCAGCTAACAAAAATACTCTAAATTTTCATGAAAGCAGGTAACATATAGTAGCAACTTTCATGTACTTTTTCTAACTGTCACAAAAGGCTAGTCATTAGCCACCAGTAAGATTTAGAAATCATTTCTTAAATCAGAGGGGGCTTGTGGTGTAGAGCAGGGGTTGGCAAACCATGGCTGTGAGTAAAATCCATCCTATCTCCTGTTCCAACTACCTAGTAGTTTTACTGGAATACACACATACATCATAAATATGTGACACGTTTGTCACTTTGAGAAAAACTGGCTTTTGCATTTTTCAGTTTTCAGAGGTCTGCTTGCTCCAGAGGCAACAGGTATGTATTGTCATTTCTGGACTGGTTATTGTCATTTTTTTTTAACTTCCAGCATGAAAATAAGGATGAGTTTGTGTGTGTGTGTGTGTGTGTGTGTGTGTGTGTGTGTGTGTATAAAAATGTTCCAAATTCCTAAGAATTGGGAGTCACCAAGTGAGTCTTGGTGAAATACTCATCGGCTGCCAACCTCAAGTCTGCATCTTCGTAAAGTGGATGATTCACAATGGGATGAAGTGTTGACAGCTTGACACTTGCCATTGTAGGCATGGCACCTGCGAAGACAGCACCTGGAAAAAAAAAGGCTATATCTTCAATGAAATGTTTTAAAGAAAATCAGAAGTTAAACTTACCTCTAATATGTGAACCCAGATTAGGAAGGATGATGCCAATTTACATGACCAGGGACCTCATTCTTTTTATTGACTCAATAGTTATTCATTGTCTACTATAATAATAGCTGACTTTTGTTAAATGCTATCTTGGTGCTAGAAACTGTGCTCTATATTTTAATAAGAATTAAATAACTTAATTTGCACAATTCTAAGAGGTGGATCCTCTGTTCTTACTTTGTAGAATCTACAAACTGAGCATGTGTGGGGTCTGGGTTGTGCACTCATTAGAATCTAATGCCTGATGATCTGAGGTGGAACCATTTCATCCAGAAACCACCCCATATCCCCCAGTTCTGTGGGAAAAATGGTCTTCCATGAAACCAGTCCCTGGTGCCAAAAAGGCTGGGGACTGCTGTTGTAGACGATGAAGAGACAGAGCCAAGTTAAGTGACTTGCCCAAGACTGCACAGCTAAGAAGTTCCAGAGCCTGCCCTCTTAGCTGCTTCACTAAAGCTTCCTGCTATGCTAGAGCACTACGCGAACAGCAGGACTACAGACACACATGAAACAAAAAGAATGTAAAATGTCATATCTGTTCCAATAATGTGGAATGCCAGGAACTGAGAGGCTGCTATGAAGGGCAAGTCTCATGAGACATTTTTTCAAATGACTTTTGTGGCTTGTGAACTGTGGTCCTGTGGATGTGCCATAAAAAAAGAAAAGCATTGTTTTCTTCCCTCAGATCATCTTTAATTAAGTTCTCAGAGTTATCATTTGACTTGACACCATTTATACATGCCATGAAATCATTTCATTACTTGCTGCTAGTACTTTTTGGAGTAATAACATGTATAAATTTGGTCATAACTAGAGATACAGCAAAATCTACTATCTGGCTTCCATTTCATCTCTTTTTTTTTTTTTTTGAGACAGAGTCTCGCTCTGTCGCCCAGGCTGGAGTGCAGTGGCGCGATTTCCACTCACTGCAAGCTCCGCCCCCGGAGTTCATGCCATTCTCCTGCCTCAGCCTCCTGTGTAGCCGGGACTACAGGCGCCCGCCACCACGCCCAGCTAGTTTTTTTGTATTTTTTTAGTAGAGACGGGGTTTCACCGTGTTAGCCAGGATGGTCTTGATCTCCTGACCTTGTGATCCGCCCGTCTCGGCCTCCCAAAGTGCTGGGATTACAGGCGTGAGCCACCGCGCCCGGCCCATTTCATCTCTTGAAACACCAGAAGACCAAATGCTTACTTCTTGGTACTTTTATATAAAAAACAATTATATAATTGTGAAGATTATTATCATTTTTAATCAGCACAATAAAATCAGTAATAAAGACAAGACATATTATTCAGATCTACTGTAAAAAACTGTATGTTGGAGAGGAGGTAGAGCATGGTAACCAAACAGAAGCCTCTACTGTTCATCCTCCCTTCAGGAACACCAAATTTGATAAGGATCTACACAAAAAGCATCTTCATAAGAATCAAAGGTCAGCTTAGGTACCAGCGTGGCCGCAGTGGGGAGGAGCACCAAGAAGGTTCTTGTGGTCCCCGATTCCAGGGCTCTTGGATGGCATTTCTGGACCTGCCATGGGCTGGAAGAGAGCCCGTTGCCCCGAAGGGTGAGTCCCAGGCCTGGCAGCACTCACCACAAGCTGACTGAAGGGTTCTTGGGCCTTAAGTGGATGTTGGCGGTAGCCAGGCAGTACCTCCCATGGGCCTGTGGTAGTGGTGGAAATGGAGAGAGACCCCTCTGCCTGGGGAAAGGGGAAGGAAGGGTGGGAAGGACTTTGGTGGTTTCAGCACCAGCTCAGCTGTGGTAGAATAGAGCATCAGGTAGATTTCTAAGGCATCTGAGTCCAGGCCCTGGCTCCTGGACAGCAGCATCTCTGGACCTGACTATGACCTGGGGGATCTTGCCACCCTGAAGGTAAGGAAGGTCACCAAAGCAAAGTCTGGTTTGCTTTGCCACCTGCCGACTGTAGAGCCCTACACCTTGAGCAAACAAAGGTGGTAGCCAGGCAGTAGTTACAATGAGCCTTAGGCAAGACCCAGTGCTGTGCTAGCTGCAAGTCTGACCCAACACATTCCCAGTAGTGGTGGCCACAGAGGTGTTTATATCACCCCACTCCTAGCTCCAGGCAGCTTAGCACATAGAGAGAAAGAGAGAGAGAGAGACTCCATATGGGAGAGAGTAAGGGAAGAGAACAAGAGCTTCTGCCTGCTAATCCTGAGAATTCTGGATTTTATCCAAGACCACCAAGGTAGTACCTCTAAAAGTCTGCAATAGCTTCAGCATTACTGGGCATGGGGTGCCTCCTAGTGCAGATACAGCTGCAGTGACCAGAAACTTAGATCACAACACTGAAGTCCCTTTGAATACCTGGAAAGCCTTTCCAAGAAGGATGGGTACAAACAAGCCCGGACTGCAAAAACTACAATAAATACCTAATTCTTCAATGCCCAGACACTAACAAACAGCCACAAGCATCAAGACCATCCAGGAAAACATGACCTCACCAAACAAACTAAATAAGGCACTAGGGGGCCAATCCTGGAGAGAGAGAGATATGTGGCCTTTCAGACAGAGAATTCAAAATAGCTGTGCTGAGGAAACTCAAAGAAATTCAAGATAACACAGAGAACGAATTGGTAATCCTATCGGATAAAGTTAACAAATAAACTGAAATAATTAAAAAGAATCAAGCAGAAATTCTGGAGCTGAAAACTGCAACTGACATACTGAAGAATGCATCCGTCTCTTAATAGCAGAACTGATCAAGCAGAAGAAAGAATTAGTGAGCTTGAAGACAAGGAGTTAGAGAGAGAGATAGCAGTAGGAAGTTTATTCAAAAGTATAACAGAGAACCTCTCAAAGCTAGAGAAAATATCAATATTCAAGCACAAGAAGGTTCTAGAACATCAAGCAGATTTAACCCAAGGCTAACTCAAGTCATTTAATATCAAACTCCCAAAGTTCAAGGATAAAGAAAGGATCCTAAAAGCAGCAAGAGAAAAGAAACAAAAAACATACAATGGAGCTCTAATACATCTGGCAGCAGACTTTTCAGTTGAAACCTTAACAGGCCAGGAGAGCATGTCATGACACACTTAAAGTGAAGGAAAAAACCTTTTACCTGAGAGTAGTGTATCCAGAGAAAATGTCCTTCAAACCTAAAGGAGAAGACTTTCCCAGACAAACAAAAGCTGTGAAATTTGATCAACACCAGACCTATCCTACAATAAATGCTAAAGGAAATTCTTCAATCTGAAAGAAAAGGACATTAATAAGGAAGAAAGAATTGGAAGGTACAAAATTCACTGGTAATAGTACGTACACAGAAAAACAGAATATTATAGCAGTGTAATTATGGTATATAAACTACTTATAGGATAAGTAGGAAGACAAAAAGATGAATCAATAAAAAATAACTACAACAACTTTTGAAGAGACAGACAGTACAATAAGATATAAATAGAAATAACAAAAAGGTAAAAAGTAGGGAGATGAAGTTAAAGTTTAGAATTTTTATTAGCTTTCCTTTGGCTTATTTGTTTATGCAATCAGTGTTGTCATCAGTTTAAAGTAATGGGTTATAAGATATTATTTGCAAGTCTCATGGTAAACTCAAGTTTAAAAACATACAATGGATATGCAAAAAATAAAAAGCAATAAGTTAAAACACACCACCAGAGAAAACCACCTTCAATGAAAGACAAAGAGGAAAGAAGAGAAGACCACAAAACGATGAGAAAACAAATAACGAAATGGCAGAGGTAAGTCCGTATCAATAATAACACTGAATGTAAATGGACTAAACTCTCCAATCAAAAGACAAAGAGTGACTGAATAAGAAAACAAAACCCTAAGAATCTGTTTCACCTACAAGAAACACACTTTACTTGTAAAGGCAAATATAGACTGAAAACAAAGGGATGGAAAATTATATTCCATGCCAATGGAAACCATAGAAGAACAAGAATAGTCATATCAGACACAATAGATTACAAGACAAAAACTATAAAAAGAGACAAAGAAGGTCATTATATAATGATAAAGGGGTTAATTCAGCAAGAGTATATAACAGTTGTAAATATATATACACCCAATACTGGAGCACCCAGATACATAAAGCAAATATTATCAGAGCAAAAGAGAGAGACAGATCCAAATACAATAATAGCCTGACACTTCAACACCCCACCTTCAGCAGTGGACAGGTCATCTAGACAGAAAATCAATGAAGAAACACTAAACTTAATCTGCACTATAGATCAAAAGGACCTAATAGATACTTACAGAACATTTCATCCAACAGCTACAGAATACACATCCTTCTCCTCAGCACATGGATCATTCCTCAAGGATAGACCACAAAACAAGGACAGGCCACAAAACAAGTCTGAAAACATTTTTAAAAATGGAAACAATATCATGTATCTTTTCTGACCACATTGGAAAAAAACTAGAAATCAGTAGTAAAAGGAATTTTGGAAATTCTACAAACATAGAAATTAAAAAATATGCTCCTGAATGACCAGTTGGTTAATAAAGAAATTAAGAAGGAAATTGAAAATTTTCTTGAAACAAATGATAATGAAAACACAACATATCAAAACCTATGGGATACAGCAAAAGCAGTATTAAAGAAGGAAGTCTATAGCTATAGGTGCCTACATCAAAAAAGAAGAAAAAGGCAAAAAAAACCCAAAGTTAGTAGGAAAAATAAAATAATAAAGATCAGAGCAGAAATAAATGAAATTGCAATGAAGAAAACAATATAAAAGATAAACTGGTTTTCTGAAAAGACAAAATTAACAAACCTTTAGCCAGACTAAGAAAAAAAGAGAGAAGGCCCAAATAAATAAAATCAGAGATTAAAAAAAAAGGAGACATTACAACCAATATCGCAGAAATTAAAGGATCATTAGAGACTACCATGAGCAATTGTATGCCAATAAATTGGAAAATCTAGAAATGGATAAATCCCTAGATACATAAAACCTACCAAGATTGAACTATATAGACATCCAAAACCTGAACAGACCAATCACAAGTAATGAGATCAAATCTCTAATGAAAAGTCTCTCAGCAAAGAAAAGCCCAGGACCTGATGGCTTCACTGCTGAATTTTATCAAACATTTAAAGAAGAACTAATATCAATCCTACTCTAACGATTCCAGGAAATAGAGGAGGAGGGAATACTTCCAAACCCGTTGTATGAGACCAATATCACTTTAATACCAAAACCATACAAAGACCCATCAAAAAAAGAAAACTATGGGCCAATATCTCTGATTAATGTTAATGCAAAAATCCTCAACAAAATGCTAGCAAACTGAATTCAATAACACATTAAAAAGATTGTTCATCATGACCAAATAGGATCTATCTCAGGGACACAAAGATGGTTCAACACAGCAAATCAATGTGATACGTCATATCAACACAATGAAGGGGAAAAAATCATATGATCATCTCATCTCCATAGATGCAGAAAAATCATTTGATAAAATTCAACATCCTTTCATGATAAAAACCTTCAAAAAAACTGGGTATAGAAGGAACATTAATCAACATAATAGAAGCCATATACAGCAGACGCACAGCTAGTATCATACTGAGTGAGGAAACAGTGAAAGTCTTTCTTCTGAGATCTGGGACATGACAAGGATGCTCACTTTTTACCACATTATTCAACATAGTATTGGAAATCCTAGCTAGAGCAATCAGACAAGAGAAAGAAATAAAGGGCATCCAAATTTGAAAGGAAGAGGTCAAATTATCATTGTTTGCAGATGATATGATCTTATATTTAGAAACAACTAAAGTCTCCACCAAAAAAAACTGTTAGAACTGACAAATTCAGTAATGTTGTAGGATACAAAATCAGACAAAAATCATTAACATTTCTATATGCCAACAGAGAACAATCTGAAAAAGAAAATTTAAAAAGTAATTCCATTTACAGTACCCACATATAAAATTAAATACCTATAAATTAACTAAAGAAATGAAAGGTCTCTAGAATAAAAGCTATACAAAACTGGAGAAAGAAATTGAAGAAGACACAAAAAATGGAAAGCTATTCCATGTTCAAGCATTGGAAGAATCAGTATTGTTAAAATGTCCATACTATTCAAAGCAATCTACAGATTCAATGCAATCCCCATCAAACTACGAATGATATTCCTCACACAATCCTTATTTATATGAAAACACAAAAGACCTAGAATAGCTAAAGCTACCCTGAGCAAGAACAACAAAACTGAAGGAATCACAATACCTGACTTCAAATTATACTACAGAAGTAGTAACCAAAACATCACGGTACTGCCATAAAAACAGACACACAGACTAGTGGAACAGAATGGAGAACCCAGAAAGAAATCCATACATCTACAGTAAACTCATTTTTTATAGCAGTCCCAAAAACATACACTGGGGAAAGGGCAATCTCTTCAATAAATGGTGCTGGGAAAACTGGATATCCATATGCGGAAGAAAGAATGTACACCCCTATCTCATGCCATATACAAAAATCAAATCCAAATGGATTAAAGACTTAAATCGAAGACCTCAAACTCTGAAATTACTACAAGAAAACTTTGGGGAAACTCTCCAGGACTTTGGATTGGGCAAAGATTTCTTGAGTAAATACCCGCGAAGCACAGGCAACCAAAGCAAAAATGAACAAATGGGATCACATCAAGTGTAAAAGCTTCTGCACAGCAAAGGAAACAATCAGCAAAGTGAAGAGACAACCCAAAGAATGGGCGAAAATATTTGCAAACTACCAATCTGACAAGGAATTAACAACCAGAATATACAAGGAACTCAAACAACTCCGTAGGGAAAAAAAAAATCTAAAAGTCTACTTAAAAATGGGCAAAAGATCTGAATAAACATTTCTCAAAAGAAAACATACAATTCACAAACAGCTACACGAGAAGGTGCTCAACATCGCTGATGATCAGAGAAATGCAGATCAAAAACTACAGTGAAATAGCATCTCACTCCAGTTAAAATGGCTATTACTCAAAAGACAGGCAATAACAAATGGCTGTTATCCAAAAGACAGGAAAAGATGTGGAGAAAAGGGAACTCTCGTACACTTTTAGTGAAAATGTAAATTAGTACAACCACTATGTAGAAGAATTTGGAGGTTCCTCAAAAAACTAAAAATAGAGTTACCAAATGATCCAGCAATCCTACTCTTAGATATATACCCCAAAGAAAGGAAATAAATGTTTAGAAGAGTTATCTGCACTCCCGTGTTTATTGCAGCACTTCTCACAATCGCCTAGATTTGGAAGCAACCTAAGTGTCCATCAGCAGGTGAATGGATAAAGAAAATGTGGTACACTGACCCAACGCAGTGCTATTCAGCCATAAAAAAGAATGAGATCCTGTCATAAAAAAAGAATGAGATCCTATCCATAACATGGATGGAACTGGAGTCCTTTACATTAATTGAAATAAGCCAGGTACAGAAAGACAAAGTTTGCATGTTCTTACTTATTTGTGGGAGCTAAAAATTAAAAGAGTTGAACTTAGGGAGATCAAGAATAGAATGAGGGTTACCAGAGGCTGGGAAGGATAGTGAGGGTGTGGAGGGGAAGTGAGGATGGTTAATGTGCACAAACAAAATAGAAAGAAAGGATAAGATATAGTGTTTGGTAACACAGAAGGGTGACTATAGTTAACAAAATTTAATTGTACAATTGAAAGTAACTGAGAGAGTATTAC
>NW_012101435.1:56318-65178 GCF_000951045.1 Mandrillus leucophaeus | reverse complement strand
AAACTTTGGGGAAACTCTCCAGGACTTTGGATTGGGCAAAGATTTCTTGAGTAAATACCCGCGAAGCACAGGCAACCAAAGCAAAAATGAACAAATGGGATCACATCAAGTGTAAAAGCTTCTGCACAGCAAAGGAAACAATCAGCAAAGTGAAGAGACAACCCAAAGAATGGGCGAAAATATTTGCAAACTACCAATCTGACAAGGAATTAACAACCAGAATATACAAGGAACTCAAACAACTCCGTAGGGAAAAAAAAAATCTAAAAGTCTACTTAAAAATGGGCAAAAGATCTGAATAAACATTTCTCAAAAGAAAACATACAATTCACAAACAGCTACACGAGAAGGTGCTCAACATCGCTGATGATCAGAGAAATGCAGATCAAAAACTACAGTGAAATAGCATCTCACTCCAGTTAAAATGGCTATTACTCAAAAGACAGGCAATAACAAATGGCTGTTATCCAAAAGACAGGAAAAGATGTGGAGAAAAGGGAACTCTCGTACACTTTTAGTGAAAATGTAAATTAGTACAACCACTATGTAGAAGAATTTGGAGGTTCCTCAAAAAACTAAAAATAGAGTTACCAAATGATCCAGCAATCCTACTCTTAGATATATACCCCAAAGAAAGGAAATAAATGTTTAGAAGAGTTATCTGCACTCCCGTGTTTATTGCAGCACTTCTCACAATCGCCTAGATTTGGAAGCAACCTAAGTGTCCATCAGCAGGTGAATGGATAAAGAAAATGTGGTACACTGACCCAACGCAGTGCTATTCAGCCATAAAAAAGAATGAGATCCTGTCATAAAAAAAGAATGAGATCCTATCCATAACATGGATGGAACTGGAGTCCTTTACATTAATTGAAATAAGCCAGGTACAGAAAGACAAAGTTTGCATGTTCTTACTTATTTGTGGGAGCTAAAAATTAAAAGAGTTGAACTTAGGGAGATCAAGAATAGAATGAGGGTTACCAGAGGCTGGGAAGGATAGTGAGGGTGTGGAGGGGAAGTGAGGATGGTTAATGTGCACAAACAAAATAGAAAGAAAGGATAAGATATAGTGTTTGGTAACACAGAAGGGTGACTATAGTTAACAAAATTTAATTGTACAATTGAAAGTAACTGAGAGAGTATTACTGGATTGTTTGTAACACAAAGGATCAATGCTTCAGGTGATGGATACTCCATTTACCCTGATGTGATTATTACACATTGTATGCCTGTATCAAAATATCCCATCTACCCCATAAATATACACATCTGCTATGTACCCGCATAAATTAAAAACTTTGAGAACCCTGAGTGTTTCCTTTCCAATATAACTAAGCATTCTAAATGCAACTTTGAATGAAAATTTCTTTATATGCCTCAAATTTGAAAATATGTAAGCCAGTCAAAGAATGTGTATTTATTATTGGAGACTCAATAATTAATGATGACAAGCTGTTAAGCTAGTGAAGTGGTTCTCAAGCAGGCATGATTTTGCTCCCTAGGGAGCACTGTCAACTCTGGAGACATTTTTGGATGTCATGCTATGGGGAGGAGGGAGGAGATGCTGTTGGCATCTTGTAGATAGAGGCCAGGGATTTCTTGTAATACACAGGACAGCCTCAGTGTCAACAGTGCTAAGGTTGGGAAATGCTGGGCAAGAAGAACTGAAAGCCCAGGGCCAGGGTCTCCCAGAAAAAACTAGGCACACCTGTCCAGCAAGAGCTGGACCCACTGAGCTGTCCTCTATGGCAGACAGAGAGGAAGAAATACCCTCCCCCTCCACCTTCTGTCTTTTTGGCCGTGAAGTAAATGAGCATAACAAGGAAATATCAGATATTTTCCTATCACTGTATGGAAGTCTCCATTTAGCCTACACACAGATTAGAAAAAGGTATTCCCCTGACTTGACAGAGCCCCATTTGTACATAGCATGATGAGTGGACCACAAGCTGGATTTAAGCTTTCACTTATCCTCTCAATTGGTCACCTTTGTGCAGTGCACAAACTATACAACCTTATATGGCAGACCTCAACATAAGCACTAGTTCCATTAATACTACAAAACTTCATACAGCTTTTAATATGTGGTAACCATGAGATAACTCATAATAAGAGTAATTAAAAGGAGAACAAGACAGATTGAAAAGAAGATCAAAGAAGAGGCATCTAAAAGTGAGATGGGGGTTTGTGGCAGTTATCTTAGAAGGATAAGTTGCCAAATGTAGGCTCTCTGTCAGGAACCCAATACAAACACCAGAACAAAGAAAGACACAAGAAAAGATTAAAAGGGCAGCTACCTTTAAAAGCTTGGGAAAAATAGCTGTAACTGGGGAGGGGCAAGAGAGAGTAAAGAAAGGGAGTGATTATCTTGAGCTCCTATGTGGAAAAAGTCAGTTGGGGATTACTTTTAAAATTCGAATTAAACTGGCTTGGCAGTTTAATGAGGTGCTGTCACCTACACCCTTTGAAAGCTATAGACCAAATATCTTAGTTAAAGCTTATAAAGATTTACCTTAATGATGGTTAATTAGCAAAAAAGTGGCTATCAAATAAGAAATAAGAGGAAACAAGCTCAGGAGTCATAAGAAAATTTAAATAAACCACAGTGAAGAACTCATACCAGAGAAAGTTTCTAAATATCAAAAATAATCTTAGATTTACAAATTTAGTTACAGAAAGTGTTATAGAATATACTTATTCTCTGGAAAGGTATTTAAAAATATCTATCTGCTTGAGATAGTTCTGAATAAAGACAGGAAGAAAAGAAGGTAAGCTAAAAAGAAAATTTTGGAGTATTTAAAAGTAGGGTGTATACTATCTCTGTGAGATGATTTCGTGAAGAAAATAGAATATCCAAGACTTTAACTCTTCTGCCGATGACCTGTTTACAGAATTAGAGGAGATGGCACTGATTGGAGTGACAGAAGCGGTGCCAGTTCTCCCCACCATCAAAAGTATCTTCTGCTGTGCCTGGCACAAGGTGTGAAATTTCATTTTTAAAGATTTATTTCTTGGATTTCTCATTGTTATGGTTAAAATGCTATAGTGCTCTCTGAGAGTTAAAGGACATAACTTGTGAAAAATCATTAATTTCCTGGTGCTAATTTAAATTTGATAATTATCTGGGAGGGGCTTAAAGGGGACGCAAAATTGTGTTTTGGAAGGGTTTAATTGATTGACATTGCAATAGTCTGCTCAAAGTCTGTGAGAATATGAATGTCTGTTTGTAAATCTGTCATACACACATAAACACATATATCAGAAATCAGAATTATATAGTATACACAAATGTGTTTGTGAGTATGTTTGCGCAAAACTATGCATATAACCAAAATACCTACACACCTGGTGTGGTATTGTATTTGATCCACTGTAAAAGTTCTTCCTGAGGCAAATTATTAAATTCTCCTATTATGCTCCATTGATTATGGAGGTTTGCATAACCTTGTATTGACATCACTGTTAGAATGCCAAAGATAACATTCTCAAAACGAACTCTGCGAAAAAGCCAGCCAAAGAGCTGAAACGACAGAAATCATTTATTTATAGTTCTTATATGAAGCGTACTGTAGGGTCAACAATAAATTCTCACCTTGTTACTCAAACCAATGTGAATTACCCTTTGATATCAGCACACACGTATACAGAATTACCATCTCCGGTTGTTTCTAAAGCAACGAATATGTTGGCATTACAGGGCTCAGGTGAAAACGGAACTTTCTCTCCCCTGGGAAGAATTAAGGAAGGAATGCCTGATCCTTCTAGTACTAATTTACTACCAAGGATTAAAATAAACAAATCACAACTGTGAAACATCTTAGAACTAAATCCTTTCATCCTTGGCTGCCTTTTGTGGACATCGTTAGTAGACAGGGAACTCCTATTAGCTTGACATATATAGATTCTTCTCAGGAAAACAGGCATTATGGTATTTTAAGGCTATACACTCATAATCAAAACTAAGTAAGGTGTTTGAAGAAATACCTGAGGCCCAGTATTCTAGCTAATTTATCTAGTTCTTTTGTATGTTAGATACAGTGATAGAACCCCAGAATTTCTTACAGATTCTTTGAGCCAAACAGGACCATACTAGAGCAATTACTCTGCATCTGCTCTGGTATTGGATGAGCACTTCAGGGTACTTTTTTTTTTTTTTTTTAGACGGAGTCTCACTCTGTCTCCCAGGCTGGAGTGCAGTGGTGCGACCTCAGCTCACTTCCACCTCTGCTTCCTGGGTTCAAGCAATTTTCCTGCCTCAGCGCCCTGAGTAGCTGGGATTATAGGCACACACCACCATGCCCGGCTAATTTTTGTATTTTAGTAGAGACAGGGTTTCACCATGTTGGCCAGGCTGGTCTTGAACTCCTGACCTCAAGTGATCTGCCCACCTCGGCCTTCCAAAGTGCTGGGATTTCAGCTGTGAGCCACTGTGCCTGGCCACCAGGAAACTCTTTTCTTTTTTTTTTTTTTTTTTGAAACAGAGTCTCACTCTGTCACCCAGGTTAGAGTGTTGTGGTGCAATCTTGGCTGACTGCAGCCTCTGCCTCCCAGGTAAGCGATTCTCCTGCCTCAGCCTCCCAAGTAGCTAGAATTACAGGCACTTGCCACCATGCCTAGCTAATTTTTGTATTTTTAGTAGAGATGGGGTTTTACCATGTTGGCCAGGAAGGTCTCGAACTCCTGGCCTCAAGTGATCCACCCATCTAGGCCTCCCAAAGTGCTGGGATTACAGGTGTGAGTCACTGCGCCAGGCACTCTTACACAAACCCGAACTCCAAAAGGTTATGTTCATGGACAGGATATTAACAGAGGGGAAATGTTTGCCTAATCGCTTGTTATAGAAATATCAATTAAAATCTAGAAATACTTTTCAAAGCCACTTGAAATTGCTTTTCTTGCTTATAGTGAATCATGAAGTAATATTTTAAATCATTTAAGTTAGTTAAGTTAAAAACACTTAGTGTGTTTATATTTTGAATTAGTTAGCAAAGCCGCAGTAATTGTAAGTGTAGCTGCTATAGCTGAGGTCACACCCCTGCACTCCAGCCTGGAAGACAGAGTGAGACTCCGTCTCAAAAAAAAAAAAAAAAAAAAAAGTACCCTGAAGTACTCAGTCTGAAACTTTTGAGTACCAATATGATGTTCAAAGGTTATGCTTGTATTGTTATAAAAGAATGAATCCCTTACCCGCCGAGAGCATATCAAGGAAGCCATAACACACATATGTGGCGTCAAGAACAGCTTTAGCCTCATAATTAAAATGGCAAGGGCAGTAAACGCTAACAACTGCAACGTGTGAAAAGCCAGCTATAAAAACACAAATAAGACAAAATCATATTTTTGCTTTTCATATTTTTAAATTAATGAACTATATTGAAACTATATTATTCATTAAGACAAGGATCTTCTAACTTAGTAATGAGCCTATTAGTATTCATTCATTCAACAACAATTTATCGAATGCTTACTATGTTCCAGGTCCTCTTCTGGGTGCTTCAGATACAACAGTGAGCAATTTCTGCCCTTGTATTGTATTTAAGTACATTTAGTAATGACAGACAGACAATACATAGACATAGCAAATAAATAAGTCCATTACATAGTCTACTGTAAGGCAGTAAGTGCAGCCGGCAAGAAAATGGAGCAGGCAGAGGAGCCAGGGAGAGCAGGAGGTGGTGTGAGGAGGCGGAGGACCAACACAGTGGGCCTCACTGTAAAGTGACACAGTTACCAATGCATCCCTGATGCAAACATCTGAAATCTACAATGCTCCAAAATCTGAAACTTTTGAGTACCAATATGATGTTCAAAAGTTATGCTAAAACAAATGCTCATTGAAGCATTTTGGATTTTGGATTTTCAGATTAGGGATCTCAGCTAAGTAACTATAGTATAAATATTCCAAAATTCAATAAAATCTGAAATCTGAAACGCCTCTAGTCCTAAGCATTTTGGATAAAGGATACTCAACATGTGTCATAAACTATCCCTATTAAGTTCAAATTCAGTTACCCACTCCTGTCAATTTGACCTTTACCTCAACACCCACTTAAAGTTCTATCAAATAGGAAATTATTTCCAGCCCACACTGATCTTTTCCTTTTTATGCCACAAAATAATTTCGCACCATATAAAATGTTGTCTTATTTGTCTCCTTTGTAAAATTACACATACTGAAAGGCAGGAACATTACTTTAGTATCTTTTGTGTCCTTCAACACTTCTGAGCTTGTCGCTGACTGACCAGCAAATCTACGTGGTGGCAGATGGCCACCAGTCACAGGGCGAGGGGTGACTGCCCTAATGGACTGTAGCTGATTAGCTCAGCAGGCTAGAAACCAAATGCTTGTTATTGTTAAAGGAATGCAATTTAATTTAATTCTGTACTATAGTCACAAATCAGCCTTCTAGCTTTTAAATCCTTATTACTATTCAAAAGTGAGAGCAGATGAAAGAGCGAGAAGGATCAGCAGAAATGTATCACCAATGCTGACAATTCACGACTGATGGTGCGTCAGCAGCAGGTTATACCTTTGTCAATTATCCTCAAACTAGAATGTAATACACAAGTCTACCAGAGATTAAAATGAAAGCTTTACCTCACCGTGTTCAAGGAGCTTTTTTCTAGAATAAAACAAAAATATTATCTATTTACTGATGTCTCTTATACTATGAATACATAAAAATAAGCTTCATTTGTTTGATCTTAGATTTTAAAAATCTGAGTATCTCTAAACTACTTAGGAACATACATAAAAATAAAAATATCAGATAATACTACAAAAATTACAACAATTTAAAAGTCATAATTTATAGTCATCATACTCAAGATATATCAAAAATTTGTTCTTTGGTTAAAACAAAATAAATTTTACAGACCCCTGGAGATTGTACCTCTCATGAATAAATGAATAGGATGACCTTCTATTAAACCTATATATACAGTGTATACAATACTTTAGATGACCACTGTTAAACTTTTGAGTTGTTTTCATTTTTCACAATTACAAATAACATAAGCACTCGTGCATAAAACTTTGTAAGCATCTCTGAATATTTCCTTAGCATAAATTTCCAGCAGAAAAATTGGGTAAAACATAAATATTTTTAGTTTCAGAAAAGTTATCCCTTTACAAAACACTTACAGTACACCTACTGTATTCTAGGCACTGTGCAACGAAATGAATACCACAGTCCCAGCTTATCCTCCGATCCTCACTTTCCACAGTTTCAGTTACCTGTGGTCAACTGCAGTCCAAAAATATTAAACAAAAAGTTCCAGGAAATAAACAATTCCTAAGTTTTAAATTGTGCACCATACTGAATAGTGAAATCTCAAGTCATCCTGCTTCATCCTACCTGGGACGTGACTCACCCCTTTGTCCAGCATATCCATGCTGTATACGTCACCAGCCTGTTAGTCACATAGTTACCATATCAGTTATCAGATGGACTCTGGTGGTAGCTCAGTGCTTGTTTTCATGTAACCCTTTTTCTGACTTAATAATGGCCCCAAAGTGCAGGAACAATGATGCTGGCAGTTGAGATATGCCAAAGAGAAGCTGTAAAGTGCTTTCTTTAAGAGAAAAGGTGAAAGTTCTCAAAAGAAAAAACATCATATGCTGTGGTTGCTAAGATTTACAGTAAGAATAAATCTATCCATGAAATTGTGAAGAAGAAAAAATTAATGCTAGTTTTGCTGTTGCATCTACAACTGCAAAAGTTATGGCCACAGTCCATGATAAGTACTTAGTTAAGATGGAAAAGGCATTAAATTTGAGGGTGGAAGACGTGAACAGAAATGTGTTCCGATGATGGCAATCCGGTGTGTTACTCTCTGCAGTTTCAAGCGTCCACTGGGGGTCTTGGGATGCATCGCCCTGCAGATAAGGGCAACTGCTGTGCAGCATGAACAGTATGGACACAACACTTACCTTCATGGAGTTTCTATTAGAGTAAGACAAGAGGTAGGAGGCTGCCTATTTTATTCTTCTCTTGAAAAGACTGGGTATTTTACTTTTATGAAAGGTTTTATAGCCTGCAGGGGCATTCTGATATGGATTTTGGGGGTGAAGAGAGAAATAAGTGTAGAAACTAAATTCAGAGGTACACAGACCCATAGGTTTTTTTTAAAAGAGAAGTCAGGGGACGGTCTCTTAAGATAGTAGTGGAGCCCAAATTATTCTATCTGCCTTGTAGCTCCTACCCTTTGTATGCAGTAGTTTTTTTTTACACAGAAGACAGGAAGGTCTCTTAAGGTAATAGTGGAGACCAAATTATTCTATCTCCCTTGTAGCTCCTTCCCTGGGCATGCAGTTAACAGAGTGCGGTTTTCCCACTTGTCCCGAAATCTTCTAGGCACAACAGATTCCTGTAGTGAGCTGCATGCAAGGAAGAAGCCTGGTAGGTGAGTAATTATTATAATCACCAAGAACTCTGAAAGTAACTACTGATACTTTATTTAAATCAGGTAGCTAATTAAAAATGTGATTATACAACCAAATCCCAAGACACAAATAGCATGAAAAGGAAACATCAAAATAAATGGGTAAAAAACTTGACCTCTCATGAAATGGCTAATGCAAATGAAAACTCCAGTTATTATTTTCACAGAAGTT
Source organism: Mandrillus leucophaeus (assembly GCF_000951045.1). Classification (NCBI taxonomy): domain Eukaryota; kingdom Metazoa; phylum Chordata; class Mammalia; order Primates; family Cercopithecidae; genus Mandrillus; species Mandrillus leucophaeus. The sequence goes on along the minus strand of NW_012101435.1, from coordinate 56,561 downwards.
TAAGAGGATAATGCATCCATATAATTAAAATAGGCTTCAGTGAAAAGGAGTTTTCAGAAATTCTAAGAAAAATATATTTGCCTAATTTAAAGCCTCAAAAGGAGGTTGAAGAGCAACATGTGCACAGCTGAAGTTGACAGTATTAAAGACTCAGTGATGACATTCTCTGAGAACACAGAAAGAAAAGAAAAAGATAATATGATAAAAGCAGTAACAGAAATTCAAAAAAGAGAGGCTAAAGTG
>NW_012101435.1:47498-54603 GCF_000951045.1 Mandrillus leucophaeus | reverse complement strand
TAAATTAAAAAAAAAAAAAAAGAAACCCACAAATATCTATAAACCTATCTATCCATCAAATGAGGGCAAAATAAAGCCATTTTTCAGGTGAGAAAGCACCCAGAAAGCATGCCAATTCTACATGTCAAGGAAAAATAAATCAGTAAAATTTGAAGTCAAGTCCAAAGATTCCTGGTGTCTTTAATGTAAATGTTTAGAGACTTCTTAAAACATAACAGATAAGACAACAATCTAGAAGTAAATTTCAGCATAACCTGGAAGGAGAGGGTGCGTAGGCAGGGACAAGTAACAATATTCCGACAGCTCAGGGCTGAAGCAAGCAGGTCTCTAAGTACAGAGCCTGAGTATGAATTCTGCCTCCACTACTCACTAGCTGTGTGCCTTTCAGAAAATTACTTACCTTCTTACTGGTTTCCTCATCTGTAAATAATGGGAATAACTGACTCCTTTCTCACAAGATGGTTGTGAGGATTTACTGAGTTAATACTGGTAAGAAACTTAAAATACTGTCAGACACACAGAAAATAATAACTGTTAGCTACTATCGGTGGTGGTAACAGGTTTTAGATGCTGATGAATTCTTAATATCAAGATGAATATATTTGCTAATAATTTAAGAAAAACCACCAGGAAATATAGAAATAGGATATAGCTAACAATTCAGCAAGTATCAAGAAAATAATTTTTGAAAAGCACAATGAATAGAAAACATAAAATCAGACAGCAGAAAGAAGTACAAACACAGCAGTTATCACAGTTAATATGAAAATGGGTTAAATTCACCAATTAGAAAATGAGTATTAGAGGAATTTGAATAGAAAAAATCTAATAATGAGAAATATACCTAAACCAAAATGTCACAAAAATGTTAAAAAATAAATAAATAAATAAATACAGGTAAACCAGGCAAATCTATAAAAAAGAAAGCAGATGTGGCAATATTAATTTTCTACAAGGAAAAATTTACAGCAAAAACTACTAAGTGAAGCAAAGAATATCCTTTATAATAATCAAAAGTACAATCCTATAATAATCATGCAATGAACAACAGCACTATCTATATAAAGCAAACACTATTAAAATTACAAGACAATTTTGAAAAATTCATTTTTAATGTTGTATGTGAAGATAGCATTCTAAGAAAACAGATAAAGTAGAAAAATAAGTTGGTGTACTAGACCATTTAGGATAGCACATTAATAACATGATAATAACATGTAACATTGAACTTCCCCCAAATAAGGAATGAACATTTAAAAAAATCCTCATAGAGCATTTACTAAAACTGAACATCCATCTCAATAAATAGCAAGTTAATTTTAAAGGCAAAATATACAACAGAAGAAACTGGTTAGACATTTTTAAAAATTATTATTATTATTATTTTGGAGACGGAGTCTCACTCTGTTGCCAGGCTGGAGTGCAGTGACGATCTTGGCTCACTGCAACCTCCATCTGCTGGGTTCCAGGGATTCTCCTTCCTCAACCTCCCAAGCAGCTGGAACTACAGGTGCGTGCCACCACGCCTGGCTAATTTTTGTATTTTTAGTAGAGACGGCGTTTCGCTGTGTTGGCCAGGATGGTCTCGATCTCCTGACCTCGTGATCCACCCACCTCAGCCTCCCAAAGTGCTGGGATTACAGGCATGAGCCACCACACCCAGCCTAAAAATAGTTAGACATTTTAGGACATTCTTCTAAATGATTTTGGATTAAATGATCAAAACTCAAATCACAGACTACACGGAAATAACATTAATGGTAATGCTACACACATCGTGGGATGCAGTGTGAGTTTTCTTCAGAGAATGTATTTACTAGGACACAATAATGCTTGATAATAAATGATGTGAACTTTAAACACAGAAAAACAACAAAAGTGCACCAAAAGAAAAACTAAGGACATAAAAATATAAGCAGAGGTTAATAAAATGGAGAACCTTCATAAATATAATAAAACCAAAAGCTGGTTTTATGAAAATCCAAAACAGAATTACCCTGTTATGGACTAACGCAGCTAGCGACTTTCTGTTGAAGCCAATGTTCATTTACCACTTTGAAAATCCTGAGGCCTTTTTTCAGAATTATGCTAAATCTACTCTGCCTCTACTCTACAAATGGAACAACAAAGCCTAGATGACAGCACATCTGTCACAGCACGATTTACTGAATATTTTAAACCCACTCTTGAGACCTACTTCTCAGAAAAAAGATTCCTTTCAAAATATTATTGCTCATTGACAATGCAGCTGGTCACCCAAGAGTTCTGATAGAGATGGACAAGGAGATTAAGGTTGCAGGAAAGCAGTCTGGATCAAGGAGTCATTTCAACTTTCAAGTCTTATTATTTAAGAAATGTATTTCATAAGGCTATAGCTGTCATAGATAGTGATTCCTCTGATGGATTTGGGTAAATTGAAAACCTTCTGGAAAGGATTCACCATTCTAGATGCCATTAAGGATATTTGTGATTCATGGATGGAGGTTAAAATACTAACATCAATAAGAGATGGGAAGCAGTTGATTCCAACTTATTTTCTACTTTATCTGTTATTTTCTTAGAATGTTTTCTTCTCATATAACATTAAAAATTATTCCAACCCTCATGGGTGACTCTAAGGGGTCCAAGACTTCAGCAGAGGAAGTCATTGCAGATGTGGTGGAAACAGCAAGAGAACTAGAATTAGAAGTGGAGCCTCAAGACGTGGCTGAATTGCTGCAATCTCACGATAAAACTTGAATGTATGAGGAGTCACTTATTATGGATAAGCAAAGAGTGATTTCTTGAGATGGAATCTACTCCTGGTGAACATGCTGTGAACATTGTTGAAATGAAAACAAAGGATTCAGAATATGACATAAACTTGGTTGATAAAGCGTGGCAGGGTTTGAGAGGACTGACTCTAATTTTGAAAGTAGTTCTATGGTGGGTAAAATGCTATCAAACAGCATTGTATGCTACCGAGAAGTTTTTCACAAAAGGAAGAGTCAATCAATGTGGTAAACTTCATTGTTGTCTTATTTTAAGAAATTGCCATAGCCACCTGATCAGTAAGAAGCTATCACCATTGAAGCAAGACCTTCTACCAGCAGAAAGATTACAACTCTAATGTACATGTCAGGATAGACATTATCCAAAAAACAAAAGATAATTAGTGTTGGCAAGAATGTAGAGAAATTGAAATCCTTGCACAGGTGGAATTGCAAATGATGTAGCTGCTATGGAATACAGGATGGAAGTTCACCAAAAAAATCTTTAAAAAATTAAAAGTAGAACTACCATAAAATCCAGTAATCCCACTTCTAGGTATTTATCCAAAAGAGTTGAAATCAAAATCTCAACAAGATACTAGCACTCTCATGTTCACTGCAGTGCTATTCATAGTAGTCAAGATGTGGAAACCGACTAAATGTCCATCAACAGATGAATAATAAACATACATAAGCAATGGAATATTGTTCAGCCTAAAAAAAGAAGGAAATTCTTCAATGTGAGACAGCATGGATGAACCTGAAATGCATTATGCTAACTGAAATAAGCCAATCCCACAAAATACATAATGCACAATTCCACTTCTATGAGGTACCTAAAATAGTCAACGTCATAGAGTCAAAGAGTGGAATGGTGTCACCAGGAGCTGCAATGAGGGGAAATGGGGAGTTACTAATCAACAGGCTTAAAGCTTCAGTTAAGCCAGATGAATAAGTTCAAGAGATTGACTGTGGAATGTTGCATCTATAGTCCACAACACAGTATTGCACAGTTAAAAAATTGTTAAGAGAGTAGATCACATGTTAACCGTTCTTACCACAAATTTTAAAATGCGTGTAGTTATTAATAAGCAGAAAAAATATATAGTAATCACCAAAATAGTTTTAAAGCCATTAAAAAAATTAACATTCACTTTTTACTGCTTTATTGAGTTACAGTTCACACATTATACACTTTCAACATCTATTTTTAATTTTTTAAATTATCCTGGCTTATATAAACCCAAAGGAAACTTTCTTAATGAAATGAAGGCTCCCTATTATATACTAACAGCAAATGAAACAGTGAGACACTAAAAGCATTCTTCACTTTAGAGTCAGAAACAAAGTAAGGACAAGCCCATTATCACTGCAATTCAAAGTTGTTCTAAAAGTTCTAGCTAATATGTAAGACAAGGAAATAGAGAAATATAAATATTAGAAAGTTAATATTATTTGTGGATTAAATGATAACCTGCCTAGGAAATTCAGAGCATCAGTAGAAAAACTATTAGAACTGGAAAGAAAGTTTGGTGATGTGGCTAGATACAAATGTGATGCAAAAAAAAAAAAAAAAAAGAAAGGAATACAGCTTTCCTATAAACTAACAGATCAATATAAGAGACAATCTAAAACAGACTCAAGTATAATGAGAATTGGTAAGTGATAAAAAACTGACATTTCAAATGACTGGAAAAAAGATTCATGCAATACTGTGTTGGAACAATACCTCGTTTGAGGGGGAAAAGGTAAACTCCTCTGTGTCACTATACCACAAAATTAATGCAAGAGTAATTAATCACCTATATGTAATAGAAAATTATAAAAGAAAATCTGAAAACATATTTTAATGTTTTTGATGTAGGGAAGAGTTTCTAAGCAACATATGAACCCAGAAAAAAATTTGTCACTGTGATTATACAGAAATTTAGAAGTTCTATAAAGCAGAGACCATAAATGAACTATAAGTTGACATCTTAAAAGAATGCACATAAGAGACAAAAGGTTACTGTCCATGGACAAAGCAAAAACATAACGCATGGCTAGGCGGGCGTAGGGGCTCATGCCTGCAATCCCAGCACTTTGGGAGGCCAAGGTGGGCGGATCACCTGAGGTCAGGAGTTTGAGACCAGCCTGGCCAACATGGAAAAACCTTGTCTCTACTAAAACTACGAAAATTAGCTGGGTGTGGTGATGGGCGCCTGTTATCCCAGCTACTCCAGAGGCTGGGGCAAGAGAATTGCTTGAATCCAGGAGGCGGAGGTTGCAGTGAGCCGAGATCGTGCCACTGCATACACAGCAGCAAGACTGAAAAAAAAAAAAAAAACCCACAAAACAACTTTTAAAGGTCAAAAAGAAACATAGTAAACAAACACATGAAAAGCTGCAAAACTTCACTGACAAAGAATTTATACAATAAAATGAACTTTTTTTCCTATCAGAAAAAATTAGAAGCTTGATAACAATGTTGGTGGAGGTGCAAGGAAATGGACACTCTCCTCATTATTATTTCTCAGTATTTATCAAATTCTAACATATGCAAGCCTCATAATCAGCAGTCCAAATTCAAATATTTTATACTATAGAAATACGTAGAATAAGTGTACCAAGATACAGGAACCAGGATGTTCAATCCTCAAAACATTGGTTTTTATGACAAAAGTTATATATATTCTAAACTTTCATTGATATGGGAAAGGCTAACCACATGGCAGTCACACATGATGGTCAACAATAAAATCCTAAGACCATTATAAAGTATAATGAAGATCAAGGCAGAGGCCCAAGACACACTATTAAATACAAGTAACAAGCTGCAGATAAGAATACTACAATTCTATTTTTTAAAAATACTGTGTTTCTATATGTGTTTTCTAAAATAAAACATACAAAGCTACTTACAGTCAGCACTCGGAGAAGCAGATCTAAGAGAAGGGAGTATTCCCTCTCTTTTTGATACACTGGTTTTTCAGAATGTATTACTAATAGCCCCTGCTATTATTATTTTTACAATTTAACCCAGAACCCTCTGCCCATACACAACAGGCCTGTCACTTTCAAATATGTAATCAGTACATAAGACTTCCATATTCTGAGTAATTATCTTCCATCCACTGGCCTCTGCGAGCTGTTGCTTCCACATTATACCCTCTGCAATACATGAAGACAGTTGCCACATACCCTTCAATCTTCTATTATCCAGTTAAATATCCCAAGTCCCTTCATGCACTCCTTATGGGAATAGTGTCCAGGGTTTGCCATTCATTCTTTTTTAGAATGCCAAGACACATTTCCCTGGGCTCCTTCTGTCCAGAACAATATAGAATGGGTCTATCATCCCCTTTATTTTGGAAACAATTTCAACAGATGCACCTAACAGCTTAATTAGCTCTTCTGACAACCATACACAGCCGGTTTATTAAAAATACAAGCATGGAGGATGGGGTTCAGGGAAGTTCTCTCTACTGTCTTCACAATTTTTCTATAAATCTAAAACGATTCTATAAAGTAGAAGTCACAAAATAAAATCAAATATTCTACTTACAAATATAAAATGTAACTTGAAAACTACTACTATGTTCACTACCTGGGTACAATATACCCATGTAACAAGCCTGTACATGTGCCCCCTGTATCTAAAATAAAAGTTGAACATTAAAAAACATGTCATTTGAGATATTTCCCTCAGAAGGAAATTTTCTTCATAATTTACTTCTTGAGTCCTGTAGCAATTTACTTATGTGTGACTGATACGATACATTTTGCTGGCATCTGCTTATGCTAGTGACATTACTAAAACCATCCAAAAATGTTCTACAATAAATAGTTTTAACAATAAGTTTAGAAGAAAATTCATAAATATTCGGGAACACAATTATACCCCCTCTGAAAGTTAAAAAAGAAAGAAAAGCCTGACCAATATGGTGAAACCCCCCTTTACAAAAAAATACAAAAATTAGCTGGGCATGGTGATGCACACCTGTAGTCCCAGCTGCTTGGCAGAGCTGAGATGAGATGATCGCTTGAGCCCAGGATGTCCAGGCTGCAGTGAGCAGAGATCATGCCACTGCACTCAAGCTTGGGTGACAGAGCAAGACTCTGTCAAAAGAAAGAAAAGAAGAAAGGAAAGGAAAGGGAAAAGGAAAGAAAAGGCAAGGCAAGACAGAGAGAAGTAAGGCAGGCAGGAAGGGAGGGAGGGAGGGACAGAGCGAGAGAGGAATTCCAAAAATAAATCTTTAGCTTACTGACTTTAAATTCTAATGATATATTATAATTTATCAATTTAAACTTTGAGTTAGTTCACAAATATAAATATCTCCAAAACAAGTCCAAATACATATAAGAAATCTGTAAGA
>NW_012101435.1:43973-46607 GCF_000951045.1 Mandrillus leucophaeus | reverse complement strand
GTGTGTGTGTGTGTGTGTGTGTATGAAACTTGGCCAGCTACAGGGATTAGTGTGCGTGTGCGTGTGTGTGTACGTGTGTATGTGTGTATGAAACTTGGCTTGCTGCAAGGATGAGTGTTTGTGTGCACATTTGTGTATGTGTATATGAAACTTGGCTAGCTGCAGGGATGTTTGTGCATGTATGTGTGTGTATGAAACTTGGGCAGCTGCAGGGATGTATGTGTACGTGTGCATGTGCGTGTGCGTGTGTGGGTATGAAACTTGGGTGGCTGCAGGGATGTGTGTATGTGTGTGTATACGCACATGCCCCTGCTAGTGCACATGCATAGTTCAGGATGTGGCGTGTTTGGAGACTAGTTATGTATTTATAAGTCTTGGATCTTAATTTTTTTAAATATAGCAGTTGCGGATCTAGCTATCAGTTTCTCTCACATTGGTTGACTCTCCGCTGAATAGTTAATTCGTGCATTGGCCCCTCTAAGTGGAGCCTTATAAGAATAACTTGACATTTTGCCTTGATGGAAAAGAAACAGGTCAGTAGAGAAAATCTTCATTCTAAGCCAGCATGGGCCGAAAGGATGCAGGGCAGTAAACCTGCTCACATTTTACTCATTCCTCCTTGTTTCCTTTATCCTGACTTTCCACATGGTCCCCAGGGAACTGGATCAAGGGTAAAACCACAGAGATGTTGAGGGAGATACCTTTCCCACTCTTAAATTGTTCACATCTATGTGTAAATAAAGGAGTGAGAAGTGTGGCAACTAAAACTACATAGGAAAGATATGCAATTTGACTTTAAATACAGAAAACTCCTTTCAACAAGAATACAACTGGTATAGTGGTAGGGAAATCACATTATTGTTATCTGCTTAAAAGTATAAAATAAATACATACTGGCTTAAGACAAGATAACTTGTAAATAATATAAATAAAGATGGCTCAAGACTGCTAAAAAAATAAATAAATAAATAAAACCCCACTGTCTTTAACCATGCTTTTAGATAAACTCTACCCAGACCAAGAAAACCTGCCACTGGGATTTTAAAGATTATTTCTTTCATTGAGATATTATTTTCTTCTGTCATGGAAACAGTGAACATGTAGAAAAATATTTTTTAATTAGCTATACAAATTTCTTCTACGCAGGCCCACTCAAAATAGATCAAGACTTCACCGTGCTTTGTATTTGAAAGACATTAATGTTGTTGTCACTGGACTTTTCTTTCATAGTACCTATAAAAATTTTAATTCTTTAGACATTTGTACGATTATTTGCTTCATGTCTGCACCCCCATCCCCAGTAATCCAGGACTGTAAGTTACAAGACAGGAGTGGCCACATTTTATTTGTCCGGGTGAACCTACAATATTAATGTAGTCCTTGATACACAGCTGGTGACTGGTATGTATCTTTTGAAAGAAAAAATAAGAATACCTTTTATCATGGCTTTTTATAAAAAGATCAATAATGAAATATCTAAATAAAAAACAAACTTTGAGAGAGAGAAAGAGTTCATCCTAAAAATAACATGGAATTCTGAGCAATTTGCATTATTATAGTCCTTATATTGACGCCAAAAACAAATAATAATTGGTTTAAAAATACCTTTTTAAAGATAAAACACGTAATCACCATAACAACTGGAAGCAATAATGTCTTTGTGTATCTCAGCGGAGTCTGAAATATACCAAATTATTCAAAATAGTTACTTACGAATTTTACATTAAATTAGTAAACATCTAAGTCAAACTAAGTGCCATGATAACATTCCTTAAAAGTAAAAGGTAAAATTTCTTTGTCACCAGCAGAATATATATTTATCCTCTTCCATGCATTAATAAAATAATTAAAATTATAAAAATAGTTATAAAAAGTATTCCAAAAATTTAATGAAAAATGTACTATTTTAATAAAAATAGAATTGCTATATCTATTTTTTCTTTTCTTTTTTAATTTACATAATACTAAGTTTTAAAATGTGTATTTACCCATCCCTGGGTCCTACATTGTAATTTTCTGTACTATAAAGCTCCATTATTTTCATTAGTGAAACTAGAGCTAACAAGAAAGAAAGCTAACCAAAGTTGATTACTAAAACTATGAATAAGTACAGAAATAACATTGGCTAACTAATTCTGATGACCTGTTATTGTGATAAGGAGTAATTTACCACGTAACTAAATTATACATTTCTTAAAAGCAAGAAACCAGTTCCTTTTCCTCTTTGTCGTGCTATAGCAAACTGCCTCACGGATAACTAGTGGTCAATAGTAGTTTCTGAATGAATGGATGACTGATTGGATGGATAAGAGAAGAATGTAAAATTTTATTATATACCACTAATTCAGAATTCATAATGATTACACAAGGAATAATCAATTCAGTAGCAACTTTGTTACGTTTTTTGAAAACAATTAAGCTACATATAGAGGAAAGAGCCCCGGTTTGAGAGTTCTAGAATCGATTAGAATCCATGTCCTGATCTTGGCTTGTGTGTGCTTTAGGCAAATCTTTTAAGCTTTTCTTTATCTGCAAATGAAAGAACTATATGGCATGGCCTTTAAGAGCCCTTCCTGATCTTGTGTTCCATGATTCTACCAAGAGGCCAATTTTTTTTTCTTTTCTTTTCTTTTT
>NW_012101435.1:42381-43327 GCF_000951045.1 Mandrillus leucophaeus | reverse complement strand
ACAGTTTGAAATGTGAAAATTTAAGCTTTCCTTTAAGAAAGAGGAATATGAACTAGAACTGGCAATGAGGCTTCTATTTTGTTGTTGTTGTTGTTATTTTTTGACTAGCCTTGATTAAAAAGGGAACAATTGTGTACTTCTGGTTAGCCTGGGGAAAGTTACAGCAGCCTAAATTCAAATCTTTGCATATATCAACCAAGTAGAACAGTACAACCACATATATAGAAAAAAGGTAACAGCACAAACTTCAAATTACCTATGAATCGAAAAGGAAGCAACGAATATATAGAGTTATACCTCAAGTCCCTGACCTAAGCCTTTGCAGAGAATGAGGGGAGACCCACAAAAGGATAAAGAAGAAAAGGAAAGATAGGGGTCAAAATTGGAACTAAAATAACCCAAGAAAGAGAAAAGTCCACCCTATGTGTAAAAAGAGCCCTGGGAGATTGGTAAATGGGAGTATAGAGCAGGGACTAAGAGTGAGTAGGGACAAAAACACCGATGTCAGAAAGCCATCATTTCTGGAAAGAAAGGAGGATAAAAAAGGAGAGTGCAAGAAGGAAAAAGTATCCAGCAGGAAAAACGAGAACCCAAACCAAAAGACTACCCATCACTACTGCTATTACACACACAAAAAAGAAAAAAGTTATTCACTGAAGAAAATCACACTATGCTACATTCTCAGAAGAGGTTTGCACTTGGACTAGAAAACACAAAATAATTATTAGATGAAAAAATGCCTATATAAATATCCAGAGCTTCTTTAAGAAGATAACAAAATGAAAGTCAAATATTTCAGCTAATGAAATCCACACCACTGAAAGATAAAATCTCACAAAGCAGAAGAAAATTATGCAGAATTAAAAGTTGAATTAAATATCCTCAAACAAGCATTCAGAAATATTAAAAAAGCAATTTAAACAAGAAATTCAAAAACCAAGAACAG
>NW_012101435.1:37544-40441 GCF_000951045.1 Mandrillus leucophaeus | reverse complement strand
TTATGGCATGAACTTTTTAAAAAGAATAATACTTTGCATACACTTAAAATGAATTTTTATATGTTCATTAAAACTCATCAGTAGCATACCTTTCTTGGTAACACTTTGTTAAAAATGTTATAATATTTGGGGTGTTAACTGTAATAAAACTGAATTTCTTAAAAACAGAAACAAGAATTGAGACTTTTTCCTGAATGGTCCCATATTTCTTATTGGCCTAGATTATTAAAATTGATTTGTAGTAATAGTAATTATTATGGGTCATATTGTATGTTAAACACACTCTCAGATTATCTCATTTAACCATCATCAATAACTCTATAAGATAAAGGCTATCTTTTTTTATTTTACAGACAAAAATACAAGTGAGGAAGGTGGATTAGCAAAGTTACAGTAAAAAAATATAAAATAAGTTGACTTTCTGAGTAAAAATTTTGAGTTTCAGATAAAAAAAAAAAAAAACTAGAGCAAAAACTCCTATTAGTAGAGAAGGAGAAAAGAAACATTCATACCGCTTTTTCCATGAAGTCAAATTCAGGAGCACAGGTGTATATTAAAGTATCAAAATCTGTATACCTTAATATTCTGGCTGCTATAAGATCACTCAGGTGAATCTGGGAGAAAATAAAGTAAAATGAATTAAAATTATACAAATGAGTATAGCCTATAGCCAGTAATACTTTATTGATGTAAGAATAACAAAACTTATAGACCAGATAAATCCAATATATTTAGACATCCCTCTAAGAAAACAAAAAACTACAGTGAACCAAATATACGATGTGCTGACTTCTCAAGCTAACTGAAAATAAAGAGAAATATCATGAAAAATGAAAAGTAGAAAGAAGTCAGAAAAAAATAAAGAGACGATAAAGAGTGAGTTAAAATCAATATCTGCTGAGAAGAAACCACCATGGAGTTAATTACCCTTTATAATAAGACAATTTATGATGAAAAAGTATTTTACTTAACCTTCTTTCAACATACATTGTAGGTCATAAGCTTTCTGTGCACTGTCATTTTCACAAAGCCTCACAGACTGATTACAATATTTGGTACTTCTTGATGTTTTACAGACATATATTTAAACCATTGAATATGAGACCTGATCCTCATAAGAATTACCACAAGTATACATACCACTTCGATCTTTGACTTAGCTATTTGATCTCTAAGGCTAAAAATAGATACCAACAACCAAACCCAATGCAGAACTTCTATTTTTCTACTGATTATTTACAACCTGCTCTTGGTGAGACAATTATTTTTCCACAGTATCCTCAGAAGGCCAGAAAAAGGAAAATATTTGGCAAGTCAACTCTTAATTCAAATTATTTTATAGGGATAGGAATTATTTTATAACAAGTTTGATGATTACGAGTGGTTTTCATTCAATTATTTTTCCTAATCTACCAGTACTCAAGGATAATTTAGAGTTGCACTTCATTTTTCTAATTTAGAGTAGGCCTGCTGACTAACAGTAATTTAACCAAACCACTATAATTTCAGGTCTTCCTCATAACTGTCACATAAAGGAAGTCACTCAGGACTACCAAGGAAGCATGTTTGTATTTTTTTTGTTTGTTTTTAATTTGTAGGGCAGGGATGGTGGTTCACACCTGTAATCCCAGCACTTTGGGAGGCCAAGGCAGGCAGATCGCTTGAGGTCAGGAGTTTGAGACCAGGCTGGGCAACATGCTGGAACCCCATCTCTACCAATAATACAAAAATTAGCCGGGCGTGGTGGCACGTGCCTATAATCTCAGCTACTCAGGAAGCTGAGGCACAAGAATTGCTTGAACCTGGGAGGTGGAGGTTGCAGTGACCCGAGATTGGCCACTGCACTCCAGCCTGGGTGACAGACTGAGACTGTGTTTCAAAAAAAAAAAGATTTGTAAAGAGCTGAGGGTCAATGTGAAGTAAGTGTGAAGTAAGGCAAGAAACATAATCATGAACAAACTTAACAGATAAATAAGTAACTTAGAAGGTTTAAATAAAGTTTATCATAAGACATATATAATAAAGTTAAAAACAATAAAAAGTAAAGGAGAATGGGGAAATATATCAGACATACCAGAGAACAGCAGCAACAAATAAACTAATAAACCACCATGCAAAGCTAGCAATAAATGGCAAATGCTTACATTTAGAAATTTTATGTAATATAAACATGTTGCATGTTATATAGAGATAGCATTTGACCTTTTAGAGAAGTAATACTATAACCCCTTGTCAAACTACATAATTTCAGCATCAAACAGGGCCCTAATTGGATAGCATTAAATGGGGTAAATTTCAAAATTGATTATTGTATGATATACTCATGTATGCTTATTTCTAAACAGAAAATGCTAGAAATAAAAAGTAGATTCATGCATTGTTTTCTATTACCTAAACCAGTTAGTTAAGCAGGGACTTAGGCCTTGAAAAGGGCTACTCTTTAAGACATTAACAAACAGAAATACCACATGAGAGAGAAATGTTCTGCATGTATTTCCTAGAAAATGAAAAGATCAAAAATTTTTAACATTCTCTTTTTATATAACAAGAAAGGCCTTAAAACATCAAATCATAAATTGATTTTAGTCCATAGTTATAAATACATAAAACAACACTGAGATTTTAAGAGTTCTGTATTTTCAAAGCTGAGGACAGCCTCCCATATGTTAACATCTGCAATAACATCATAAATGGATAACTTATGATGTAAACAACTAATTATTTCTATTTTAACTGAAATATAAACAAATAACTACTTAACAAACTATTAGTAATTTTTTCCTAAAAGGCCAAGTCAGCATTGATGAATATTCTTTCTTTTTAGTGGGTTGCAAAGATCACTGAACTTCAAGACTTTTGACTTGCAGTTATTGACTTATTGACTCTGCCAATAACTC
>NW_012101435.1:35031-36014 GCF_000951045.1 Mandrillus leucophaeus | reverse complement strand
AGTTGAATTAAATATCCTCAAACAAGCATTCAGAAATATTAAAAAAGCAATTTAAACAAGAAATTCAAAAACCAAGAACAGAAATGGGGAAAAAATCAGAAAGAAAGAAAGAGTTTATTAGACATAGAAAGGGAATGGAAGAAAAGAAGAACATGATCAAAAATAAAAACGAAATCACAAGATGATTAAAAGAAAAGAAATTCAAATAAGTTAATGAAGGAATTGAAGTAAAGGCACTAAAACAATGAAGAATGAAAATGATACCAGAGAAAGAAGTGAGAAGTATCCGACAAAGTGGCAGAAATGGAAGAAAGGCACATACTTACAACTGAAGTGCCTGAAAAAAAAAAACCAAACAAACAACTCACAGCAATGAATCAAAACTAGTGTTTAAATTATAATCCAAGAAAACTTTCCAGAAATAAAAGAAGACATGAATCGGGATTTAGAAAGGATCCAGGGGATACTGGAAAAAATTAATCTGGTATGGTAAACTAACTCAAGACATCTTTCAGTAGAACTATGAAAAATGAAGAAAAATTCCTCAGAACCTCCAGGCACAAAAGTCACATAATTTATAAGGGACAGAACAATTTGGCTAGCATCAGACTTGTTAAACGAAACTTACAAACCAAAGCAGTGGTGTAGACGCATTTTTAAGAAACTTTAAAAAGTGAGAACCAAGGATTTTATAGCTAGCCAATCTGTCATTCAAGTATAGAAGTTATACAAAAGTTTCAAATATGCAATAATTGAGGAAATAGTAACTTTCCTAAATACAAAAAGTTTAAAAGAGAATCATATACAGAAACAAAGCAAATATAGTCAAATACACTAAAACTTACAACAAAGGTTTTCACATTATCTCACAAAGCAAAGACAGACACAGGGAAGACAAACAAAAACAGATTCAGAAAGGTGAAAAATAGAATGATGGCAGCAGCATGGCAGGCAAATACCATTTCCATATGGAAACTAAGGAA
>NW_012101435.1:31450-34936 GCF_000951045.1 Mandrillus leucophaeus | reverse complement strand
TGAAAGAGTGAAAATAAATGAATTAAATCCTTGACTTAAAAATCTAAATAAAGAATAAAATAAAGCGAAAAAAGTACACGAAAGGAAATACTCATGAGAAGAATAGTCTATTATATCTACCCCTCTGTGTATCTATTTTGCTGTTTTATATTTCTTCCCTATATTCTAGGATTCCTTCTTTCATTTCCTTTTTGTTTTCAGAACTTTTTAAGTTTTAATTTCAGGGGTACATGTGCAGGATGTGCATGTTTGTTACATAGCTAAACATGTGCCATGGTGGTTTGCTGCACCTATCAACCCATTACCTAGGTATTAAGCCCACCATGCATTAGCTATTTTTCCTGATGCTCTCCCTCCCACTACCCTCCCCTGACAAGCCCCAGTGTGTGTTGTTCCCCTCCCTGTGTCCATGTGTTCTCATTGTTCAGCTCCCACTTATAAGTGAGAACATGCAGTGTTTGGTTTTGTTTTCCTGCATTAGTTTGCTGAAGATAATGGCTTCCAGCACCATCCATGTCCCTGCCAAGGACATGATCTCATTTCTTCTTATGACTGCATAATATTCCATGGTATATATGTACCACATTTTCTTTAGCCAATCTGTCATTCATGGGCAATTTGGGTTGATTCCACACTATCAAAAAAGAGCTCATATAGCCAAGACAATCCTAAGCAAAAAGAACAAAGCTGGAGGCCTCAGGCTACCGGACTTCAAACTATATTGCAAGGCTACAATAACCAAAACAGCATGGTCCTGGTACAAAAACAGGCACATAGACCAAAGGAACAGAAAAGAGAACTCACAAATAAAACCACGTATCTACAACCATCTGATCTTCAACAAACCTGACAAAAGAATTTCAATTAACCATTCTTTAAGGTTCTCTGCTAGCCACAAATTATCTTAATTTTCCTTGATTGGAGAATGTCTATTTCCCCTTCATTCCTAAAGGAAACATCCACTGGATATGTAATTCACCTTGACAAATGTTCTGCCACAACCTTCTGGCCTCCTTAGTTTCACATGAGAAGTCTGCTACAATTCAAGTCAGTTTTGCCCTGTAGGTGATGTGTCATTTCTCCATACCTGCTTTCAAGATTTTTTTTCTTTTAGTTTTAAAAGTTAACTTATAGTGTATCTTGGCATGGATTTCTCTGGGTTTGTCTTACTTGGGAATCGCTCAGTGTCTTCACTCTGCAGGTGTGTCTTTCACCAAATTTGGGGAGTTTTTAGCAATTACCTGTAAAAATACTATTCAGCCCCACTCTCTTTTTCCATTCCTTTGGAATTTTGATGATACAAATATTAGATCTTTTGTTACTACACCATAGGTCCCGGAGGCTCTGTCCTTTTTCCTGTGATTTTCTCTCAATTTACATTGGGAGATTTCTATTGTTCTATCTTCAAGAGCACTGATTGCTTCCTCTGTAAAATTCACTCCACTACCAAGTCCATTTACTGAATTTTAATTTCAGTTATTGTATTTTTCAGTTCTATAATCACCAAGTTGTTCTTTAAAAAAAAAAACACAACAATTCTTTAGTGAGATTTTATAGCCTTTTCATTCCTTTCCAGAGTATTTAAAACTGCTCACTGAAGTGTTTTTATGAGACTGCTTTAAAACCTTTGTCAAATAATCCCCACATCCTATTCATCTCAGTGTTGACATCTGTTGATTGTCTTTTCTCATTCAAGTTTGCTATTTTCTCCATTCTTGCTATGATAAGTGGTTTTTCTATTGTGTCTAGTACATTTTTTATATTATGTTAGAGACTGTGGATCCTATTTTAAATTTGTTTCAGCAGAGAGTCACTTTGTTTTTAGGTTTATCACGCAAGTCCTGGCCTACTTCTGTGTGCTATAGTTACAATGACGTTTAGTGTTCAGAGCCTTTGCAGTGCTAGTGCTATTCTGGTCAGCTTGATTCATCTGGTGCCCTGGTACTCTGTCTCCGCCCCAAATAATGCTGCCGACGCAGGAAGAATGTACTTCCCAAGTCCTGTTGCCATGAGGTGGAAGGTACAGACATCAGGATTGTGGGGTAGGGGGTCGGCAGAGGGCAGAGGGCAGAGGGCTCTTTCCTGGGCTGCCTAGTCCGAGCAGGGCACCTATTAGATCCCTGCTGCTGCTACCTGCATGGGCAGCCTCCCTGGAGGGAACAGTAGATACCAGACCCACAGGATGGAGAGCATTTCCCTGGACCCTCTTTCTGAGTGTCTTCTGCCACTGGATGGAGTTTCAGGAGATGGCAGCCTGTGGTGTTTTTCTGGGAGTTCTGAGGTACCTAACTAGTCTGCCTTTCTATAGCACTGGGCTGGGATTGGAGCTATAGTTATGAAATCATGATTTCATACACACACACGTGCACATATGTGCAGTGAAAGGGCCTAGAAACAAGGACACACTGGTAGTAATGAGTGCACATACCACTCAGGTCTTGGTTTCCAAATACCATTCTCCCCTAAAAGGAACCAGGGCTCCTTGGAAAAAATGGCTGATTCCAAGGCTAGCACAAGGAAAATCAAGACAAGCCTGGAGCATTATAAATTTATAAAGACATGTCAAAAAGACATCCAGCTTAGGAACATTCAAAACGGCTAGGGCTTGAACTGATATTTGTGTATAATATATGGTTTTTCTCATATGGATAGACTATTCCAGCATCATTTAGTGAAAAGTGACCTGCAAGACAATCTGGCTGAAATTGCTTTGAATCTGAACATCAACTGGGGAGAACTGCATTACATGAACCTTCACACACATAAATATGTTTTATTTTTCTATTTATGTCTTAGAATTTTTAAAATAAATTTCCATACAAATACTATATGTATTTTGTTAGTTTCATTCAGATCATATGCATTTTTCTTCCTAATACATAAGGCATAGTTTTAAAAAATATATTTTCTGTTTGTTGCCAAAGAATAGAAATGCAACTGATTTTTGAATATTAAACTTAAATCTAGCCATGGTATTGAATTCTTCTAATTCCTAATAATTTATCAATAATTTTATTCTTTCTAGGTAA
This sequence comes from Mandrillus leucophaeus, assembly GCF_000951045.1. Classification (NCBI taxonomy): domain Eukaryota; kingdom Metazoa; phylum Chordata; class Mammalia; order Primates; family Cercopithecidae; genus Mandrillus; species Mandrillus leucophaeus. The sequence goes on along the minus strand of NW_012101435.1, from coordinate 31,907 downwards.
ATATTGATACCATAATAAATTTTCCTTCTTTCTGTTCCTTTCCTTTTCCTATTATTTACTTTTCTTGCATTACTAGGCTAGTTTGGACTTTAATAAAATGTGAAAAAGCACATTTATCTTTATCTTGATTTTAAATAGAACACTCTAAATACCTTATTACTGGTAAGATTAGTGACTGCTGAAGAATTTTACTGGGTTAAGAAAACTGTTATTTGTATTGTGTTACATGTTTTCATTATAAATGGATGTTCAATTTTATGAGTTTTATTTTCTCCATCTAATGGGATGATCATAAGATATTTTTCTCTTTTAATCTGTTAGTATGATAACTTACATTTTTGGATTTTCCAGAAACATCTTTGGATTCCTAGAATAAGCCAGTTTTATCACAAACGGATTATCTTTATCATATCGATGGCTGTTCTTGAGTTACTAATCTTCTATACTTTTGTGTGTA
>NW_012101435.1:29734-30610 GCF_000951045.1 Mandrillus leucophaeus | reverse complement strand
CTGGGCTCAAGCAATCCTCCCACCTCAGCCTCCTGAGTAGTTGGGATCACAGGCTCATGCCACCATGCCCAACTAGTTTTTCTATTTTTTGTAGAAACGGGGTTTTGCCATGTTGCCCAGGCTAGTGTCAAACTCCTGGGCTGAAGCTCTCTGTCCGCATTGGCTTCCCAAAGTGCTGTGACTACAGGCGTGACCCACTGTCTGTGGCCCAGGGTTTATATTTTAATAGAAGTACATCACAGACCAGAGAAAAAGAATATCATCTGTCTCATATTAAGAGAATTTAGGAGTTGCACTACCTGCCTAATAACTTACTTTACTAGGAAACCATGGAGATGATATGGGCCATCCATCTGCATATTTGGGAAGAAGCCAAACAAAAATTAGGTAGTGGCTGAGCTCAAATTAGAAGGGGCTGGGAGACTGTAAGGAAAATGTTAAAAGGACAAAAGTAATAAAGTCTAAAGTTGGAAGCAGAAGGAAAGAGACATAGATGATGGATAGATGCAGAGGAAAGAAAAGGAGAAAGCTAGAAAGAAACTACAAATTTGAGTTATTTTGAAGGGAAGGTTAATTGAAGCTAAAGAGAGAAATGCAAGACAAACCAATTTTAAAAAGCAAGGCTGTATGGATATAGCAGGATGAAACATAAAGGAAGAGTGGCCTGGAAGTGAGTTGTGAAATACGTGCGCTGACTTCTTGAAAATGATTTCTAGTCCTTGCTAAGGACTATTTCCTTATGTATCTATCTACCTTAGATAGTAGCTATTTATAAGACAGTAGCTATTTGTTAACTATAAATCATTAGCATTTTAAAGATTATTAACTGTGTTCAGTTTATAGAAATAAAAAGTAGAATTTAAATAAACTGCATTA
>NW_012101435.1:29338-29684 GCF_000951045.1 Mandrillus leucophaeus | reverse complement strand
GATTCCTAGAATAAGCCAGTTTTATCACAAACGGATTATCTTTATCATATCGATGGCTGTTCTTGAGTTACTAATCTTCTATACTTTTGTGTGTATGAAATATTTTTAATCGAGGTGAAATTTTGAATCTATGTTCACGAGTAAGAATATCCTTTCTCATACTATCCTTATCTGGCCTTAGTACTGAGCTTTAGATTATCTTGGAGGTTCCATTTCCCTTTCTGTAATGATTCTCGTGCCTCATGGTACACACAAAGTTCCCCTTTGTAAATTTCAGCATGAGCTCAATTCAATAATTACCTTGCCACCAAAAACTGGAGTCTCCCATTAAACAGTGAATTTGCTT
>NW_012101435.1:20614-25213 GCF_000951045.1 Mandrillus leucophaeus | reverse complement strand
TCCCAGGTTTGGGGTGAAAACAGTGCTCTCATGAGAAACTGAATTCTTGGACTTGCATATTATTTAGATTTGGATTCAAATTTTGTATCATTTAGCTGGTGTAGAAATTCCCAAAGTGAGCTAGGATTACTAAACTTCCAATAGGAAAATATAAACGTATCAGATTACTCATTGCAACATTGTTTGTAAATGCAAAATTTAGGAAACAACCTAAATGCCAGACATAGGAGAGTGACTGAATGACAGTAAATCCACAGTAGAACACTAGGAAACCACCAGAAAGAATGAAGAAAATCTCTATGAACTGATATCCAGGATAGGTTGTTAAATGAAAAAAAAAAAGTGCAAAAGACTATCTTTAATATAAGAAGAGGAGATGTAAAAAATATGCATGTAACATTTATTAGCACTCAAAAAAGCCCAACTACATGGGTCAACCAGAAAACTAATGAGATTTCTTACCTACAGGGAATAGGCAGTAACAGGTGAAAAGTAAGGTGGAGAGAATGGGCTAGAAGGAATAGTGGGGAATATTTTCTGAGTATAATTATATATACATTTCTTCCTCATTGAAACATGATAATGTTTCACCCAAAGTAACTAAAATCAATCAGAATGAAACTTCTGCTTCTGTCCAAGTTTGTGTAACAGGAACCACATTTACTTTCTCACCCTAAAAAACCAAAATACCAAGCAAAATAGATTATAGAGACAACGATGAACAATTATATGCCAACAAATTAGATAACTTATAAGAAATAAATTTCTAGAAACATACAACCTACCAAGAGTAACTTATGAAAACACAAAAAAAACTCAACAGACCTATAAGAAGATTATTAAAATAAAGAAAGAAAGAAAGAAAGAAAGAAAGAAAGAAAGAAAGAATTTTCTCAACAAAAGAAAACCTCAAACCAGATGGCTTCACTGAAGAATTCTATGAAACATTTAACTAAGAATTCATACCAATCCTTCTCAAGCTCTTCCAAAAAACTGAAGAGAACACTTCTATACACATTTTATGAGGCCAGCACTACTCTGATACCAAATCCAGAAAAAGATACTCAAGAAAACTACAGGCCAGTATCTCTGATGAATATAGCAGAAAGAAATCACACACAAATATTTCTATTAAAAATGAGCAAAGAACTTGAATAAACATTTCCCAAAAGAATCAATACAAATGTCCAACAGGTATTTAAAATGATGTTCAACATCACTAATCATCAGGGAAATGTAAATCAAAACCACAATGAGATACCACCTCAAACCTGTTAGGATGGCCATTATAAGACAAACCAAACCAAAACAAAACCAGAAGTAACAAGTCTGGGCAAAAATGTAGAAAAATTGGAATGCTTATGCATTGTTGGTAGGAATATAAAATGGTGCAGCCAAAGGGCACATCAGGTAGTCTACATGGAAGAGTTTGCTTCCGAGTGCAGCAATATTAACCATAAACTAACCAGTACTTTAATTCCAGCGAACAAATCTTAAAAGCAAGGCCCGGAAAGATCAGCCTATGTTCAAGTGGCTTAACTGCATCATAGAAAAAAGCTCAAGAATATCTCTAGGAATAAGAAAATACCCAGCAGCTAACAAGGTAAAATTCACAAAGCCTGGCATCCAAGTAAACATTGCCAAGCATGCAAACACTCAAGAAAACACAACCCCGATATGAGGAGAAGAAACAATTAATTGAAACTGACACAGACAGAATTCGCAGGTGGAGGCACTGAGGCAGTTACTATAACTGTATTACACATGGTGAAGAAGTGGTAACAGAGACAGAACATTTAACTAGAGACACAAAATACTTCAAAGATCCAAAATGAACTTTTAGATATGAAAACTACAATGACTTAAATGAGAAATACACTGGATGTGATTAACAACAGGTTAGATACTGCAGAAAAACAACTAATGAACTCTTGAAGACACAGCAATAGTAACTATGCAAAATTAAATAAAGAACAAAAATAAACAAAGTCTCTATGAACCACTGAACAATTTCAAGCAGCCCAATATGCATGTAATGAGAGTCCCTAAATGAAAGTGAGGTGGGGAGGCAGAAAAATATTTGAAGAAATAATGGCCAAAATTTTTCCAAATTTGATAAAAATTGTAAACCTAAAGATCTAAGAATTTCAACGAATCCTAAATACAAGAAACATAAAGAAAGCTATAGTAAGGCACATTATATAAACAAACTGCTCAAAATCACTGTTAAACGCAAAATCTTACCTCTAGCTGGGAACAGCTAGATAAGTAACATATTATTTACAGACGAAAGCGCAGGGATGTCAACAGATTTCATAAGAAAAAAATGCAAACAATAGGACAAGTCAAGCAGCATCTCTTAAATTCTTAAAGAAAATTGCTGTTAACCTGAAATTCTACGCCCAGGAAACATACCTTTCAAAAATGAAGGCAAAATAAAGACTTCATGACCAGGTGATTTGCACTAAAAGAAATGTTAAAGGAGGTCTTTTAGACAGCAGGAATACAGTAGGTCAATCTGGCTGTACACAAGTAAAAGGCACTGAAAATGTAACTACGGGGTAAATATATAACGTTTTAAAATTTTTAAATACTTTTATAAGGTAATTTACTGTTTAAATAAAAACAAAAAGTCATTGAGATTTCTATATCACATGTTTCAGTAAAATGTGTGACAATAACATGAAACAAATTTAAAAATGCACTTTATCAAAATATGTGGGATGCTGATAAAGCAGTGCTTGGAGAAAAGTTTATAGCACTAAACACCTGTGTTTAAAAAAAAAAACAAACAAGAAAGGTCTCAAGTCAATGACCTAGATTTATACCTTAAAAAAAAAAACTAGAAAAGAAGGAGAGCAAAACCCAAAGTAAGCAGAAGAAATGAGGTAATAAAGATCGAGTAGAAATCAATGAAACAGAAAACAAAAACAGTAGAGCAAATCAATGAAACCAAAAGCTGGTTCCTTGAGAAAATTAATAAAATTGATATACCTCTAACCAGACTGATCAGAGAAAAAAAAATAGAACACAAACATCTAATACCAGGAATGAAAGAGGAACTATCACTACAGATACTATAGATACATAAAAGAAAGAAAATATTATGCCTTTGTCAATAAATTTGACATCATAAATAAAATTTTAAAATTCCTTGAAAGATACAACCAAAGTTCACTCAAGAGGAAATGGATAACACAAATAGCCTTATATCTTATTAATGAAATGGAACTTGTAGTTAAAAACATTCCTACAAAGAAAATTCTAAATGGTTTCACTGGTAAATTCTACCAAATATTTAGAGACGAGATCATAATGATTTTACACAAATTCTTCAGAAAACTGGAGAAGAGAGAACACTTCCTAACTCATTTTATGAGGCCAGCATTGCCATGTAACCAAAAAAGACAAAGACATCATAAGAAAAGTATGAACCAATTATTGTCATGAACTTAGGTGCAAAAATTATAAACACAATTTTAGAAAGCTGTATCCAACAAAAAATAATAATACAGCATGACCAAAGTGAGGTCTATTCAAGGAATGCAAAGATGCTATAACATTTGCAAATCAACCAATATAATGCAGCACATTAACAAAACAGAAAAGAGAAACTATATGATTATATCATATCTTCAAAATTCATTTTTGAAAAAACTCAGCAAACTGAACAGAAGGGAACTTCTTCAACCTGATAAAGGGCTTCTCTGAAAAATCCTATGGCTAACACCGTTACTTAAGGATGAAAGACTGAATAATTAAACAAAACTTACATTTCAAAATGAGCCATTTAAAACAAGACATTTAAAAATACTAAAATATGTGAAAGAATGACACAAATCTAAATTAGAAAAACTGAGAAATGAACTGACAGAAATCAAAGAATTTGAAATAAAACAATACTTTCAGACATAAAAATTAAAGTAGAAGGAATATGAGGAAATTAACTAATAATAATGCCTTAAGAGCTATAAAAGGTGAAGAGATGATAGCCGGGCGCGGTGGCTCAAGCCTGTAATCCCAGCACTTTTGGAGGCTGAGACGGGCGGATCACGAGGTCAGGAGATCGAGACCATCCTGGCTAACACGGTGAAACCCCATCTCTACCAAAAAAATACAAAAAGTAGCCGGGTGAGGTGGCGGGCATCTGTAGTCCCAGCTACTCGGGAGGCTGAGGCAGGAGAATTGCGTAAACCCGGGAGGCGGAGCTTGCAGTGAGCTGAGATCCGGCCACTGCACTCCGGCCTGGGCAACAGGGCGAGACTCTGTCTCAAAAAAAAAAAAAAAGAAAGGTGAAGAGAAGAAACTTTTAGGAATAAAAAAAATAAGATAAAAAGTATTCAAGAGAAAGTGATACGTTTATAACATATCAAAACTTATAACACTTTTAACAGCAACCGTTCTGAACAGAAGTAAAACAAGTACTCAATGCAAAAAAATAAAAGAGACTGCCAGGTGTGGTGGCTCACACCTGTAATCCCAGCACTTTGGGAGGCAGAGGAGGGCGGATCATCTGAGGTCAGGAGTTCGAGACCAGCCTGGCCAACATGGTGAAACCCCATCTCTACTAAAAATACAAAAATTAGCTGGGCATGGTGG
>NW_012101435.1:20256-20564 GCF_000951045.1 Mandrillus leucophaeus | reverse complement strand
GAAGATGACAGGGAACCAGTTCATTATTTGTAAAACTTGCAAATAAAGAGGTAAATCAACACTTACTTAACTTTTCCTAAATGAACTCTAGATGACGGATTAGAATGTGGCCACTTTGCAATCCCTATTGAATTAACAGATCCGTCATAAGGCACTGAGGGCTAGTACCATAAAGAGAGACATTATATGCCTTTTAATGAAAGAACAACACTATAGACTTGCCAAAGTGATCAAGCCTGAAGCAATCCAAGTTTCAGATCCAGTTTCTAATATATTAAGCTATGCCATGAGACAAAGGAACATGCTTA
>NW_012101435.1:19822-20206 GCF_000951045.1 Mandrillus leucophaeus | reverse complement strand
AAAGGTGACAAAACAAACTGTGACAAACACATCAGAATTGAAGGAACTCTCTTGTAGAACAAGACTAAAATAACCAAGATAACTAGGAGATAACGACATAAAGACTGCTGATAAATAAATGCGTATTTGTTCACATAAAAACATGAAATAAGGTTGATAAGGCAGAAAGTATAGTATGCAATACTCCATGTTCTGACAATATAGATACAGAATTAGTTTAAAAATGGGTGAAGAGAATGAAAGAAGGATATGCAAAAAAAATCTTTATTTCTCATAATCATGTGCGTAATGCAGTATAGCAATTCTCATGCATACACTTTGGGAGAAGGCAACTGGATATGTGATATTCTATCATCCCCTGGCTTCTTGAGACCCAAGAGAAAC
>NW_012101435.1:19363-19772 GCF_000951045.1 Mandrillus leucophaeus | reverse complement strand
TGTTCTATGACTCCAGTTCTTCAACAAATAAATTTCATGAGGATAAAACCAGGCAGATACGCAGGAAACTTGTAGCTAAAAAGAGAAACTTAAGTGATGAAACCATAAAGGAATGCTGGAAAGTTACCATCATAGCAATCAAGACAGTCATTATTGTTTTAGGGCAGTACAAGGGAGTGCTTTGGGACGGGTCACATGGAGGGCTTCTACACTTGCTTAGAAAGTTATAATTTTGATATAACGGTAGTTTAAGAATGTTGGCCACATAATACATAACACAGTCAGCCCTCCACATCCATGAGTTCTAATCGCTACAGATTCAACCAACAGCAGATAGAAAATATTTGAAATAATAATAATAATACAACAGTTTAAAAAGTACAAATGAAAATACAGTATACAACTATTT
>NW_012101435.1:18989-19313 GCF_000951045.1 Mandrillus leucophaeus | reverse complement strand
ATGGTAGATTTTTAAAGAAAGAGAGAGAGCCTACACCCTATGATATTTCCTACCTCTGTCCACTAAGAAGGCCTAGAAACAATGACCTACTCAGTTGCAGTGAGTATCCTTGGGTCCCAGACTGTGGTCTTAAAACACCGTTTCCCCAGTGAAGGCAAGGAGGGTGTCTTGCAGGAATGGCTTCCTCCAGGGTTTGGGCAGGAGTCCACAAGAGAGACCTGGAAAAACCTGTCATACATGACACAAGTGTGCTATCAGACCACCAGGGTCACGTCAGAGAACTCAGGAGAACCCTAAAGAGGCTCCCCTGGTCAACAAAGAAAC
>NW_012101435.1:13592-18939 GCF_000951045.1 Mandrillus leucophaeus | reverse complement strand
ACAGCAGATAGAAAATATTTGAAATAATAATAATAATACAACAGTTTAAAAAGTACAAATGAAAATACAGTATACAACTATTTGCATAGTATTTATATTGCATTAGATGTTATAAGTAATCCAGAGATGATTTAAAGTATATAGGAAGATGTGCATAGGTTATATGTAAATAGCACACCATTTTATATAAGAAACTTGAACATCTGCAGATTTTAGTATCCACAGGGGATGGGGGTGTCCTGGAATCAATCCCTGCAGACACTGAGGGGAGATTGTACTCATCAGTATTAGCCAGCACTAAGTCAGCACACAAAACATTTGCTTTATGCAGTTTTTATCTGTACTACATTTCAAAATAAAAAAGTTTTCATTAAAAGAGGTAGATGAGCACACTATCAGGAGTCCTCTACTCTGTAATGGTGAAACAGTTGGAAAGAAAGAGCTTTTTTGGGGGGGAGAGAAAGAGGAGGGATTAATTACTATGAAGGAAAAAGGATATGGAAAGCAAAAATGTTAAAACATAAGGGCAATCCCAAAAGATTAAACCACTGCACCATACATGGAAAAGTGCTGTATTTTGGCATTACTGTAGTTGGTACATTTCTGATCAGTGTGGAGATGGGAGGTACAGGAGAATATTCTAGGTTCTGGCTTACAGATATCAGAAATATGACTACAGTGTAATAGAACTGATTTACTAAACCACCCTTCCAAACACATATCCAGAAAATGTCATTCCATGTAGTTCCTGTGAGCAGACTACACACTTATTCTAATTATCTTGCCATTGCTCAAAGTAGTTTGTAACTACACTTTCTAAACTGCCTTCAGAAATAATTTAGTTATAGGTGCAAAACAATTGGTCTTACGACTTTACTGTCACACCATCATTTGAGCAAGATCTGTATTTCCCAGCCCAATCACACAAAACATTCACAAAATTTTGGTCATTTCCAAAAATCAAATCCACTCTGGAAAGGCAAAGATTTGCCACCAGTGAAGACATTCTAAAGAATGTGCCGTATCTGTGAAGGAAACTCAGAGGAGTTCCAAAAATGTTTTGGGCAGTGGCAGTGTCACTGCAATGAGTACTTAACCTCCTCAAGTGACTTAGGAGAAAGAAGTCGTTTTTATCATAAAATGGGATATATTTAAAGTAAGTCTTATTACTTTATGATAATTTTTAAATATTTACTTGGGCATTGTCTTAAAAAGAAAAACTTCCTACTATAATATTTTTCAAGGATAAGATAGATAAAAAGGTTTGCTTGGGAAGAACTGTGTCATGTTGAATGATAATCAGGAAAGGGCCTATTTATTCTGTTATACCTGTTTTAGACAGGAAAACATGCTATTTGGTAGGTTAAAAAAGACCAGCTTTATGAACTAAACACTTACCCATGTCATTAACAAAGATGAAGAATAATAAGAAGATAAGCACATTAAATTTCCAAACATCAAAATGAAACTAAGGATAACTGAAATCTGAAAAAAAGTGAAAAAAATACATTTTATGGTTATTACATATATCAGCATAATGCATACTTTGTAGGTATATAGCCATTTCTAATGCAAATGTATTTGCATAAAGATGAATGACTCTTGGCCAAATGACAATAGAATTTCAAGTCACTGCTAGATTCTAAGTATTAAAATTCAAGACTATAAACTCTATCTGGCAGAATTTAACTTTTTCTCCATCTGCTACTTGGAACAATGAAAAATAAGTCTATGATTTCTGTTGTTTTATCAATGGAGTAATATAACAAGAAAGACTTAAGTTATAAATACTAGTTTTACTAATCTTATTTTTGTTAGACTTCAGGACTTCTATTATTTATGAAGCTTTACTAACTTTTTATGTTTTTAAGGAAGCTATGTTTGGGACCTAAGCCAAAAACAAAATTGCAAGAATATAAAATTTCAGTTAGAGTGTCATATTCAGGCAAAATGCTAAAAATCTCATGTCTGAGAAAGAAAAGGCAGTTTTAAAAGCAGTAATAATAATAATAATAAATAAAACATAAAAATAAAAGTTTTAGAGAGCAAAACACATATACAGTCTACTTGAAACTATAATCTGTTATAATATGACATCTATAATATACATTTCCAGTTTTCCTTCTGGGTATCACCAATAGCATATGTATTAAATATTACCAAAGAGGAGGTACCCTATAAAACAGAATCACTTTGATTTTATAAACTCTGAGGACCTATCTTAATATTTGACTTATATATATTAAAAATGTTAGTTACCATGTTCACATAAATGATCTTCCGAAATTTGCTTGGTTTAATGTATCCCACAACATACATGGGAAATAATGATGCTATCTGAAATAATATAAAAAAGCAAAAGTGAAAAAAAGTATAGAAAACTAACACTTTACTATTCACAGGCAAAGTAAATATAAGAGAAGAGCTACAGTTCTAATAATGGTAAGCAAAGGAATTTGAACCAGCCTTCCCACTAAGAACTAGAATGGCTAAGAAAAATATAAATATATAAATAAAAATATTTTAAAAATATGTATAAAAGCCACAGATTATTAACAAAGCAAATGAGGAATTAAAAAGATAGATGGCAATCTATAGCAATGAGCATGACGTTTTGGGCCACTTTTCTCCCAGAGGTATCTGCCAATTTCAACAGAAGCAGATGCCTGCCAGCTGAGAGGCAGCTGGGAGACCAGCAAGCTGAGCAGGCATTTCAGCAGATTCAGCAGTCAGAGTGCACCAAGAATGGTGCTTTAGTTTGGAGTTTCAAAAGGCCATACTATAATAGTGAACCAGAAATCAAGCAGCCCTCAGAAAGACTGAAACCTATCTATGTATCATCTCAATCTGATTGCATGAAGGTGGTTCAAGATTTATTAGTGCTTTTTACTTGCCTCTCCAATTTTTCATGTATAGTGTCCAGCACCAAATCAAAAATAACCCAGCATAGATGGAGATAAGACACTATCACTAACACAATAAATAGATCCACAAAAGATTTAGATCAGGGATCAGCACATTTGCTATATAAAAGGCCAGATAATGAATATGTTATGCTTTGTTGGTCACATACAGTCTCTTGTATATTCTTTTTCTATTTTTGTTCTATAACCCTTTAAATATATAAAAACTATTCTTAGTTTGGAGATCACTCAAACGCTTAATCAGATATGTCCTTAGTTTTGCTTCAAATGTTCCAGGAAATAACTGATAGGATTGAAAATTCCAGGAGAGCACAGAAGTCATTAAAAAAAAAAAAAAATGGGTCAGGCATGGTGTCTCACGCCTATAATCCCAGGATTTTGGGAGGCCAAGATAGGAGGACTGCTTGAGCCCAGGAGTTCAAGAGCAGCCTGGGCAAGATGGTGCTACCTCATCTCTACAAAAAATTAAAAAATTAGCCAGATGTGGTGGCACAATGAACTAAGTTTAACCTTAATCTATGAAAAACACAATTAAGAATAAAATCTTAAAGTACTCCCAGAATATAACAAATAACATTGAATTATCCCTCTGTAAGCATGAAATGCACACATACAAACAAAACTATACACATTAGTAAAGAAAAACAAAAGCCTAGTATATATCCAGAGAATGACTAGAAAATCATAACAGCAATATCAAACTTACCCAATAGCTGCTTCTTCTTCTTTTTTAACTGAGTCTCGCTCTGTCACTCAGGCTGGAGTGCAGTGGTGCTATCTCGGTTCACTGCAACCTCCGCCTCCCCCCGGGTTCAAGCAATTCTCTGCCTCAGCCTCCTCAGTAGCTGAGATTACAGGCACCCGCCACCATGCCCAGCTAATTTTTTTGTATTTTTAGTAGAGACGGGGTTTCACCATCTTGGCCAGGCTGGTCTTGAACTCCTGATCTCATCATCCACCCGCCTCAGCCTCCCAAAGTGCAAGAATTACAGGTGTGAGCCATTGTGCCCAGCCCCAAAGAGCTTCTTAGTTTCATCAGTATCACTGCATTAATAAATTTGCTTGCAATGAAGTGCTGCTCATTAAAAATCGATTCTACTCTGTTGGCATGTGCAAATAATGAAAACCATAGAATAATGTCTGTGTTATAACCTGAAAGGGGCCAACTATCATGAAGTAAAACAGAGGGAATACTTTAAACATGCAGCACCAATTGAGCTGGGGTTATAATTTCATTCTTTGTAGGCTATTGGCAGCATGAGACTTCTTGGCAGAATTTCTCACTTCCAATATAGAATATTATTACTATCATCAGTATTTGTTATGCAGGAAGGAGCTCTGATGGAAAATCTTAGTATCATGAAATTTCCTCAAAATTCTCCATTTACTCTCTGCTTCCCCAGTTCAGTTTCTTGGTACTAGTTATGTAGTTGCTTTAGAAACAGGATATGGGCTCAGCTCACTTAAGCAATGATGAGCTTTATGATTAAAGCTCGCAGAAATGCTGCCAGGTAAAATTCTGCTCCACAGACAAAACAGCCAACATTTAGCTGGATTAGAAGCAGCACGTCCTGCTGTGAAGAGTAGGATTGGCCCTTAGCATGCTGTGTAGCTTGGCACCCAGAATGAACACCAGGACAAAAGGAAAATCTATAGGTAGATATATACAGATAATATCTCAAACACCAAAAATAACATTTGTGAATAAATATAATAGAAAAACTCGTTCACATGTCGAGGCTTAAAATCTGTCAAACTAATCAATACAATAAAAGAATGTGGAATTATATTATTTCATAAAAATCATACCTTTCAGTAAACTTTATTCCTTATTTTGAAAATCTTTTAGGGCATAAATGTAACATATTTTAAAATTTCTATGGAAACAACCAAGTACATTTTGCATTCAACTTAATTAATACACGCAAAGGAATATAAATCATTCTATTACAAAGACACATGGGTTCACTGTAGCACTACTGACAATAGCAAAGACATGGAATTAACACAAATGCCCATGAGTGACACACTGGATAAAGAGAATGTGGTACATATACACCATGGAATACCACACAGCCATAAAAAGGAACGAGATCAGGTCCTTTGCAGGGACATGGATGGAGCTAGAGGCCATTATTCTCAGCAACAGGAACAGAAAACCGAACACCACATATTCTCACTTATAAGTGGTTGCTGAACAATGAGAATACATGGACACAGTAAGGGGAACAACATACACTGGGGCCTGTCGGGGGATGGGGTGGGGAGAGCATTAGGAAAAATAGCTAATGCATGCTGGGCTTAATACCTGGGTGATGGGTTGATAAATGCAAAAACCACCATGGCATACATTTACCTACGTAACAAACCTGTACATCCTGCACATGTACCCCAGAACTTAAAAATAAAAATTAATTTAAAAA
>NW_012101435.1:3276-10902 GCF_000951045.1 Mandrillus leucophaeus | reverse complement strand
CAGCACGTCCTGCTGTGAAGAGTAGGATTGGCCCTTAGCATGCTGTGTAGCTTGGCACCCAGAATGAACACCAGGACAAAAGGAAAATCTATAGGTAGATATATACAGATAATATCTCAAACACCAAAAATAACATTTGTGAATAAATATAATAGAAAAACTCTTTCACATGTCGAGGCTTAAAATCTGTCAAACTAATCAATACAATAAAAGAATGTGGAATTATATTATTTCATAAAAATCATACCTTTCAGTAAACTTTATTCCTTATTTTGAAAATCTTTTAGGGCATAAATGTAACATATTTTAAAATTTCTATGGAAACAACCAAGTACATTTTGCATTCAACTTAATTAATACACGCAAAGGAATATAAATCATTCTATTACAAAGACACATGGGTTCACTGTAGCACTACTGACAATAGCAAAGACATGGAATTAACACAAATGCCCATGAGTGACACACTGGATAAAGAGAATGTGGTACATATACACCATGGAATACCACACAGCCATAAAAAGGAACGAGATCAGGTCCTTTGCAGGGACATGGATGGAGCTAGAGGCCATTATTCTCAGCAACAGGAACAGAAAACCGAACACCACATATTCTCACTTATAAGTGGTTGCTGAACAATGAGAATACATGGACACAGTAAGGGGAACAACATACACTGGGGCCTGTCGGGGGATGGGGTGGGGAGAGCATTAGGAAAAATAGCTAATGCATGCTGGGCTTAATACCTGGGTGATGGGTTGATAAATGCAAAAACCACCATGGCATACATTTACCTACGTAACAAACCTGTACATCCTGCACATGTACCCCAGAACTTAAAAATAAAAATTAATTTAAAAACTCATCTTACCTGTGTAAAAAGTATAAACTGAGCAAATTGCCAGGGAAGCATAAAAGCCACATTGGAAAGACAGAGTGCAATGAAGGGCCTTCTATCATTGCTCGAGGTCCTTAATAGAGAGAATTGATACCAATAAGTTTCACCCTAAAAACAGGCTGTCATTAAAAAGAAAGACTAATTGCAAAATGATAAAATCTAAATTATTCCATTACCTTTACTATAATACAACAAAATATAGTTAACTTTTTAAAACATACTAAAAAGAAATTGAAATACTTCATGCCTTGCATGAAGCAATCAAAATTAGAGTTTTAAAAATAACATTGTAATTTACCATTAAATATTTTAAATACAAAAGCTCATCTTCCTTTACATATGCATGACATTAGAAATTTAATACTCCAGCAAGGAGGTCAGAAAATAGGACGCGGCGCTGCCCCTGCACACCTCAACATGCTTCTCCTGTATGTGCAGCAACAACTTTATATACCACCACTTTTATGTTTCAAAAAACATTGAAGAGAAATGTAAGTGCTGACAAAGTAGTAAGTTAACAACTATGGAAAAATTTAAGGAAAAAGAATCTTAAAAAATTAAAAAATGATTCTAGAATTCAGCTGAAGCATGTGGAAGTTTAAATTGTCCATTTCAATTACTGAGATGTACTGGGAACCAATATCTTTTACCACAGAGAATTACAGTAACTTTTGGATATGAAAAAAGAAATGCAAACATTTTACCTAAATAATAAAACTGTAACTGTTCCTTTTATAAATGCTGTATTGGATTTTGATGAATCTTTGTACAATTATATATAAATTTTCAAAAACAAAATTCTAAATGTTCATATTGTTTACTGTTATAAAATACTCATTATGTACTTTGTAATCTTATATTTTTCAAACAAAAATTACTTTTGTCTAAGATACAGAGTATAGCACATGCCCTCAATGATACAACCCCAAATGTTCTAATTAAAGCATTTTATTCCATGAAACCCCTGACTGATCAGACTGATATCACTTCAAAAAAATATAACCCACCTTCCTAGGAATTAAACTGGGAATGAATAGCAAGCGGTGATGAAGAATGGGCAGCTTCCATCACCTAATCTTTGAGAGAAGGCAAAGTGTAGAGCAAAGATATAGAGATCTGAATGAGGAGGAAGTTCCTAAATCCAAATTTACCCCAGAATATACTCGTCAGGTTGGTAAGAAATCAGAAGTTAGCCTGCTCCATTCTCAAGGTTTGTGCCACCCCAGTACACTACTATTTACCACTCTTCAATTAGCTTTATCTGGGTGCCACAAATATTTGCATGGACGTGTGCAGTGTTCTGTGGTTAAAGAGATAAATATGGCATGGTCCCTGTTTCCAGTAGTACTTTTAAATACATATAATTGGCTGGGCACAGTGGCTCATACCTGTAATACCAGCACTTTGGGAGGCTGAAGCAGGTGGATCACTTCAGGTCAGGAGTTTGAGACCAGCATGGACAACATGGTAAAACCCTGCCTCTACCAAAAATACAAAAATTAGCTGGGGGTGGTGGTGTGTGCCTGCAATCCCAGCTACCTGGGAGGCTGAGGCAGGAGAATCGCTTGAACCTGGGAAGCAGAAGTTGCAGTGAGCCGATCGTGCCACTGCACTCCAGCCTGGGTGACAGAGCAAGACTTCATCTCTAAAGAAATAAATAAAAATTTGTGTATGTGTGGATAATTCATAAATTTACTGTTTTAAAAAACAAGGAAGACAAATAAATGATTTTTATATAAGGCAGAATCTGCCAGGGATTAGTGGGTGAAGAATGGGGTCCTCTGGGAGTTTGGAGGAGATAGTGATCATGATTTCATTCAGTGAGAGTTCTCATTAGTATTCTATCAAACTTATTTCTCTGATAAGGCTATTTATACTATTCTACCACTTATGGGTTTTTTCATTTTTTTCAGTTTTTTTCATTTCTCAGACCTCTTAAATATCTAAAATGCTTATAAATGTAATCCCTACAAAAAAGTGTATTTAAAAAAAAAAAAAAAAAACATTTGAAATGAAACTGATTGCCCTGTTAGAAACATTGGTTGTTCAGAAATCCTTCATAAATAAGTGAATATACGTACTCCTTATCCATCTAACTCTGCATTTCCCAAATTCGTTTGCACACAGAACACTTTTTTCATGGCACAGTCATCAAAACCACAGGTTAGAAAACAATGTCAGAGTACCTAAACTTTGAAGAGAAAATGTAATTGTTTCTCAAAAACTTTTGAATCTTGGCAAACTATACACAAACACATACCTTTTGATTTATTAAAACATAATGTAGCTATCTAAAACCTGTAGCCTACACTCTTAAATGGACAGCCATTTTTACATAGCAATTTTGAATTATTTTCTTAACTCTATATTCAATTTACTTTTAAAATAACTAAAAAATGGTCTAAACTTGGTAATTACTACCTCATAGGTTGAAGTATATATATATTTACAATTTTTTAGAGGGAGTCTTGCTCTGTTGCCCAGGCTGGAGTGCAGTGGCACAATCTCCGCTCACTGCAACCTCCGCCTCCCAAGGTCAAGCAATTCTCCTGCCTCAGCCTCCCAAGTAGCTGGGATTACAGGTGCACACCACCATGCCTGACTAATTTTTGTATTTTAGTAGAGATGAGGCTTCACCGTGTTGGCCAGGCTGGTCTCGAACTCCTGACCTCAAGTGATCCGCCCACCTCGGCTTCCCAAAGTGCTGAATTGAAGTATATTTTAAGAAACTTAAATTATAATTTATTTGCCTTCATTTTATAAATCAAAGTTACCTGAGAATCAAAGTTAAAATATACATCTGAAGTACAAGGAATGGATAGGAAAAACTTTCACGGAGAGGTGGTGTCCACATCACACGGGTGGCCTGAAATCAACAAAATGCCCACTTTACATCATGTTTACTACAACAAACATATTTAAAAACCAGGGGTGAGTTTGTTTTAGTAATTTTAATACTAGGTTCACTATATCCCATTTCTGAGTGTCTGGCATAGCTTCTCAGTTTTTGAAGCTCTCTTAACGCATGAGGCCATTAAGTAGAGAGCAATTAACTACCATGTCCAGAAACCAGCAACAGATATATCAGACTGAGCAAAAGGAAACCCAAGGGACAAACAAGATTGTACATATAAGAGTTGTGAGAATTCTGTGACTGACCAATTAGATCCACAGTCCCGCTCTGAAGGTATGATCCTGGCATATGATCCTGGCATCCCAGGCTTTGGGATATATGCATGCCAAGACAAATACCTAAACAAATGTCACCTAGATCACTCGCAAGCACCAAGAGAGTTTCTACATAACAAGTTTGAATGAATATAAATACACACTTCGAATAGCTAAGATTGCCTCAGAATTTGTAAAATGTACCTTAAAAAAGGTTAAGTATATATTTTAAAAACAACTAGAAGTATTTGGGAACTACAAATGTGATGCATGTAATGAAAGTATTAAATTTTCATACAAACTTTAAAATTACTTCTAAGACATATGGGTCAGAGTATTAGAAAAAATTTCCATCAAAAACTCTGAAATTCTAGAAAGAATGTGAACTCTTATTACTTTGCAAGAGTCTTAATTACTGCTCTTCTTCCAAGATATCAAAATTGTAAATGTTGAAAGAGGAATTATGATACATATAAGAAAGTCAACTTATACCAACCGTTGTCTCTCACACTCAAAGAAAAAGCTTTGTCTTTATATCAGCACATTGTTGAATGACAATGCATTTGTTTGCTTTAAAATAATATACATGACTTTTATGTATAATTTTTATGATTCCTTTATCTAACTGATTTTTAAAAATCAACCCAACAGCAATGGATACTTCTACCTGGCTGGGCGTGGTGGCTCACGCCTGTAATCCCCAGTACTTTGGGAGGCCAAGGGGGCGTGGATCATGAGGTCAGGAGTTTGAGACCAGCCTGGCCAACATGGTGAAACCCCATCTCTAGTAAAAATACAAAAATTTAGCTGGGTGTGGTGGCACATGCCTGTAATCCCAGCTACTCAGGAGGCTGAGGCAAGAGAATTGCTTGAATCTGGGAGGCAGAGGTTGCAGTGAGCCAAGATCACACCACTGCACTCCAGCCTGGGTGACAGAGCAAGACTCCATCTTGGAAAAAAAAAAAGTACTTCTACCCTATGTAACTTGTGTCATAACTATTAAATATTTTGCTACCAAGAGCTAGTAGTCAGAATCTCTCTCTTTTTCATTGTCATATCCTCAGCATCTAACAGAGCATGGACATAGTATGTACTCAATATTTTGTTGAATGAATCCACCGTATTTGAAATAAGCTTCTATGAGCTCTTTTTTAGGTGGACTATGTTTCATTGGGCTGAATTCGTTAAGTTAATGTCGATTTTGAATTCAGCATTTTGCATTACTGAACAGACAGCATGACGTAACAGAAAGAAGTGAGGGAGCAGGTGGCAGTGTCTTAACTGTGTCCCTGCTGTCAGGCCTGAGGCCTCTTTCATTGTCAAGGGAAGTGCAATGCATACAAAGTTTCAGTTAGGCAAGATGAGTAAGTCTAGAGATCTGCTATACAACATTGTGTTAATACTGTATTGTACACTTAAAAATCTGTTAAGAGGGCAGATCTCATGTTACTGATTCTTACCACAATAAAAAAGTTGAATATATATGCTATATATAACACATAATATATGTTTTTATAAAATATAATTTTATAATTTATAAAATATAAAATAATATATATATGTGAGATTTTAGAGGCAGACAGACATAGAATGGGAAATCCAGCTTCATCATGTAGTAAATATGGAATGTGGATAAGTAACTTAACTTTCTCTAAATTTAAATTTCATAACTTGTATGGTGAGGCTGCCACTACCCACAAAAAAAGTTTAGTGGGAACACATCAGCTAATGTGCATGACATGATTCAACACAACAAGTATACTATTTCCTTTTCTCTACAGAATATATGTGCATCTATATATTTACTAAAAATAAGGCAAGAGATTTTATGTTTGAAATTCTAGCTATTTAAACATTTCAATCAACATGA
Source organism: Mandrillus leucophaeus (assembly GCF_000951045.1). Taxonomy (NCBI): domain Eukaryota; kingdom Metazoa; phylum Chordata; class Mammalia; order Primates; family Cercopithecidae; genus Mandrillus; species Mandrillus leucophaeus. The sequence continues at coordinate 4,966 of NW_012101435.1, read as the reverse complement.
TTAAAATATCAACTTATAACACAAGGGTCTTTAAAATATTGTGAAATCATAAGTAGCATATACAATTATATATTGTTTTGATGAGTATATTTCCTTGTTCCTCTGTAGCCCCTTCTATTTCTTAAAAATTGCTTTCTAGAAAACAAACCTCTCCATGGTTGAAAAAGAAGCACAGTACTGTAATAAGACCTCCTAGTTGAGTCCCACTGTAAAATAAAAAAAAAAAAAAAAGAGTATACGATCAAATTAAAACCATAGTTTAAATAATATTTAAAACATAATAGTACAACACCATACCCATGTGGCTGATGTTTAAATCCTGAATGTACAATTCTAAAAAGTGTACATATAAATTAATCTCAATTTTATAATTTATCATAGCTAAAATACTTTCTAAATAAAATACATAACGTGTGAACATAAAATGATTTTTTTTTGAGATGGGGTCTTGCTCCGCTGCCCAGGCTAGAGTGCAATGGCAAAATCTCAGCTCACTGCAACCTCCGCCTCCAGGTTCCAACGATTCTCCTGCCTCAGATTCCCAGGTAGGTGGGATTACAGGCGTGTGCCACCATGCCCGGCTAAATTTTTTACTTTTAGCAGAGATGGGGTGTCACTACGTGGGCCAAGCTGGTCTCAAACTCCTGACCTCGTGATCCACCCACCTTGGCCTCCCAAAGTGCTGGGATTACAGGCATGAACCACTGCACCCAGCCACATAAAATATTTTTTAAGAAACAAGCTAGCACTTTAGGGTCTAGATCACATCCTTTGAATACTCTGAATAAAGGCAACTTTTTATCTTTTGAAATTGGATTTAACGGATTGAGAGATGAAGACAAGAGTCTGACAGTTTCACGTAGCATTAACTTAGAACTGTCTAAACTACTGCAAATGTTCTTTACTTGAGTCCCAGAGAAGCAATAATGCAGAATACAAAAATCAGATGAAAGATAAAAATCATTTCTTTTCTTGTTGTTGTTTTGGTTTTTTGCTTGTTTGTTTGTTTGAGAAGGAGTCTAGCTCTGTCACCCAGGCTAGAGTGCAGGGGTGCGATCTCAGCTCACTGCAACCTCTGCCTCTCTGGTTCAAGTCAATTCTTCTGCCTCAGCCTCCCGAGTAGCTGGGACTATAGGCACCTGCCACCACACCTGGCTAATTTTTTTGTATTTTTAGTAGAGACGGGGTTTCACCATGTTAGCCACGATGGTCTTGATCTCCTGACCTCATGATCCACCCGCCTCGGTCTCCCAAAGTGCTGGGATTACAGGCATGAGCCCCTGTGCCCAGCCCAAAAATAGAACTTTTTTAAAAAAATAGAACATTTTTAAACCTGCCCAATCTCAAAGCAATCCTTTTCCCTCAAAATACTTTAATGAGCTTATATTTTTCTATATGGCATATAGAAAAGTGTGTAAAATTTCTAGCTTATAGAATTATTGTAAAGGGAATGTCCATGTAGTCACACCATATAATTAACTGAAATAGAGAATATACTGAGTCTCCACTTGCCAGCCTCCAAGATAAGAATCAGCTACTGACCTGATTTTTGAGATTATCAACAATAACTCTTTCTATATACATATCAAACTATTATTTACTTTAATCTGTTTTTAAACAACATACAAATGGAAGAATGCAGTATTTTTAAAAATTTTGTACCTGGATTCACTCATTCAAAATTATATCT
>NW_012101435.1:0-2190 GCF_000951045.1 Mandrillus leucophaeus | reverse complement strand
TTTGTCTTTCATATTTGAGTGTTTAATCCAGCTTGGATTTATTATTTATATAGTTCCAATTTCTCCTTGTTCCATATGATCTCCCAATTATTCCAGCACTATTTATTAAAATGCCTGTCCTTACCCACCAATCTGCGATACCCACTCTTCCATATATCGAATGCCTTTAAATGTACATTTCTGCTTCTGGGCTGTACTCTATTTCAGTTATCCATTTGTCTATTCCTGTGCCAATATCATAGTGTCTTTTACATTAGCTTTATAATATAGCAACAATTGATAGTGCAAATCCTTCTTTTTCAAGAATACCTTGACTGTATTTGGCCCTTTGCATTTCTGAATAACTTTTAAATCAGCTCATCAAAGTCAACAAAAAATATGTTGGAATTCTGACTGGTAGAGCATTGAATCTATAAATTTTTTTAACATCAAGTCTTCAATCAATGAATGTGGAATATCTCTCCACTCAGATTTTCCTAGACATATCTCAGGAATGTTTTAATAATTTTCCCATAGCTGTCATATATATCTTTTGTTGGATTTATTCTGAGGAATGTCATGCTTTTAATGCTATTCTAAATAGCATCCTTCTAAAATTTCATTTTCTATTTGATGCTAAAGTATAAAATTTATCATTTTGAATTTTAATATTAATGTTTACATCTAGTAACATTGTAAATTTTCTTATTATTGCAAATACTGTATCTATAAACTTTAAAAATTTTTCTAGATATACGATGTAATCGACTTTTAAAAACACTTATTTCTTTTTTTTTTTCAAGTTTTCCAATGCTTATACTTATTACTACTTTTCTTTTTATGTACTGTGCTGGATAGTATCCCTGGTACAACACTGACTATGTCACTAGTTTTCATTGATTCTATGCTAGTCTTTTTTATGCTGAAAACTTCCTAAAACAAAGAGTGTGTATATTTACTAATCTCTATATCGACAAAAGCCCTGTTAAAACTCAACAAATATTTGTTGAAAGAGTAAAGCTATTAATTAATTTTAATTTTAAATGTTTTGCACGACAAGAATAACATTGTAAAGAAATCTGATGATTCAGCTAGGAATATGTTCCACTGAAAGAAACAGAAAACCTAACAAAAGTGGCTTACACAATATGGATGTTGTTTATTATATCATTCAACAAGAAAATGAAAGATAAGTATCTGTTGGCATTGGTTCAGTAGCAGAAGGATGGTAGGCCAGATAAATCTCCTATTTTTATGCCTTTCCATTATGGTCACAAGATGACTGCTGCAGCTCTGGGCATGACATCCTAGTGTAATAAAAGCAGGAAGAAACAGAGAAGGGGCAGCTAAGTCTGTCTTTTTGTGAGAAAGGCAGCTACTTTTCTAGATGTAACCAAAACTGCTTCACCTTAGTTTTCATTGACAGAAACTAGCTGATATAGCTCTCTCAGGGAGCAATTAAGTGTGGGAGCAAAACACATGACCGTTGAAATTAATTTCAACTTATCACCTGAGACAGGTATCACTGCTGCTTCATCGTGGTACTCTTATCAAGATAGACAGGCTAGCAGATGTAAGTGCCCACCACATGTGATACACAGTTTTTCCTACTGCTTTCTTAATTTCATCCTTAGAGAATACAATTAGAAATAAGCTGCTATTGTGTGTAGAGGGAAATTTATAGCATTAAATGCCCACAAGAGAAAGCAGGAAAGATCTAAAATTGACACTCTAACATCACAATTAAAAGAACTAGAGAAGCAAGAGCAAACACATTAGAAAGCTAGCAGAAGGCAACAAATAACTAAGATCAGAGCAGAACTGAAGGAGATAGAGATACAAAAAACCCTTCAAAAAATCAGTGAATCCAGGAGTTGGTTTTTTGAAAAGATCAACAAAATTGATAGACTGCTGGCAAGACTAATGACGAAAAGAGAGAAGAATCAAATAGACGCAATAAAAAATGATAAAGGGAATATCACCACCGACCCCATAGAAATACAAACTACCATCAGAGAATACTATAAACACCTCTATGCAAATAAACTAGAAAACTCAGAAGAAATGGATAATTTCCTGGACACTTACACCCTCAAGACTAAACCAGGAAGAAGCTGAATCCTGGAATAGACCAATAGCAGGCTCGGAAATCGAGGCAATAATTAATAGCCTACCAACGAAAAAAAGTCCAGGACCAGATGGATTCACAGC
>NW_012101434.1:235864-238955 GCF_000951045.1 Mandrillus leucophaeus | reverse complement strand
GCATAGAAACAAGGAACTGAGTAGAAGGTTACATCTGGGAAAAGAAAGTTTGTTTTGCATTGCATTCTTTCTGCTGACGTGAGGTTTATGGGGTATAAATAAAGTGAGGCGGAGGCTCTGAGTGCGGCCGCCATGTTCTCTTGTGTGTCTTTGTCTTTTGTGTGTTCTTTCATTCTCCACCAGCCCCGGCATGGACCCCAACAGTAAAGCATACACTATATTGCCCAGTTTAGAAACTCTGTTTTTGAGGAATCTGTGAAGGGATATTAAGTGGCACCTGGAGGCCAGTGGTGAGCAGGGAAATGTCTATCGTTGAGAACTGGAGAGAAGCTTTCTGAACAACTGCTTTGTGATGTGTGTATTCATCTCATAGGGTTAAATCATTCTTTGGATTGAGTAGTTTGAAATCACTGTTTGTGTGGAACGCGAGAAAGGACATTTGGGAATGCTCTTTTGAGTATGCTGAAAAATAAATACCCTCAGATAAAAACCAGAAGGAAGCTTTCTCTGAAACTGCTCTCTGTCGTGTGAATTCCACTCACACAGTTCAGCTTCTCTTTTCATTGAACAGTATTGTAACACTGTCTTTGCTAATTCTGCAAAGGGATACACGGGAGCACTTTTTGGCTCATGTTGAATATGGAAACATCTTCAGATAGAAACTGGAGAGAAGCTTTCTGAGGACCTGCTTTGTGACGTGTACATTCCACTGACAGAGTTATATGTTTCTTCTCATTGAGGATTGGGGAATCCCTTTTGGAGAAAAATCTACCAAGGGACCTTCGGGAGTACATGGACGGCTACGGTGAAAAAGGAAATATCCTCAGACAAAAACTGGAAAGAAGGTTTCTGTGAAAGTACTCTGTGATATGTGTTTTCATCTCACATAGATAAAGCTTTCTTTACATTACGCAGCTTGGAAACCCTGTCATGGACAGATCTGCAAAGGGGCATTCGGGAGCACATTCAGAACTCTGGTAAAAAAGGAAATATCTTTTGATGAAAACTGGAAAGATGTTTTCTATGAATCTGCTTTTTGCTATGTTTATTCATCTCACATACATAAAGCTTTGTTTACATTACAGCTTGTAAACTCTGTTATGGACGGGTCCGTGAAGGGACATTCAGGAGTACATTCAGGACTATGGTGAAAATGCAAATATCTTCACATAAACACTGGAGAGAAGCTTTCTTAGAAACTGCTTACTGATGTGTGCATTCCACTCAGGCGGTTATACCTCTTTTCTCATAAGGGAGTCTTTGAACACTGTTCCTGTAAAACCAAAAAGTGATATTTCGGGGTGCATGGAAGACTATGCATAAAGTGAAATATCCCCAAATGAAACCCAGAAAGAGGCATTGCAAGAAACTGCTCGCAGATGTGTGCATTCATTTCACAGAGTTAAATCTTACTCTACATTGCCCAGTTTGGAAACTCTGTCTTTGAGGAATCTGCAAAGGGAATTTAAGTGTCGCCCGGAGGCCTGTGGAGTAAGGAAATGTCTTCCATTGAAAACTGTAGAGAAGCTTTCTGAGTAACTGCTTTGTGATGTGTGTACACATCTCATACAGTTAAATCATTCTTTGGATTGAGCAGTTTGAAATTACTGTTTCTGTGGAAACTGAGAAAGGATATTTGGGAATGCAATTTATAATATGCTGAAAAAGAAATATCCTCAGATAAAAACCAGAAGGAAACTTTCTGTGGAACTGCTCTGTGTCTTTGGAATTCCACTCACACAGTTCAGGTTCTCTTTTCATTGAGCAGTATTCTAACACTATTTTTGTTTAGTCTGTGAAGGGATATTCGGAGCGCATTGAGCCTTATGGTGAAAACGGAAATGTCTTCAGATAGAAACTGGAGAGAAGCTTTCTAAGGAACTACTTTGTGACATGTGCATTCTATTCACAGAGTTATACCTTGCCTCTCATAGAGGATTGGGGTATCCGTTTTGGAGAAAGAGCTACAAACAGACATTCGGGAGTATGTGGATGGCTATGGTGAAAAAGGAAATATCCTCAGACAAAAAGTGAAAAGAAGCTTTCTGTGAAACCGCTTTTTGCTATGTTTGTTCATCTCACATAGATAAAGCTTTCTTTACATTACGCAGCTTGGAAACTCCGTCATGGATGGATCCGCAAATTAATATTCGGGATCACATTCAGGCCTATGGTGAAACAGGAAGTATCTTCAGATAAAAATTGTAGAGAAGCTTTCTTAGAAACTGCTTTGTGATGTGTGCATTCCACTCAGGGAGTGTTTTTACCTCTTTTCTCATAAGGCAGTGTTTGAACACGGTTCCTGAAAAACCGAAAAAGTGATATTTTGGAGTGCATTGAAGACTATGGGGGTATGTGAATGTCCTCAAATAAAACCCAGAAAGAAGCGTTCCAAGAAACTGCACTCTGATATGTGCATTCACTTCACAGAGTTAAAGCGTACTCTACGTTGTCCAGTTTGGAAACTGTGTCTTTGAGGAATCTGCGAAGGGATAGTAAGTGGCGCCCGGAGGACTGTGGTGAGCAAGGAAATGTCTTCCTATGAAAATTGGAACGAAGCTTTCTGAGCAACTTCTTTGTAATGTGTGTATTCATCTCACAGAGTTAAACCATTCTTTAGATTGAGCAGTTTGAAATCACTGCTTCTGTGGAATCTGAGGAAAGTCTTTTGGGAATGCTCTTTAGAATATGGAAAAAGAAATATCCTAAGATAAAAACCAGTAGGAAGCTTTCTTGTGAAACTGCTATGTGTCGTCTGAATTTCTCTAGCTCTGTTAAGCTTCTATTTTCATTGAGCGGTTTTCTAACTCTGTTTCTGTACAGCATGTGAAAGGATATTCGGGAGCACTTTGAGGCATACGGTGAAAAAGGAAATACGTTCAGATGGAATCTGGAGAGAAGCTTTCTGAGGAACTGCTTTGTGACGTGTGCATTCCACTCACAGTGTTATACCTGTCTTCTCATACAGCATTGGGGAAACAATTTTGGAGAAAAAGGTACCAACGTATAACCAGGGGCATATTGACGCCTATGGTGAAAAGGGAAATACCCTCAGACAAAAACTGGTAAGAAGCTTTCTCTGAAACTTCTC
>NW_012101434.1:219649-235814 GCF_000951045.1 Mandrillus leucophaeus | reverse complement strand
GAGAGAAGCTTTCTTAGAAACTGCTTACTGATGTGTGCATTCCACTCAGGCGGTTATACCTCTTTTCTCATAAGGGAGTCTTTGAACACTGTTCCTGTAAAACCAAAAAGTGATATTTCGGGGTGCATGGAAGACTATGCATAAAGTGAAATATCCCCAAATGAAACCCAGAAAGAGGCATTGCAAGAAACTGCTCGCAGATGTGTGCATTCATTTCACAGAGTTAAATCTTACTCTACATTGCCCAGTTTGGAAACTCTGTCTTTGAGGAATCTGCAAAGGGAATTTAAGTGTCGCCCGGAGGCCTGTGGAGTAAGGAAATGTCTTCCATTGAAAACTGTAGAGAAGCTTTCTGAGTAACTGCTTTGTGATGTGTGTACACATCTCATACAGTTAAATCATTCTTTGGATTGAGCAGTTTGAAATTACTGTTTCTGTGGAAACTGAGAAAGGATATTTGGGAATGCAATTTATAATATGCTGAAAAAGAAATATCCTCAGATAAAAACCAGAAGGAAACTTTCTGTGGAACTGCTCTGTGTCTTTGGAATTCCACTCACACAGTTCAGGTTCTCTTTTCATTGAGCAGTATTCTAACACTATTTTTGTTTAGTCTGTGAAGGGATATTCGGAGCGCATTGAGCCTTATGGTGAAAACGGAAATGTCTTCAGATAGAAACTGGAGAGAAGCTTTCTAAGGAACTACTTTGTGACATGTGCATTCTATTCACAGAGTTATACCTTGCCTCTCATAGAGGATTGGGGTATCCGTTTTGGAGAAAGAGCTACAAACAGACATTCGGGAGTATGTGGATGGCTATGGTGAAAAAGGAAATATCCTCAGACAAAAAGTGAAAAGAAGCTTTCTGTGAAACCGCTTTTTGCTATGTTTGTTCATCTCACATAGATAAAGCTTTCTTTACATTACGCAGCTTGGAAACTCCGTCATGGATGGATCCGCAAATTAATATTCGGGATCACATTCAGGCCTATGGTGAAACAGGAAGTATCTTCAGATAAAAATTGTAGAGAAGCTTTCTTAGAAACTGCTTTGTGATGTGTGCATTCCACTCAGGGAGTGTTTTTACCTCTTTTCTCATAAGGCAGTGTTTGAACACGGTTCCTGAAAAACCGAAAAAGTGATATTTTGGAGTGCATTGAAGACTATGGGGGTATGTGAATGTCCTCAAATAAAACCCAGAAAGAAGCGTTCCAAGAAACTGCACTCTGATATGTGCATTCACTTCACAGAGTTAAAGCGTACTCTACGTTGTCCAGTTTGGAAACTGTGTCTTTGAGGAATCTGCGAAGGGATAGTAAGTGGCGCCCGGAGGACTGTGGTGAGCAAGGAAATGTCTTCCTATGAAAATTGGAACGAAGCTTTCTGAGCAACTTCTTTGTAATGTGTGTATTCATCTCACAGAGTTAAACCATTCTTTAGATTGAGCAGTTTGAAATCACTGCTTCTGTGGAATCTGAGGAAAGTCTTTTGGGAATGCTCTTTAGAATATGGAAAAAGAAATATCCTAAGATAAAAACCAGTAGGAAGCTTTCTTGTGAAACTGCTATGTGTCGTCTGAATTTCTCTAGCTCTGTTAAGCTTCTATTTTCATTGAGCGGTTTTCTAACTCTGTTTCTGTACAGCATGTGAAAGGATATTCGGGAGCACTTTGAGGCATACGGTGAAAAAGGAAATACGTTCAGATGGAATCTGGAGAGAAGCTTTCTGAGGAACTGCTTTGTGACGTGTGCATTCCACTCACAGTGTTATACCTGTCTTCTCATACAGCATTGGGGAAACAATTTTGGAGAAAAAGGTACCAACGTATAACCAGGGGCATATTGACGCCTATGGTGAAAAGGGAAATACCCTCAGACAAAAACTGGTAAGAAGCTTTCTCTGAAACTTCTCTGTGCTATGTGTATTCATCTCACAGATATAAAGCTTTCTTTACATTACACAGCCTGGAAACTCTGACATGGATGGATCCACAAAGGGACATTTGGGAGCACATTCAGGACTATGATGAAAAAGGATACATCTTCAGATGAAAACTGGAAAGAATCTTTCTGTGAATCTGCTTTTTGCTATGTTTATTCATCTAACATTGATAAAGTTTTCTTTTGATTATGCAGCTTGGAAAGTCCATCAAGGGCGGATCCGTGAAGGGCCATTTGGGAGCTCATTCAGTACTGTGGTGAAGAAGGAAATATATTCAGATAAAAACCGGAGAGAAGCTTTCTGAGAAACTGCATTGTGATGTGTGCACTCCACTCAGAAAGTTATACCTCTTTTCTCATAAGGCAGTGTTTGAATGCTGTTCCTATAGAACTGAAAAAGTGATATTTCATAGCGCATTGAAGTCTATGGCGAATAGTGAACTATCCTCAAATAAGACCCAGAAAGAAGCGTTCCAAGAATCTTCTTTCTGATATGTGCATTCTTTTCAGAGAGTTAGAGTTTACTCTACATTGCACAGTTTGGAAACTCTGTCTTTGAGGAATCTGTGAAGGGATATTTAGTGACACCTGGAGGCCTGTGGTGAGCTAGGAAAAGTTTTCCTTTGAAAACTGGAGAGAAGATTTCTGAGCAACTGCTTTGTGATGTGTTTATTCATTACATAGAGTTAAATCATTCTTTGGATTGAGCAATTTGAAATTACTGTTTCTGTGGAACCTGAGATAGGACATTTGGGAACACTCTTTAGAATATGCTGAAAATGCAATACCCTCAGATAAAAAAAAAAGGAAGTTTTCTGTGAAACGGCTCTGTGTCGTGTGAATTCCACTCGCTCAGTTAAGCTTCTCTATTCTTTGAGCAGTTTTCTAACACTGTTCATATTTAGCTTGCGAAGGGATATTTGGGAGTGCCTTGAGGCTTACAGTGAAAAAGGAAATATGCTCAGATAGAAACTGGAGAGAAACTTTCTGAGGAACTGCTTTGTGACGGGTGCATTCCACTCACAGTGTTATACTTCTCTTCTCATACAGCATCGTAAAAACTCTTTTGGAGAAAAAGGTACCAAAGGATATTCGGGAGCCTATTGATGCCTAAGGTGAAAAAGGAAATAGCCTCAGACAAAAACTGGAAGGAAACTTTCTGTGAAACTGTGATAGATATGTTTATTGATCTCAAATAGATAAAACTTTCTTTATATTACTCAGTTTGGAAACTCCATTGTGGACGGATCTGCGAAGGGACATTTGAAAGCACATTCAGGACTATGGTGAAAAATTAAGTATCTTTTGATAAAAACTGGAAAGAAGCTTTCTGTGAATCTGCTTTTTGTTATGTTTATTCATCTCATGTAGATAAAGCTATCTATACATTATGCAGCCTGGAAACTCTGTCAAGGACGGATCCATGAAGGGACATTCGGGAGCACATTCAGGACTATGGTGAAAATGGATATATATTCAGATAAAAACTGGAGAGAAGCTTTTTGAGAAAATGCTTTGTGATGTGTGCATTCCACTCAGAGATTTATACCACTTTTCTCCTAAGGCAGTGTTTGAACACTGTTCCTGTAAACCTGAAAAGGTGATATTTCGAAGCGCATTGAAGACTTTGGTGAAAAATGAAATATCCTCAAATAAAACCCTGAAAGAAGCGTTCCAAGATACTACTCTCTGATATCTGCATTCAGTTCAGAGAGTTAAAACTTATTCTACATTGCCAAGTTTGGAAGCTGTATCTTTGTGGAATCTGTGAAGGGACACTACGTGGCGCCCAGAAACCTGCGGAGAGCAAGGAAATGTCTTCTGTTGAAAACTGGAGAGAACCTTTCTAGCAACTGCTTTGTGATGTGTGTATTCATCTCATAGAGTTAAACCATTCTTTTGTTGGAGCAGTTTGAAATCACTGTTTCTGTGGAATGTGAGGAAGGTCATTTGGGAACTCTCTTTAGAATATGAAGAAAGAAATATCCTCAGATAAAAACCAGAAGGAAGCTTTCTGTGAAACTGCTATGTGTCCTGTAAATTTCTCTCACTCAGTTAAGCTTTTCTTTTTCATTGAGCATTTTTCTAGCACTGTTTATGTTTAGTGTGCGAAAGGATATTCCGGAGCGCTTTGAGGCTTATGGTGAAAATGGAAATATGTTCAGATAGAATCTGGAGAGAAGCTTTCCAAGGAATTGCTTTGTGATGTGTGCATTCCAATCACAGTGTTATACCTCTGTTCTCATACAGCGTTGGGGAACCCCTTTTTCAGAAAAAGGTACCAAAGGATATTCGGGAGCATATTGACGCCTATAGTGACAAGGGAAATAGCCGCCGACAAAAACTGGAAAGAAGCTTTCTGTGAAACTGCTCTGTGATATGTGTATTCATCTCACTTAGGTAAAGTATTTTTTATATTATGCAGTTTGGAAACTCCGTCATGGATGGATCCGCGAGGGACATTTGGGAGCAAATTCAGCCCTATGGTGAAAACGGAAATATCTTCAGATAAAAACTGGAGAGAAACTTTGTGAGAAACTGTTTTGTGATATGTGCATTCCACTCAGGGAGTTGTACCTCTTTTCTCATAAAACAGTGTTTGAACACCGTTACTGTAAAACCGAAAAGGTGATATTTCGGAGCCATTTGCAGACTATGACGAAAAGTGAACTATCCTCAAATAAAATCCAGAAAGAAGCATTCCAAGAAACTGTTCTCTGATGTGAGCATTCATTTCACTGATTAAAGCATACTCTACATTGTCCAGTTTCAAAACTCTGTATTTGAGGAATCTGTGAAGGTATATTAAGGGGCGCCTGGAGGCCTGTGGTGAGCAAGGAAATGTCTTCCGATGAAAACTGGACAGAAGCTTTCTGAGCAACTGCATTGTGGTGTGTGTATTCATCTCATAGAGTTAAACCATTCCTTGGATTGAGCAGTTTGAAATGACAGTTTCTGTGGAATCTGAGGAAGGACATTCGGGAACATTCTTTAGAATATCGAGAAGGTAATATCCTCAGATAAAAACCAGAAGGAAGCTCTCTGTGATACTGCTCTGTGTCATGTGAATTCCTCTCACTCAGTTACGCTTCTTTTTTCATTGAGCAGTTTTCTAACACTGTTTATGTTTAGCGTGGGAAGGGATATTCGGGAGCATTTTGAAGCTTACACTGAAAAAGGAAATACATTCAAATAGAGCCTGGAGAGAAGCTTTTCGAAGAGCTACTTTGAGACATGTGCATTCTACTCACAGAGTTATACGTTTCTTCTCATAGAGGATTGGGGAATCCTTTTTGGAGAAAAAGTTACCAAGGGACATTCGGGAGTATATGGACGGTTATGGTTAAAAAGGAAATATCCTCAGACAAAAACTGGAAAGAAGTTTTCTCTGAAACTGCTTAGTGATTGATATGTTTATTCATCTCACATAGATAAAACTTTTTTTGTATTATGCAGGTTGGAAACTCTGTCATGGACGGATCCGTGAACAGACATTCGGGAGCACATTCAGGACTATGGTGAAAAAGGAAACATCTTCAAATGAAAACTGGAAGAGCATTCTTTGAAACTACCCTGTGATATGTGTATTTCTCTCACACAGATAAAGCATTCTTACATTACACAGCTTGGAAACTCTGTCATGGCCGGATCCGCAGGGACATTCGGGAGCACATTCAGGACTATGGTGAAAAAGGATATATCTTCAGATAAAAACTGGAAAGAAGCTTTCTGAGAAACTGCTTTGTGATGTGTGCATTCCACTCAGGGAGTCACACCTCTTTTCTCATAAGGTAGTGTTTGAACACGGTTCCTGTAAAACAGAAAAAGTGATATTTCAGAGCGCATTGAAGACTATGGGGAAAAGTGAACTATCCTCAAATAAAACCCAGAAAGAAGTGTTCCAAGAAACTGCTCTCAGATATGTACATTCATTTCACAGAGTTAAAGCTTACTGTACATTGCCCAGTTTGGAAACTCTGTCTTTGAGGAATCTTTGAAGGGATATTAAGTGGTGCCTGGAGGCCTGTGGTCAGCAAAGAAATGTTTTCTGATGAAAATTGGAGAGAAACTTTCTGAGCAACTGCTTTGGGATGTGTGTATTCATCTCATAGATTTAATCCATTCTTTGGATTGAGCAGTTTGAAATCAATGCTTCTGTGGAATCTGAAAAAGGACATTTGGGAACACTCTTTAGAATATGGAGAAAGAAATATCCTCAGATAAAAACCAGAAGGAAGCTTTCTGTGAAACTGATATGTGTCGTGTGAATTCCACTCTCTCAGGGAAGTGTCTCTTTTCATTGAGCAGTTTTCTAACACTGTTTATGTTTAGCACGTGAAGGGATATTCGGGATTTCTTTGAGGCTTACGGTGAAAAAGGAAATATGTTCAGATAGAAACTGGAGAGAAGCTTTCCGAGGAACTCTTTTGTGAGGTGTGCATTCCACTCACATTGTTATACCTCTCTTCTTATACAGGATCAGGGAAACCCATTTGGAAAGAGAGGTACCAAGGGATATTCGGGAGCATATTGACGCCTATGGTGAAAAGGGAAATCCCCTCAGACAAAAACTGGAAGAGCATTCTGTGAAACTGCTCTGTGATACGTGTATTTCTCTCACACAGATAATGCATTCTTACATTGCACAGCTTGGAAACTCTGTCATGGCCGGATCCGCAGGGACATTCGGGAGCACACTCAGGACTATGGTGAAAAAGGATATATCTTCAGATAAAAACTGGAAAGTAGCTTTCTGTGAATCTGCTTTTTGCTATGTTTATTCATCTCACATAGATAAAGCTTTCATTACGTTACACAGCCTGGAAAGTCCGTCATGGACGGATCCACGAAGGGACATTCTGGAGCACATTCAGGCCTATGGTGAGAAAGGAAATCTCTTCAGATAAAAACTGGAGAGAAGGTTTCGGAGAAACTGCTTTGTGATGTGTGCATTCCACTTAGGGAGTTATACCTCTTTTCTCATAAGGCATTGTTTGAACACTATTCCTGTAAAACTGAAAAAGTGACATTTGGGAGCACATTGAAGTCTATGGCAAAAAGTGAAATATCAAATAAAACCCAGAGAGAAGTGTTTAACGAAACTGCTCTCTGATGTGTACATTCATTTCACAGAGTTAAATCTTACTCTACCTTGCCCAGTTTGGAAACTCTGTCTTTGAGAAATCTGCAAAGGGATATTAAGTTATGCCTGGAGGACAGTGGTGAGCAATTAAATGTCTTCCATTGAAAACTGGAGAGAAGCTTTCAGAGCTCTATGCTTCGTGATGTGTGTATTCATATCATAGAGTTAAATCTTTCTTTGGATTGAACAGTTAGAAATCACTGCTTCTGTGGAATCTGAGGAAGGACATTTGGGAACGCTTTTTAGAATATGGAGAAAGAAGTATCCCAAGATAAAAACCAGAAGGAAGCTTTCTGTGAAACTGCTATATGTCATATGAATTCCTCTCACTCAGTTGAGCTTCTCTTTTCATTGAGCAGTTTTCTAACACTGTTTATGTTTAGCATGTGAAGGGATATTCGGGAGTACTTTGAGGCTTAGGGTGAAAAAGGAAATATGTTCTGATAAAAACTGGGGAGAAGCTTTCTGAGGAACTGCCTTGTGACGTGTGCATTGCACTCACAGTGTTATAACTTCCTTCTCAGACAGTATCGGGAAAACCCTTTCTGTGAAACTGTTCTGTGATATGTGTATTCATCTCACATAGATTAAGCTTTCTTTACCTTACGCAGCTGGAAACTCTGTCATGGAGGGATCCGCGAAGGGATATTCGGGAGCACATTCATTACTATGGTGAAAAAGGAAATATCTTCAGATAAAATCTGGAGAGAAGCTTTCTGAGAAACTGCTTTGTGACGTTTGCGTTCTACTCAGGGTGTTATACCTCTTTTCTCATAAGGCAGTGCTTGAACACTGTTCCTGTAAACCCGAAAAAGTGATATTTCAGAGCATATTGAAGACTATGGTGAAAAGTGAAATATCCTCAAATACAACCCAGAAAGAAGCATTCCAAGGAACTGCTTTTGATATGTCCATTCATTGCACAGATTTAAAGCTTACACTACATTGCCCAGTTTGGAAACTCTGTCTTTGAGGAATCTCCGAAGCATTATTAAGTGGCGCCTGGAGGCCTTTGGTGAGCAAGGAAATGTCTTCCGATGAAAACTGAAGAGAATCTTTCTGAGCAACTGCTTTGTGATGTGTGTATTCATCTCATAGAGTTAAACCATTCTTTTGTTGGAGCAGTTTGAAATCACTGTTTCTGTGGAATCTGAGGAAGGACATTTGGGAACTCTCTTTAGATATGGATAAAGAAACATCCTCAGATAAAAACCAGAAGGAAGCTTTCGGTGAAACTGCTATGTGTCACGTGAATGCCTTTCGCTCAGTTAATCTTCTCTTCTCATTCAGCAGTTTTCTAACACTGTTTATGTTTAGCCTGTGAATCTGTTTTTTGCGACGTTTATTCATCTCACATAAACAAAGCTTTCTTTATGTTACGCAGCCTGGAAACTCCGTCACAGACGAATCCGCGAAGGGACATTGGGGATCACATTCAGGCCTGTGGTGAAAAAGGAAATATCTTCAGAAAAAATCTGGAGAGAAGCTTTCTGTGAATCTGCTTTTTGCTATGTTTATTCATCTCATGCAGATAAAGCTTGATTTACATTACGCAGCTTGGAAATTCAGTCTTGGAAGAATCTGCAAAGGGACATTCGGTAGCACATTCAGGACTATGGTGAAAAAGAAAATCTCTTCAGATAAAAACTGGAGGGAAGCTTTCTGAGAAACTGCTTTGTGATGTGTGTATTCAACTCAGGGATTTATACCTCTTTTCTCATAAGGAAGAGTTTGAACACTGTTCCTGTAAAACCGAAAAAGTGATATTTCAGTGCGCATTGAAGAGTTTGGCAAAAAGTGAAATATCCTCACATAAGACCGAGAAAGAAGCATTCCAAGAAACTGCTTTCTGATATGTCCTTTCATTTCACAGAGTTAAAGCTTACTCTACGTTGCTCAGTTTGGAAACTCTGTCTTTGAGAAAACTGCGAAGGGATATTCAGTGGTTCCTGGAGGCCTGTGTTGAGCAAGGAAATGACTTCCGATGAAAACTGCAGAGAAGCTTTCTGAGCAACTGCTTTGAGATGCGTGTATTCATCTCATAGAGTTAAACCACTCTTGGATTGAGCGGTTTGAAATCACTGTTTCTGTGGAATTGGAGGAAGGACATTTGGGAATGCTCTTTAGAATATGGAGAAAGAAATACCCTCAGATAAAAACAAGAAGGACGCTTTCTGTGAAACTGCTATGTGTCGTGTGAATTTCTCTCACTCAGCTAAGCTTCTCTTTTCATTGAGCAGTTTTATAACACCGTTTATGTTTAGCGTGTGAAGGGATATTTGGGATTGTTTTGAAGCTTATGATGAAAAAGGAAGTATGTTCAGATAGAAACAGGAGAGAAGCTTTCCGAGGAACTGCTTTGTGACGTGTGCATTCCACTCACAGTGTTATACCTCTCTTGTCATACAGCATCAGGGAAACCCTTTCTGTGAAACTGTTCTGTGATATTTGTATTCATCTCCCATAGATAAAGCTCTCTTTACATTACGTATCTTGGAAAATCTGTCATGGACGGTTCCACAAAGGAATATTCAAGAGCGTATTCAGGACTATGATGAAAAAGGAATCATCTTCAGATAAAAACTGGAAAGAAGCTTTCTGGGAGTCTTCTTTTTGCCATTTTTATTAATCTCACATAGATTAAACTTTCTTTATATTATGCAGTTTGGAAACTCCATCATGGACGGATCCATGAAGGGACATTAGGGAGCACATTCAGGCCTATGGTAAAAAAAGGAAATATCTTCAGATAAAAATCAGACAGAAACTTTCTGAGCAACTGCCTTGTGATGTGTGTATTCATCTCATTGAGTTAAATCATTCCTTGGATTGAGCAGTTTGATATCACTGTTTCTGTGTAACCTGAGAAAGGACATTTGGGAACACTCTTTAGAATATGCTGAAAAAGGAATACCCTCAGATAAAAACCAGAACGTATCTTTCTGTGAAACTGCTCTGTGTCATGTGAATTCCACTTGTTCAGTTAAGTTTCTCTTTTCATGGAGCAGTTTTCTAATACAGTTTATGTTTAGCCAGCGAAGGGATATTCGACAGCACTTTGAGTCTTACGGTGAAAAAAGAAACATGTTGAAATAGAAACTTCGGAGAAGCTTACCAAGGAACTGCTTTGTGACAAGTGCATTCAACTCACAGTATTATACCTCTCTTCTCATACGAAATTGGGGAAATACCTTTGAAAAAAAGGTACCAAGGGATGTTCAGGAGCATATTGATGCCTATGGTGAAAAGGCAAATAGCCTCAGAAAAAAACCGGAAAGAAGCTTTCTGTGAAACTGATCTGTGACATATGTGTTCATCTCACACAGATGAAGCTTTCTTTACATTAGACAGCTTGGAAATTCTGTCATGGAAGGATCCGCGAAGGAACATTTGGTGGCACATTCAGGACTGTGGTGAAAAAGGAAACATCTTCCAATAAAAACTGGAAAGAAGCTTCTGTGAACCTGTTTTTTGCTATGTCTATTCATCTCACATTGATAAAGTTTTTTTACATTACACAGCTGGAAAAAACTGTCATGGATGGATCTGTGTAGGGATATTCAGAAGCACACTCAGGCCTATTGTGAAAAAGGAAATATCTTCAGATAAAAACTGGAGAGAAGCTTTCTGAGAAACTGCTTTCTGATGTGTACATTCCACTCACGGAGTTATACCTCTTTTCTCATAAAGCAGTTTTTGAACGCTATTCCTGTAAAATCAAAAAAGTGATATTTCGGAGCACATTGAAGACTGTAGCGGAAAGTGAAATATCCTCCAATAAAACCCAGAAAGAAATGTTCCAAGAAACTGCTCTCTGTTACGTGCATTCATTTCACAGAGAAAAACTTATTTCTACATTGCCAAGTTTGGAAACTCTGTCTTTGAGGAATCTGCGAAGGAATACTAAGTGGCACCGGAGGCCTGTGTTGAGCAAGAAAATGTCTTCCGTTTAAAACTGGAGAGAAGCTTTCTGAGAAACTGCTTTGTGACGTGTGTTTTCATGACATAGAGTTAAATCATTCTTTGGATTGAGCAGTTTGAAATCACTGTTTCTGTAGAATCTGAGGTAGGACATTTGGAAACGCTCTTTAAAATATGGAGGAAGAAATATCTTCAGATAAAAACCTTAAGGAAGCTTTCTGTGAAATTGCTGTGTGTCGTGTGAATTCCTCTACCTCAATTAAGCTTCTCTTTTCATTGAGCAGTTTTCTAACACTGTTTATGTTTAGCGTGCGTAGGAATATTCGGGAGTGCTTTGAGGCTTACGGTGAAAAAGAAATATGTTCAGATAGAAACTGGAGAGAAGCTTTCTGAGGAACTGCTTTGTGACATGTGCATTCCGTTCAGAGTGTTATGCCTCTCTACTCATACAGCAGTGGGGAAAACATTTTGGAGGAAAAGGTACCAAAGGGTATTAGGAAGCATATTGGTGCCTATGGTGAATAGGTAAATAGCCTCAGGCAAAAACTGGAAGGACGCTTTCTGTGAAACTGCTCTGTGATATGTGTATCCATATCACATAGTGAAAGCTTTCTTTACATTACACAGCTTGGAAACTCTTTCATGGACGGATACGCGGAGGCACATCCACGAGCAGATTCACAACTATGGTGAAAAAGGAAATATTTTCAGATAAAACCTGGAAAGAAGCTTTCTGTGAATTTGCTTTTAGCTATGTTTATTCTTGTCACGTAGATAAATGTTTCTTTACATTACACAGCGTGGAAACTCTGTCATGGACGGATTCGTGAAGGTACATTCGGGAGCACATTCGGGAATATGGTGAAAAAGGAAATATATTTAGATAAAAACCAGAGGGAAGCTTTCTGAGATACTGCTTTGTGGTGTGTGCATTTCACTGAGGCAGTTATACCTCTTTTCTCATAAGGCAGTATTGGAACACTGTTCCTGTAAATCCAAAGAAGTGATATTTCGGAGCGCATTGAAGACTATGGCGGAAAGTGAAATATCCTCAAATAAAACCCAGAAAGAAGCTTTCCAAGAAACTGCTCTCTGATATGTGCATTTATTTTACAGAGTTAAAGCTTATTCTACGTTGCCCAGTTTGGAAACTCTGTCTTTGAGGAATCTGTGAAGGGATATTAAGTGGTGCCCGGAGGCCAGTGATGAGCAACGAAATACCTTCCAGTGAAAACTGGAGAGAAGCTTTCTGAGCAAGTGCTTTGTAATGTGTATATTCATCTCATAGAGTTAAACCATTCTTTGGATTGAGCAGCAGTTTAAAATCACTGTTTCTGTGGAATCTGAGGAATTACATTTTGGAAGGCTCTTTAGAATGTGGGGAAAGTAATATCCTCAGATAAAAAGAAGAAGAAAGCATTCTGTGAAACTGCTATGTGTCGTGTTAATTCCTCTCGCTCACTAAAGCTTCTCTTTTCATTGAGCAGTTTTCTAACATGGGTTATGTTTAGATATTCAGGAGCACTTTGAGGTTTACGGTGAAAAAGGAATTATGTTCAGATAGAAACTGGAGAGAAGCTTTCCGAGGAACTGCTTTGGACGTATGCATTCCACTCACAGTGTTATACCTCTTTTCTCATAAAGCATCGGGAAAACCCTTTTGTAGAAAAATGTACCAAGGGATATTTGGGAGCATATTGACGTCTGCGTTGAAAAGGGAAATTGCCCCAGACAAAAACTGGAAAGAAGCTTTCTGTGAAACCGCTCTGTGATATGTGTATTCATCTCACATAGATAAAGGTTTGTTTACATCGCAGCTTGGAAACTCTGTCAGAGATGGAGCCGCAAAGGGACATTTGGGAGAACATTCAGGACTATGGTAAAAAAGAAATATCTTCAGATAAAAACCGGAAGGAAGCTTTCTGTGCATCTGCTTTGTGATGTGTGCATTCCACTCAGGGAGGTATACCTCTTTTCTCATAATGCAGTGTTTGAACCCTGTTCCTGTAAAACTGAAAACGTTATATTTCAGAGTGCATTGAAGACTTGATGAAAAGTGAACTATCCACAATAAAACCTAGAAAGATGCATTCCAAGAAACTGCTGCCTGATATGTGCATTCATTTCAGAGAGATAAAGCTTACTCTATGTTTCCCAGTTTGGAAACACTGTCTTTGAGGAATCTGTGAAAAGCTATTAAGTGGCTCCCTGAGGCCTGTGGTGAGCATGGAAACGTCTTCTGTTGAAAACTGGAGAGAAGCTTTCTGAGCAACTGCTTTGTGACGTGTGTATTCATCTCATAGAGTTAAATCATTCTCTGGATTCAGCAGTTTGAAATCACTGTTTCTGTGGGACTTGAGAAAGGACATTTGGGAACGCTCTTTATAATATGCTGAGAAAGAAATACACTCAAATAAAAACCAGAGGGAAGCTTTCTGTGAAACTGCTCTGTGTCGTGTGAATTCCACTCGCACAGTTAAGCTTCTCTTTTCATTGAGTAGTATTCTAACACTGCTTTCATTTAGTCTTCGAAGGGATATTCGGGAGCGCTTGAGGCTTCTGGTGAAAACGGAAATGTCTTCACATGGAAACTGTAGAGAAGTGTTCCGAGGAGCTGCTTCGTGACGTGTGCATGCCACTCACAGAGTTATGTCTTTCTTCTCATAGAGGTTTGGGAAATCCATTCTGGAGAAAAAGCTACCTAGGGACATTCGGGAGTATATGGACGGCTATGGTGAAAAAGGAAATATCCTCAGACAAAAGCTGGAAGGAAGCTTTCTGTGAAAATGTTTTGTGATAGAGATGTTTATTCAACTCACATAGATAAAACTTTCTTAATATTACACAGTTTGGAAACTCCATCATGGACGGATCTGCGAAGGGACATTCGGGAGCTCATTCAGTACTCTGGTGGAAAAGGAAATATCTTCAGATAAAAAGAGGAAAGAAGCTTTCTGAGAAACTGCTTTGTGATGTTTGCATTCCACTAAGAGAATTATACCTCTTCTCTCATAAGGCACAGTTTGAACACTGTTCATGTAAAACCGAAAAAGTGATATTTTGTAACGCATTGAAGACTATGGTAAACAGTAAAATATCCTCAAATAAAACCCAACAAGAAGCGTTCCAAGAAACAACTCTCTGTCATGGGCATTTATTTCACAGAGTTAAAGCTTATACTACATTGCCCAGTTTGGAAAATTTATGTCTGAGGAAACTGCGAAGGGATATTAAGTGGCGCCCGGAGGCCTATGGTGAGCAAGAAAATGTCTTCCATTGAAAACTGAAGAGAAGCTTTCTGAGAAACTGCTGTGTGATGTGTGTATTCACTTCATAGAGTTAAACCATTCTTTGGATTGAGCAGTTTGAAATCACTGTTTATGTGGAATCTGAGGAAGGACATTCGGGAATGCTCTTTAGAATATGGAAAAAGAAATATTCTCAGATAAAAACCAGAAGGAAGCTTTCTGTGAAACTGCTATGTGTCGTGTGGATTCCTCTCGCTCAGATAAGCTTCCATTTTCATTGAGAAGTTTTCTTAAACTGTTTATGTTCAGCATGCGGAAGGATATTAGGGAGCACTTTGAGTCTTATGGTGAAAAAGATAATATATTCAGATGGAAACTGGAGAGAAGCTTTCCGACGAACTGCTATGGGACGGTACATTCCACTCTCAGAGTTGTACCTTTCTTCTCATACAGGATTGAGGAATCCCTTTTGGAGAAAAAGCTACCAAGTTACATTCAGGAGTATATGGACGGCTATGGTGAAGAAGGAAATGTCCTCACACTAAAAATGTAAAGAAGCGTTCTGTGAAACTGCTTTGTTATAGATATGTTGATTCATCTTACATAGATAAAACTTTCTTTATATTATGTGGTATGAAAACTTCGACATGGATTAATCTGCCAAGGGACATTCGGGAGCACATTCGGTGAAAAAGGAATTATCTTCAGACGAAAACTGGAGGGAAACTTTCTTAGAAAGTTTCTTGGAAACTTTCTTAGAAACTTTCTTAGAATGTGATATGTGCATTCCACTCAGGGTGTTATAACTCTTTACTCATAAAGCAGTGTTTGAACAGTGTTCCTGTAAAACCGAAAAAGTGATATTTTGGAGCACATTAAAGACTACGGCAAAAAGTGAAATATCCTCAAATAAAATCCAGAAAGAAGCACAAGAAACTGCTCTCTGATACGTACATTCATTTCACAGAGTTAAAGCTAACTCTACATTGCCCAGTTTGGAAACTCTGTCGTTGAGGAATCTGCCAAGGGTTATTAAGTGGCACCCAGAAGCCTGTGGTGGGCAGGGAAATGTCTTCCGGTGAGAATTGGAGAGAAGCTTTCTGAGCAACTGCTTTGTGATGTGTGTATTCATCTCATAGAGGTAAATCATTCTTTGGATTGAGCAGTTTGCAATCACTGTTTTTGTGGAATCTGAGGAACGACATTTGAGAACACTCTTTAGAATATGGAGAAAAAAATATTCTCAAATAAAAACCAGAAAGAATCTTTCTGTGAAGCTGCTATGTTTCGTGTGAATTCTTCTTGCTCAGTTAAGCTTTTCTTTTCATTGAACAGCTTTCAAACACGGTTTATGTTTAGCATATGAAGGGATATTCAGGAGAGCTTAGAGGCTTATGGTGAAAAAGGAAATACATACAGTTAGAAAATGGAGAGAAGCTTTCCGAGGAACTGCTTTGTGACGTGTGCATTCCACTCACAGTGTTACACCTCTCTTCTCATACAGTATCAGGGAAACCCTTTTGAAGAAAAAGATACCAAGGGATATCCGGGAGCACATTGATGCCTATGGTGAAAAGGAAAATAGCCCCAGACAAGAATGGGAAAGAAGCTTTCTGTGAAACCGCTCTGTGCTATGTGTATTCATTTCACGTAGATGAAGCTTTCTTTACATTACACATCTTAGAAACTCTGTCATTGACGGATTCGTGAAGGGACATTTGGGAACACATTCAGGACTATGGTAAAAAAAAAAAAAATCTCGGGGGGGCGGAGCAAGATGGCCGAATAGGAACAGCTCCAGTCTCCAACTCCCAGCACCAGCGACACAGAAGACCGGTGATTTCTGCATTTTCAACTGAGGTACTGGGTTCATCTCACTAGGGAGTGCCGGACAATCGGTGCTGGTCAGCTG
>NW_012101434.1:208187-212944 GCF_000951045.1 Mandrillus leucophaeus | reverse complement strand
GATTGCATTGGGAGTTATACCTGATGTAAATGACGAGTTGATGGGTGCTGACGAGTTGATGGGTGCAGCACACCAACATGGCACATGTATACATTTGTAACTAACGTGCATGTTATGCACATGTACCCTAGAACTTAAAGTATAATATTAAAATATAATTTAAAAAAAATCTCAAATGAAAACTGGAAAGAACCTTTCTGTGAATCTGCTTTTTGCTATGTTTATTCATCTCACATATATAATGCTTTCTTTATATTATGCAGCTTGGAAACTCTGTCTTGGACGGATCTGTGAAGGTATATTTGGGAGCACATTCAGGACTATGGTGAAAATGGAAATGTCTTCAAATAGTAACTGGAAAGAAGCTTTCTGAGAAACTGGTTTGTGATGTGTGCATTTCACTCAGGGAGTTACACCACTTTTCTCATAAGGCAGTGGTTGAACACGGTTCTTGTAAAAGTGAAAAAGTGAAATTTTGGAGCACAATGAAGACTATGGCGAGAAGTGAACTATCCTCAAATAAAACCCAGAAAGAAGCGTTCCAGGAAACTGCTCTCTGATATGTCCATTCATTTCACCGAGTTAAAGATTACTCTACATTGCCCAGTTTGGAAACTGTCTTTGAGGAATCTGTGAAGGGATATTAAGTGGCGCCTGGAGAACTGTGGTGAGTAAGGAAATGTCTTCCATTGAAAACTGGAGAGAAGCTTTCTGAGCAACTGCTTTATGACGTGTGTATTCATCTCATAGAGTTAAATTATTCTTTGGATTGAGGAGATTGAAATCACTGTTTCTGGGGAATCTGAGGAAAGACATTTGGGAATGCTCTTTAAAATATGGAGAAAGAAATAACCTCAGATAAAAACCAGAAGGAAGATTTCTGTGAAACTGCTATGAGTCGTGTGAATTCCTCTCACTCAGTTAAGCTTCTCTTTTCATGAAGCAGTTTTCTAACACTGTTTATGTTTAGCCTGCGACGGACGTTTGGGAACGCTTTGAGGGTTATGATTAAAAAGGACATATGTTCAGATAGAAACTGGAGAGAAGGATTCCGAGGAAATGTTTTGTGACATATGCATTCCACTTACGGAGTTATACCTTTCTTCTCACAGAGGATTGGGGAATCCGTTTTGGAGAAAAACTACCAAGGGACATTCGGGAGTATATGGATGGCTATGTTGAAAAATGAAATATCTGAGACAGAAACTGGAAAGAAGCTTTTTTTGAAACGGGTTTGTGATATATATATTCATTCATCTCGCATAGACAAATCTTTCTTTATATTATGCATTTTGGAAACTCTGTCATGAATCGATCTGCAAAGGGTCGTTCGGGAGTACATTCAGGCCTGTGGTGAAAAAGGAAATATCTTCAGATAAAAACAGGAGAGAAGCTTTCTGAGCAACTGCTTTGTGATGTGTGCATTCCACTCAGGGAGTTATACCATTTTTCTCCTAAGGCAGATTTTGAACACCGTTCCTGTAAAACCAAAAAAATGATATTTTGGAGCGCATTGAAGACTATGACAAAAAGTGAAATATCATCAAATAAAACCCAGAAAGAAGCATTCCAGGAAACTACTCTCTGACATGTGCATTCATTTCACAGGGTTAAGGCTTACACTACGTTGAGCAGTTTGGAAACTCTGTCTTTCAGGAATCTCTGAAGGGATATTAAATGATGCCCAGCAGCCTGTGGTGGGCAACGAAATGTCTTCTGATGAAAATTGGAGAGAAGTTTTCTGAGCAACTAACTGTTTGTGATGTATGTATTCATCTCATAGAGTTTAGCCATTCTTTGTATTGAGCAGTTTGAAATCACTGCTTCTGTGGAAACTGAGGAGGGACATTTGGGAACTATCTTTAAAATACAGAGAAAAATTATCCTCAGATAAATACCAGAAGGAAGCTTTCTGTGAAAGTGCTAGGTGTCATGTGAATTCCTCTCGCTCAGTTAAGCTTATCTTTTCATGGAGCAGTTTTCTAACACTGTTTATATTTAGTGTACAAAAGGATATTCGGAAGCGCTTTGAGGCTTACAGTGAAAAAGGAATTATGTTCAGATAGAAACTGTAGAGAAGTTTTCGAGGAACTGCTTTGTTCTTGTACATTCCACTCACAGTGTTATACCTCTCTTCTAATATAACATCGGGGAAAACCTTTCTGTGAAACTGCTCTGTGGTATTTGTATTCGTCTCACATAGATGAAGCTTTCTCTGCATTATGCAGCTTGGAAACTCTGTCATGGAGATATCTGCAAGGGATATTCGGGAGCACATTCAGGACTATGGTGAAAAAGGAAATATCTTCAGATAAAAACTGGAAAGAAGCTTTCTGGGAATCTGCTTTTTTCTGTGTTTATTCATTTCACATAGATAAAGCTTTCTTTACATTATGCAGCTTGAAAACTCTGTCAGGGATGGATCTGCGAAGGGACATTCAGGAGCACATTCAGGACTATGGTGAAAAAGGAAATATCTTCAGAGAAAAACTGGAGAGAAGCTTCCTGAGAAACTGCTTTGTGATGTGTGCATTTCACTCGGGGAGTTATACGTCTTTTCTGATAAGGCAGTGTTTGAACACTGCTCCTGTAAACCGAAAAAGGTGATATTTCGGAGCGCATTGAAGACTATGGCAAAAAATGAAATATCTTTGAATAAAACACAGAAAGAGGCGTTTAAAGAAACTGCTCTCTGACATGTGCATTCATTTCAGAGAGTTACAGCTTACTCTATATTTCCCAGTTTGGAAACTCTGACTTTGAGGAATCTGCAAGGGATTTTTAGTGACGCCCAGACGCCTCTGATGAGCAAGGAAATGTCTTCCATTGAAAATTCTAGAGAAGCTTTTTGAGCAACTGCTTTGTGACATCTGTATTTATCTCATAGAGTTAAATCATTCTTTGGATTGAACACTCTGAAATCACTGTTTGTGTGGAATCTGAGGAAGGACATTTGGGAATGCTCTTTAGAATATGGAGAAAGAAATATCCGCAGATAAGAACTAGAAGGAAGCTTTTTGTAAAACTGCTATGTGTCTTTTGAATTCCTTTCACACAGTTAAGCTTCTCTTTTCATTGAGCAAATTTTCTAACACTGCTTACGTTTAGCGTACGAAGAGATATTTGGGAGGTCTTTGAGGCTTACAGTGAAATAGGAAATATGTTCAGATAGAAACTAGAGAGAAGCTTTCTGAGAAAATGCTTTGGACGTGTGTATTCCACTCACAGTGTTATACCTCTCTCTCATACAGCATCGGGGAAACTCTTTTGGAGAAAACATACCAAGGGATATTCGGGAGCATATTGATGCCTGTGGTGAAAAGACAGATAGCCTCAGACAAAACCTGGAAAGAAGCTTCCTGTGAAACTGCTCTGTGATATGTGTAGTCATGTCACATAGATAAAGCTTTCTTTACATTACGCAGGTTGTAAACTCTGTCATGGACTGATCCACGAAGGGACATTTGGGAGCACATTCAGGACTATGGTGAAAAAGGAAATATCTTCAGATAAAGACTGGAAAGAAGCTTTCTGTGAATCTGCTTTTTGCTATGTTCATTCATCTCACATAGATAAAGTTTTCTTTACATTATGCATCCTGGAAAATCCATAATGTATGGATCCATGAAGGGATGTTCGGGATCACATTCAGGCCTATGGTGAAAAAGGAAATATCTTCAGAAAAAAACTGGAGAGAAACTTTCTGAGAAACTGCTTGCTTTGTGATGTGTGCATTCCACTCAGGGAGTTATACCTCTTTTCTCCTAAGGCAGCGTTTGAACACTGTTCTTATAAAATCGAAAAAGTGATATTTCGGAGTGCACTGAAAACTATGACGAAAAGCGAAATATCCTCAAATAAAATCCAGAAAGAAGCGTTCCAAGAAACTGCTCTCTGACATGTGCATTCATTTCAAAGAGTTAAAGGTTACTCTATATTGCCCAGTTTGGAAATTGTGTCTTTGGGGAATCTGCGAAGGGATATTAAGTGGCGCCCGAAGGCCTGTGGTGAGCAAGGAAATGTCTTCCATTGAAAACTGGTGTGTAGTTTTCTGAGCAACAGACTGTGATGTGTGTTTTCATCTCATAGAGCTAAAAAATACTTTGGATTGAGCAGTTTGAAATCACTGTTTCTGTGGAAGCTGAGAATGGACAATTGGTAACGCTTTTTAGAACACTGAAAAAGAAATATCCTCAGATAAAAGCCCCAAAGAAGCTTTCTGTGAAACTGCTCTGTGTCATGTGATTTCCACTCGCACAGTTAAGCTTCTCTTTTCATTGAGCAGTATTCTAACACTGTTTTTCTGTAGTGTGCAAATGGATATTTGGGATCGCTTTGAGGCTTATGTTGAAAACGGAAATATCTTCATATAGAAACTGGTGAGAAGCTTTCCATGGAGCTGCTTTGTGACGTGTGCATTCCACTCACAGAGTTATGCCTTGATTCTCATAGAGGATTAGGGAATCCCTTTTGGAGAAAAAGCTTCCAAGGGACATTCGGGACTATATGGATGGCAATGGTGAAAAAGGAAATATTCTCAGACAAAAACTGGAAGGAAGTTTACTGTGAAACTGCTTTGGGATAGATATGATTATTCATCTCACATAGATAAAACTTTCTTTATAGGACTCAGCCTGGAAACTCCGTCATGGACAGATCCGTGAATTGACATTCAGGATCACACTCAGGCCTACGGTGAAAAAGGAAATATGTTCAGATAAAAACTGGAAAGAAGCTTTCTGAGGAACTGCTTTGTG
>NW_012101434.1:173436-205997 GCF_000951045.1 Mandrillus leucophaeus | reverse complement strand
AAGGAGAACTACAAACCACTGCTCAGTGAAATAAAAGAGGACACAAACAAATGGAAGAACATACCATGCTCATGGATAGGAAGAATCAATATCGTGAAGATGGCCATACTGCCCAAGGTAATTTATAGATTCAAAAGTGATATTTCAGAGCACATTGAAGACAATGGTGAAGAATGAAATACCCTCAAATAAAATCTGGAAAGAAGCGTTCCAAGAAACTGCTCTCTGATATGTGCATTCATTTCCCAGAGTTAAAGCTTACTCTACATTGCCCAGTTTGGAAACTCTGTCTTTGAGAAATCTGCGAAGGAATATTAAGTGACGCCCGGAGGCCTGTGGTGAGCAAGGAAATGTCTTCCGATGAAAACTGGAGAGAAGCTTTCTGAGTAACTGCTTTGTGATGTGGTTATTCGTTTCATAGAGATAAACTATTCTTTGGATTGAGCAGTTTGAAATCACTCTTTCTATGAAATTGAGGAAGGACATTTGGGAATGCTCTATAGAATACGGAGAAACAAATATCCTCAGATAAAAACCAGAAGGAAGCTTTCTGTGAAACTGCTCTGTGTCGTGTGAATTCCTCTTGCTCAGTTAAGCTTCTCTTTTCATTGAGCAGTTTTCTAACATTGTTCATGTGTAGCGTGTGAAGGGATATTCGGGAACGCTTTGAGGCTTGCAGTGAAAAAGGAAATATGTTCAGATAGAAACTGGAGAGAAGCTATCTGAGGAACTGCTTTATGACATGTGCATTCAACTCACAGTGTTATACCTCTCTTCTCATACAGCATTGGGGAAACCTTTTTTGAGAAAAAGGTACCAAGGGATATTCGGGAGTATATTCAAGCCTATGGTGAAAAGAGAAACAGCCTCAGACGAAAACTGGAAAGAAGCTTTCTGTGAAACTGCTTTGTGATTTGTGTATTCATCTCACATAGATAAAGCTTTCTTTACACTATGCAGCTTGGAATCTCTGTCATGCATGTATCCACGAAGGGACGTTCAGTAGCACATACAGGACTATGGTGAAAAAGGAAGCATCTTCAGATAAAAACCAGAATGAAGTTTTCTGTGAATCTGCTTTTTCCTATGTTTATTCATCTCACATAGATAAAGCTTTCTTTACATTACGCAGCTTGGATACTCTGTCATGTACATATCCACAAAGGGACTTTTGGGAGCACATTCAGGACTATGTTGAAAAAGGAAACATCTGCAGATAAAAACTGTAATGAAGTTTTCTGTGAATCTGCTTTTTGCTATGTTTATTCATCTCCTAGATAAAGCTTTCTTTACATTATGCAGCTTGGAAACTCCATCATGGATGGATCGGCAAAGGGATAGTCGAGAACACATTCAGGACAGTGGTGAAAAAGGAAATATCTTCAGATAAAAACTAAGAGAAGCTTTATGAGATACGGCTTTGTTATGGGTGCATTTCACTCAGGGTGTTATACCTTTTTTCCCATAAGTCTGTGTTTGAACACTGTACTGGTAAATCCGAAAAAGTGATATTTCGGAGTGCATTGGAGACTGTGACA
Organism: Mandrillus leucophaeus; assembly: GCF_000951045.1. Taxonomy (NCBI): domain Eukaryota; kingdom Metazoa; phylum Chordata; class Mammalia; order Primates; family Cercopithecidae; genus Mandrillus; species Mandrillus leucophaeus. The sequence goes on along the minus strand of NW_012101434.1, from coordinate 204,459 downwards.
AAAAGTAAAACATCCTCAAATAAAACCCAGAAAGAAGTGTTCCAAGAAACTGCTCTCTGATATGTGCATTCATTTCGTAGAGTTAAAGTTTACTCTACGTTGCCCAGTTTGGGAACTCTGTCTTTGAGGAATCTGTGAAGGGATATTAAGCGGCGCCCAGAGGCCTGTGGTGAGCAAGGAAATGTCCTCCGTTGAAAACTGGAGAGAAGCTTTCTGAGCAACTACTTTGTTATGTGTGCATTCATCTCATAGAGTTAAATCATTCTTTGGATTGAGTAGTTTGAAATGACTGTTTCTGTGGAATCTGAGAAAGGACATTTGGAAATGCTCTTTAGAATATGCTGAAAAAGGAATATCCTCCGATAAAAACGAGAAGGAAGCTCTCTGTGAAACTGCTGTATGGCGAGCGAATTTCAAATTTAAGCTTCTCTTTGCATTGAGCAGTATTCTCTCACTGTTTTTGTTTAGTCTACGAAGGAATATTTGGGAGTGCTTTGAGGCTTATGGTGGAAACAGAAATATCTTCAGATAGAAACTGGAGAGAAGCTTTGCAAGGAGCTGCTTTGTGACTTGTGCATTCCACTCACAGAGTTATACCTTTCTTCTTATAGAGTATTGGGGAATCCCGTTTGGAGAAAAAGCTACCAAGGGAGATTCGGGAGTATATGGACTTCTATGGTGAAAAAGGAAATAACCTCAGACAAAAAGTGAAAAGAAGCTTTCTGTGAAAGTGATTTGTGATACATGTGTTTATTCATCTCACATAGATAAAACTTGCTTTATACTACACAGTTTGGAAACTCCGTCATGGACGAATCCACGAAGGGACATTCGAGAACACCTTCAGGCCTATGGTGAAAAGGTAACATCTTCAGATAAAAACTGGAGTGTAGCCTTCTGAGAAACTGCTTTGTGATGTGTGTATTATATACAGGGAGTTATACCTGTTTTCTCATGAGGCAGTGTTTGAACACTGTTCCTGTGAAACTGAAAAATGATGTTTCAGAGCGCATTGAAGACTATGGCAAAAAGTGAACTACCGTCAGATAAAACCCAGAAAGAAGTGTTCCAAGAAATTGCTCTCTGATATGTGCATTCATTTCACTGAATTAAAGCTTACTCTACATTGCCCAGTTTGGAAACTCTGTCTTTGAGGAATCTGCGAAGGTATATTAAGTGGTGCCCGGAGGCATGTGGTGAGCAAAGACATGCCTTCCCATGAAAACTGCAGAGAAGCTTTCTGAGAAACAGCTTTGTGATATATGTATTCATCTCATAGAGTTAAACCATTGTTTGGATTGAGTAGTTTGAAATCGCTGTTTCTGTGGAATCTGAGGCCATTTGGGAATGCTCTTTAGAATATGGAGAAAGAAATATCCTCAGATAAAAACAAGAAAGACGCTTTCTGTGAAACTTCTCTGTGTCGTGAGAATTCCTCTCACTCAGTCAAGCTTCTCTTTTCACTGAGCAGTTTTATAACACTGTTTATGTTTAGCATGCGAAAGGATTTTGGGAGCGCTTTGAGGCATACGGGGAAAAAGGATGTATCTTCAGATACAAACTGGAGAGAAGCTTTCTAAAAAACTGCTTTGTGACGTGTGCATTCCACTCACAGTGTTTTTCCTCTCTTCTCATATAGCATCAGGGAAACCCTTTTGGAGAAAAAGGTACCAAGGAATATTCGGGGACATATTGACACCTTTAGTGAAAAAGGGAATATCTTCAGAAAAATCTTGAAAGAAGCTTTCTGGGAATCTGCTTTTTGCTATGCTTATTCATCTCACATAGATAAAGCTTTCTTTACATTACACAGCTTCTAAACTCCGTCATGGATGGAACCGCAAAGAGACATTCAGGAGCACATTCAGGACAGTGGTGAAAAAGGAAACATCTTCAGATTAAAACTGGAAAGAAGCTTTCTGTGAATCTGCTTTTTGCTATGTTTATTCATCTCACATAGATAAAAATTTCTTCATATTACGCAGTATGGAAACTCCATTATGGATGGATCCACGAAGGGCCATTAGGGAGCACATTCAGGCCTATGGTGAAAAAGGAAATCTCTTCAGATAAAAACTGGAGAGAAGCTTTCTAAGATACTACTTTGTGATGTGTGCATTCCACTCAGGGAGTTATAACTCTTTCTCCAAACAGTGTTTGAACACTGGTTCTTGTAAAACCGAAAAAGAGATATTTCGGAGGGCATTGAAGACTATGGCGAGAAGTGAAATATCCTCAAATAAAACCCTGAAAGAAGCCTTCCAAGAAACTGCTCTCTGATATGGGCATTCATTTCAGAGATAAAGCTTACTCTACGTTGCCGAGTTTGGATACTCTGTCTTTGAGGAATCTGCGAAGGGCATTAAGTGGGGCCTGGAGACCTGTGGTGTGAAAGGAAATGTCTTCCGTTGAAAACTGGAGACAAGCTTTCTGAGCAACTGCTTTGTGATGTGTGTATTCATCTCATAGAGTTAAACCATTCTTTGGATTGAGCAGTTTCAAAACACTGCTTCTGTGGAATCCGAGGAAGGACAATTTGGAACGCTCTTTAGAATATGGAGAAAGAAATATCCTTCGATAAAAACCAGAGGGAAGATTTGTGTGAAACTGCTGTGTGTCGTGTTAATTCCTCTCGCTCAGTTAAGCTTCTCTTTTCATTGAGCAGTTTTCTAACACTGTTTATGCTTAGCATGTGAAGGGATATTTGCGAGTGCTTTGAGGCTTATGGTGAAAAAGGAAATATGTTCAGATAGAAACTAGAGAGAAGCTTTCAGAGGAATTGCTTTGTGATCTGTGCATTTCACTCACAGTGTTATACTTCTCTTCTCATATAGTATCTGGGAAACCCTTTTGAAGAAAAAGGTACCAAGGGATATTCGGGTGCACATCAGGACTATGGTGAAAAGGGAAATAATCTCAGACAAAAACTGGAAAGAAGCTTTCTGTGAAACTGCTCTGTGATATGTGTATTCATGTCACATAGATAAAGCTTCCTTTATATAACGCAGCTTGGAAAATCTGTCATGGACAGATCTGGGAAGGAACATTCTTGAGCACATTCAGGACTAGGGTCAAAAAAGAAATATCTTCAGGTAAAAACTGGAAAGAAGTTTTCTGTGAATCTGCTTCTTGCTATGTTTATTCATCTCACGTAGATAAAGCATTCTTTATATTATATATTCATCTCTGTGAATCTGCTCTGTGCTGTGTGTATTCACTTCACATAGATAAAACTTTCTTTACATTACACAGCAGGAAACACTGTCACGGACGGATCCGTGAAGGGACATTCGGGAGCACATTCAGACTATGGTGAAAAAGGAAATATCTTCAGACAAAAACTGGAAAGAAGCTTTCTGTGAAACTACTCTGTGATATGTGTATTCATCTCACATAGATAAAGCTTTCTTTACATTACGCAGCTTGGAATCTCTGTCATGGACGGATCCGCGAAGGGACATTCGGGAGCACATTCAAGACTATGGAGAAAGAGGAAATATCTTTACATAAAAACCGGAGAGAAGCTTTCTGAGAAACTGCTTTGTGATGTCTGCATTCCACTCATGGAGTTTTACCCCTTTTCTCATACGGCAGTGTTTGAAGACTGTTTCTGTAAAACCGAATATGTGATATTTCAGATTGCATTGAAAACTGTGGCGAAAAGTGAACTATCCTCAAATAAAACCCAGTAAGATGAGTTCCAAGAAACTGCTCTCTGATATGTGCATTCACTTCACAGAGTTAAAACTTACTCTACAATCCCCAGTTTGGAAACTCTGTCTTTGAGGAATCTGCGAAGGGTTATTAAGTGGCACCTGGAGGCCTGTGGTGAGACAGGAAATGTCTTCCATTGAAAACTAGAGAGAAGTTTTCTGAGCAACTGCTTTGTGATGTGTGTATTCATCTCATCGAGTTAAACCATTGTTTGGATTGAGTAGTTCGAAATCACTGTTTCTGTGGAACCTGAAAAAGGACATTTGGGAAAGCTCCTTAGAATATACTCAAAAAGAAATACCCTCAGATAAAAAGCAGAAGGAAGCTTTATGTGAAACTACTCTGTGCTGTGTGAATTCCATTCGCACAGTTAAGCTTCTCTTTTCATTGAGCAGTATTGTAACAATGTTTATGTTTAGACTTCGAAGGGATATTCAGGAGTGCTTAGAGGCTTATGATGAAAACTGAAATATCCACAGATAGAAACTGAAGAGCAGCTTTCCGAGAAGTTGCTTTGTGATGTGTGCATTCCACTCACAGAGTTATACCTTTCTTCTCATAGAGGATTGGGAAATCCATTTTGGAAAAAAAGATACCAATGGACATTCGGGAGAATATGGATGGCTATGATAAAAGAGGAAATCTCCTCAGACAAGAAGTGGAAAGAAGCTTTTTGAGAAACTGCTTTGTGATGTGTGCATTCCACTCAGGGAGTTATACCTCTTTTCTCATAAGGCGGTGTTTGAACACTGTTCCTCTGAGAGTGAAAAAGTGATATTTCAGAGCACATTGAAGACTATGGCTAAAAGTGAATTATCCTAAAATAAAACCCAGAAAGAAACTGCTCTCAGACACGTGCATTCATTTCAGAGAGTTAAAGTTTACTCTACATTGCCCAGTTTGGAAACTCTCTCTTTGAGGAATCTGCAAAGTGATGTTAAGTGGTGCCTGGAGGCCAGTGTTGAGAAAGGAAATGTCTTCCATTGAAAACTGGAGAGAAGCTTTCGGAGGAACAGCTTGATGATGTGTGTATTCATCTCATTTTGTTAAATCAATCATTGAATTAAGCAGTTTGAAATCACTGTTTGTGTGGAACCTGAAAAGAACATTTGGGAATGCTCTTTTGAATGTGCTGAAGAAGAAATACCTTCAGATAAAAACCAGAAGGAAGCTTTCCTTGAAACTGCTCTGTATCATGAGAATTCCAGTCGCACAGTTCAGCTTCTCTTTTCATTGAGCAGTGTTCTAACACTGTGTTTAGTCTGTGAAGGGAAATTCGGGAGCGCTTTGAGGCTTATGGTCCAAATGGAAATATCCTCAGATAGAAACTGGAGACAAGCTTTCTGAGGAGCTGCGTGTGACCTGTGCATTCCACTCACAGAGTTATATCTTTCTTCTCATAGAGGATTGGGAATCCCATTTGGAGAAAAAGCTACCAAGGGACATTTCGGAGTATATGGACGGCTATGGTGAAAAAGGAAATATCCTCAGACAAAAAGTGGAAAGAAGCTTTCTGTGAAACTGCTTTGTGATAAATATGTTTATTCATCTCACATAGATAAAACTTTCTTTATATTACGCAGTTTGGAATCTCCGACATGGACGGATCCGCGAAGGGACATTCGGGAGCATATTCAGGCCTATGGTGAAAAAGGAAATGTCTTCAGATAAAAACTGGAGAGTAGCTTTCTGAGAAACTGCTTTGTGATGTGTGCATTCCACTCAGAGAGTTATACCTCTTTTCTCATATGGTAGTGTTTGAATACCGTTCTTGAAAAACCGAAAAAGTGATATTTCGGAGCGCATTGAAGACTATGGTGATAGGAGAAACATCCTCCAATAAAACCCGGTAAGAAGGGTTCCAATAAACTGCTCTCTGATATGTGCATTTATTTCACAGAGCTAAAGCGTACTCTTCATTGCCCAGTTTGAAAATTCTGTCTCTGAGAAAACTACGAAGGGATATTAAGTGGCACCCAGAAGCCTGTGGTGAGCAAGGAAATGTCTTCCGTTGAAAACTGGAGAGAAGCTTTCTGAGCAACTGCTTTGTGACGTGTGCATTCCACTCACAGTGTGATACTTTTCTTCTCATATAGCATCAGGGAAACCCTTTTGGAGAAAAAGGTACCAGGGGATATTCGGGAACATATTGACGCCTATGCTGAAAAGGGAAATAGCCTCAGAGAAAAACTGGAAAGAACGTTTCTGTGAAACTACTCTGTGATATGTATATTCATCTCACAGAGACAAAGCTTTTTTTCCATTACACAGGCGGAAATTCCGTCATGGATGGATCCGTTAATGGACGTTCGGGTCACATTCAGGCCTATGGTGAAAAAGGAAAAATCTTCAGATAAAAACTGGAGAGAAGTTTTCTGAGAAACTGCTTTCTGATGTGTGCATTCGACTCAGGGAGTTTTACCTCTTTTCTCATAAGGCAGTGTTTGAATACTGGTCCTGTGAAACCGAAAAAGTGATAAATTGGAGCGCATTGAAGACTATGGTGAAAAGTGAAATATCCTCAAATAAAATCCAGAAAGAAGCATTCCAGGAAACTCTTCTCTGATATGGGCATTCACCTCACAGAGTTAAAACTTACTCTACATTGCCGAGTTTGGAAATTCTATCTTTGAGGAATCTGTGAGGGGATATTAAGTGGCGCCCAGAGGCCTGTGGTAAGCAAAAAAATGTCTTCTGATGAAAACTGGAGAGAATCTTTCTGAGAAACTGCTTTGTGATGTGTGTATTTATCTCACAGAGTTAACTATTCTTTGGATAGAACAGTTTGAAATCACTGTTTGTGTGAAATCTGAGGAAGGATGTTTGGGAACGCTCTTTAGAATATGTAGAAAGAAATATCTTCAGATAAAAACCAGAAGGAAGCTTTCTGTGAAACTGTTACATGTCATTTGAATTCCTCCTGTTCAGTTAAATTTCTCTTTTCATTGAGCAGTTTTCTAAAACTATTTATGTTGAATTTTGAAGGGATATTCGGGTGTGCTATGAGGTTTACAGTGAAAAAGGAACTATGTTCAGTTAGAAACTGGAGAGAAACTTTCCGAGGAACTGGTTTGTGATGTGTGCACTCCACTCACAGTGTTACACTTCTCTTCTCATACAGCATAGGGGAAACCCTTTTGGAGAAAAAGGTACCAAGGGATATTCGGGAGCATACTGATGCCTATGGTGAAAAGGGAAATAGACTCAGACAAAAATTTGAAAGAAGCTTTTTGTGAAACTACTCTGTGATATGTGTTTTCATGTCACATAGATAATGCTTTCCTTATAGAGTTTCCTTGGAAACTCTGTCATGGACGGATCCGAGAAGGGATATTTGGGAGCACATTCAGGTCTATGGTGAAAAAGAAATATCTTCAAATGAAAACTGGAAAGAAGCTTTCTGTGAATCAGTTTTTGCTACGTTTATTCAACTTACATAGATAAAGTTTTCTTTATATTAAGCAGCTTGAAAACTACGTCATGGATGGATCAGCGAAGGGATATTCGGGAGCACTTTCAGAACTATGGTGAAAAAGGAAATATTTTCATATAAAAACATGAAAGAAGCTTTCTGTGAATTTGCATTTTGCTATGTTTATTCGTCTCTCATAAGCAAAGCTTTCTTTACATTACACAGCTTGGAAACTCCGTCAAGGACGGATCTGTGAAGGGATGTTTGGGATCACATTCAGGCCTATGGTGAAAAAGGAAATGTCTTCAGATAAAAACCGGAGAGAATCTTTCCGAGAAACTGCTTTGTGATGTGTGCATTCCACTCAGGGAGTTATACCTCTTTTCTCATAAGGCAGTATTTGAACACTGTTCCTGTAAAACCAAAAATGTGATATTTTGGAGCACATTGAAGACATTACACTCCTCCTCAATCCTCTATGAGAAGAAAGGTATAACTCTGTGAGTGGAATGCACACGTCACAAAGCAGCTCCTCAGAAAGTTTCTCTCCAGTGTCTATCTGAAGATATTTCCATTTTCACCATAAGCCTCAAAGCGCTCCCGAATATCCCTTCGCAGACTAAACATAAACAGTGTTAGAAAACTGCTCAATGAAAAGAGAAGCTTAACTGAGTGAAAGGAATTCACATGACATATAGCAGTTTCACAGAAAGCTTCCTTCTTGTTTTTATCAGAAGATATTTCTTTCTCCATATTCTAAAGTGTGTTTCAAAGTGTCCTTCCTCAGATTCCACAGAAACAGTGATTTCAAACTGTTCAATCCAAAGAATGACTTAACTATGTGAAATGAATACACACATTGCAAAGCAGTTGCTGAGAAAGGTTCTCTCCAGTTTTCAATGGAAAACATTTCCTTGCTCAACACAGACCTCTGGGCACCACTTAATATCGTTTCGCAGATTCCTCCAGACAAAGATTCCAACCTGGGCAATGTAGAGTAAGCTTTAACTCTGTGAAATGAATACACATATCAGAGAGCAGTTTCTTGGAATGCTTCTTTGTGTTTTTTATTTGAGTGTATTTCACTTTTTGCCAAAGTCTACAATGTGCTGAAAACTATCACTTTTTGGGTTTTACAGGAACAGTTTTCAAACACTGTCTTATGAGAAAAGAGTTATAACTCCCTGAGTGGAATGCACACATCACAAGGCAGTTTCTCAGAAAGCTTCTCTCCAGTTTTTATCTGAAGATATTTCCATTTTCACCATAGTCCTGAATATGCTCCCGAATGTCCCTTCGCAGATCTGTCCATGACGGAGTTTCCAAGTAGCGTAATGTAAAGAAAACTTTAAATATGTGAGTTGAATAAACGTAGCAAAGCAGATTCACAGAAAGACACCCTCCAGTTTTTATCTGAAGATATTTTCTTTTTCACCATAGACCTGAATGTCTTCCCGAATGTCCCTTCCCGGATCCGTCCATGACAGAGTTTCCAAGCTGCGTAATGTAAAGAAAGCTTCATCTATGTGAGTTGAATACAAATATCACAGGGCAGTTTCACAGAAACCTTCTTTCCAATTTTTGTCTGAGGCTCTTTCCCTTTTCACCTTAGGCATCAATATTCATCCGAATATCCCTTGGTACCCTTTCTTACAAAAGTGTTTCCCCAGTACTGTATGAGTAGGGAGGTAAAACACTGTGAGTGGAATGCAAACGTCACAAAGAAGTTCCTTGGAAAGCTTCTCTCCAGTTTCTATCTGAACATATTTCCTTTTTCACCATAAGCCTCAAAGTGCTCCCGAATATCCCTTCGCAAGCTAAACATAAAAAGTGTTAGAAAACTGCTCAATGAAAAGAGAAGCTTAATTCAGCTAGAGGATTTCACATGACTCATAGCAGTTTCACAGAAAGCTTCCTTGTGGTTTTTATCTGAGGATATTTCTTTCTCCATATTCTAAAGAGCGTTCCCAAATGTCCTTCCTCAGATTGCACAGAAACAGAGATTTCAAACCGCTAAAACCAAAGATAGTTTTAACTCTATGAGATGAATACACACGTCACAAAGCAGTTGCTCAGAAAGCTTCTCTCCGGTTTTCAATGAAAGATGTTTCCTTGCTCACCACAGGCCTCCTGGCACCAATTAATATCCTTTTGTATATTCCTCAAAGACAGACTTTCCAAACTGGGCAATGTAGAGTATGCTTTAACTCTGTGAAATGAATGCACATATCAGAGAGCAGTTTCTTGGAATGCTTCTTTCTGGTTTTGATTTGAGGATATTTTGCTTTCGCTATAGTCTTCAATGCACTCTGAAATATCACTTTTTCGGTTTTACAAGAGCAGTGTTCAAACAGTGCTTTTTGAGAAAAGAGTTATAACTCCCTGAGTGGAATGCACACATCACAAAGCAGTTTCTCAGAAAACTTCTCCCCATATTTTATGTGAGGATATTTCCTTTTTCATCATAGTCCTGAATGTGCTCCCGAATGTCCCTTCGGGGATCCATCCATGACAGTTTCCAAGCTGTGTAATGTAAAGAAAGCATTATTTATGTGATATGAATAAGCATAGCTCAAAGCAGATTCACAGAAAGCTTCCTTCCAGTTTTTATTTGAAGATATTTCCTTTTTCACCACAGTCCTGAATGTGCTCCCAAATGTCCCATCTCAGATCCGTCCATGACTGAGTTTCCAAGCTGCGTAATGTAAAGAAAGCTTTGTCTATGTGAGATGAATACACATATCACAGAGCAGTCTCACACAATTCTTCTTTCCAGTTTTTGTCTGAGGGTATTTCCCTTTTCAGCATAGGCATCAATATGCTCCCGAATATCCCTTGGTACCTTTTTCTCCAAATGGCTTTCCCCGATGTCGTATGTGAAGAGAGGTATAACACTGTGAGTGGAATGCAAACGTCACAAAGCACTTCCACGGAAACAATCTCTCCAGTTGCTATCTGAACATATTTCCTTTATCACCATAAGACTCAAAGCGCTCCCGAATATCCCTTCACATGCTAAACATAAACAGTGTTAGAAAACCGTTCAATGACAAGAGAAGCTTAACTGAGCGAGAGGAATACACACAACATATAGCAGTTTCACGGAAAGCTTCCTTCTGCTTTTTTTCTGAGGACAATTCTTTCTCCATATTTTAAAGAGCATTCCCAAATGTCCTTCCTCAGATTCCACAGAATCAGTGATTTCAAACTGCTCAATCCACTGAATGATTTAACTCTAAGAGTTGTATACACACATCACAAAGCAGTTCCTCAGAAAGCTTCTCTCCAGTTTTCATCGGAAGACATTTCCTAGCTCAACACAGGCCTCCGGGCGCCACTTAATATCCCTTCGCAGATTCCTCAATGACAGAGTTTCCAAAGTGGACAATGTAGAGTAAGCTTTAACTCTGGGAAATGAATGCCCATATCAGAGAGCAGTTTCTTGAAACGCTTCTTTCTGGGTCTTATTTGAGGATATTTCACTTTTCACCATAATCCTCAATGCGCACTGAAATATCACTTTTTAGGGTTTACAGGAACAGTGTTCAAACATTGCCTTATGAGAAAGGAGATATAACTCCCTGAGTGGAATGTACACATCATAAAGCAGTTTCTCAGAAACCTTCTCTCCAATTTTTATCTGAAAATATTTCCTTTTTCACCATAGGACTGAATGTGCTCCCAAATGTCCCTTCGTGGATCCATCCATGACACAGTTTCCACATTGCATAATATAAAGAAAGTTTTACCTATATAAGATGAATAAACATAGCAAAAAGCAGATTCACAGAAAACTTCTTTCCAGTTTTTATCTGAAGATATTTGCTTTTTCACCATAGTCCTGAAATTGTTCCCGTTTATCCCTTCATGGATATGTCCATGAAAGTGTTTCCAAGCTGCTTTATGTAGAGAAAGCTTTATGTCTGTGAGATAAATACACATATCACACAGCAGTTTCACAGAAAGGATTTCCCTGATGCTGTATGAAAATAGAGGTACAACACTGTGAGTGGAATGCACACATCACAAAGCAGTTCCTCGGTAAGCTTCTCTCCAGTTTCTATCTGAAGATATTTTCTTTTTCACCGTAAGCCTCAATGTGTTCCCGAATATCCCTTCATATGCTAAACATATACAGTGCTAGAAAACTACTTAATTGAAAGAAAAGCTTAACTGAGCGAGAGGAATTAACAGGACACATAGCAATTTCACAGAAAGCTTCCTTCTGGTTTTTACCTGAGGATATTTCTTTCTCCATGTTCTAAAGATTGTTCCCAAATGTCCCTCCTCACATTCCACAGAAGCAGTGATTTCAAACTGCTCAATTGAAAGAATGGTTTAACTCTCTGAGATAAATACGCACATCACAAACCAGTAGCTCAGAAAGTTTCTCTCCAGTTTTCATTGGAATACATTTCCTTGCATACCACAGGCCTCCGGGCACCACTTAATATCCCTTCACAGATTCCTCAGAGACAGAGTTTCCAAACTGGGCAACATAGAGTAAACTTTATCTCTGAGAAATGAATGCACATATCAGAGAGCAGTTTCTTGGAACACTTCTTTCAGGGTTTTATTTGAGGATATTTCACTTTTTGCCATAGACTTCAAAGAGCTCAGAAATATCACTTTTTCGGTTTTACAGGAAAGGTGTTCAAACACTGCCTTATGAGAAAACAGTTATAACACACTGACTGGTGTTATTCAAACACTGCCCTTTGAGAAAACAGGTATGCACATATCTCAAAGCAGTTCCTCAGAAAGCTTCTATCCAGTTTTTATCTGAAGATATTTCCTCTTTCACCGTAGGCCTGAATGTGCTCCCAAACATTCCTTCGTGGGTCCATCCATGACGGAGGTTCCAAACTGCATAATATAAAGAAAGTTTTTTCTATGTGAGATGAATAAACATACCTGTCACAAAGCAGTTTCACAGAAAGTTTCTTTCCAGTTTTTGTCTGAGGATATTTCCTTATTCACTATAGCCGTCCATATACTCCTGAATGTCCCTTGGTACCTTTTTCTCCAAAAGGGAGTCCCCAATCCTCTATGAGAAGAAAGGTATAACTCTGTGAGTGCAATGCACACATCACAAAGCAACCTCTCGGAAAACTTCTCTCCAGTTTCTATCTGAAGACATTTCCGTTTTCACCATAATGCTCAAAGAGCTCCCGAATATCCCTTTGTAGACTAAAACTGCTCTATGAAAAGACAGGCTTAACTGTGTGAGTGGATTTCACACGACACAGAGCAGTTTCACAGAAAGCTTCCTTCTGGTTTTATCTGAGGGTATTTCTTTTTCAGCATACTCTAAAGAGCGTTCCCAAATGTCCTTTCTCAGGTTCCACAGAAACAGTGATCAAACTACTCAATCCAAAGAATGATTTAACTCTATGAGATGAATACACACGTCACAAAGCAGTTGCTCAGAAAACTTCTCTCCAGTTTTCATCAGAAGACATTTCCTTGCTCACAACAGGTCTACGGGCATCATTTATTATTCATTCACAGATCCTAAAAGATAGAGTTTCCAAACTGGGCAACGTTGAGTTAGCTTTAACTCTGTGAAATGAATGCACATATCAGAAAGCAGTTTCTTGGAACGTTTCCTTCTGGGTTTAATTTGAGTATATTTCACTTTTCACTGTAGTCTTCAATGCACTCCGAAATGCAAGTTTTTTGGTTTTACAGGAACAGTGTTCAAACACTGCCTTATGAGAAAAGAGGTATAACTCCCTGAGTGGAATGCACACATCACAAAGCAGTTTCTCAAAAAGCTTCTCTCCAGTTTTTATCTGAAGATATTTCCTTTTTCACTATAGTCCTCAAAGTTTTCCTGAATGTCTCTTTGCGGATCCGTCCATGACAGAGTATCCAAGCTGCGTAATGTAAAGAAAGCTTTATCAATGTGAGATGAATAAACATAACAAAAAGCAGATTGACAGAAAACCTCTTTTCAGTTTTTATCTGCCGATATTTCCTTTTTCTCCGTAATCCTGAATGTGCTGCCGAATGTCCTTCCCCAGATCTGACCATTACAGAGTTTTTAAGATGTGTTTTGTAAAGAAAGCTTTATCTATGTGACATGAATACACATATCATGGAACAGTTTCACAGAAAGCTTCTTTCCAGTTTTTGTCTGAGGCTATTTCCTTTTTCACCATAGTCCTTAATGTGCTCCCGAATATCCCTTGGTACCTTTTTCTTCAAAAGGGTTTCCCCGATGCTGTATGAGAAGAGAGGTATAACACTGAGTGGAATGCACAGGTCACAAAGCAGTTCCTCGGAAAGCTTCTCTCCAGTTTCTATCTGAACATATTTTCTCTTTCACCATAAGCCTCAAAGCTCTCCCGAATATCCCTTCGCACGCTAAACATAAATAGTGTTAGAAAACTGCTCAATGAAAAGGGAAGCTTAACTCAGCAAGAGGAATTCATGTGACACCTAGCAGTTTCACACAAAGCTTCCGTCTGGTTTTTTTCTGAGGGTATTTCTTTCTCCATATTCTAAAGGGCGTTCCAAATTGTCCTTCCTCAGATACCACAGAAACAGTGATTTCAAACTGCTCAATCCAAAGAGTGGTGTAACTCTATGAGATGAATACACACATTACAAAGCAGTTGCTCAGAAAGCTGCTCTCCATTTTTCACAGGAAGACATTTCCTTCCTCAACACAGGCCTCCAGGTGCCACTTAATATCCTTTCGCAGATTCCTCAAAGACAGAGTATCCAAACTGGGCAAAGTAGAGTAAGCTTTATCTTGGTGAAATGAATGCATATATCAGAGAGCAGTTTCTTGGAATGCTTCTTTCTGGGTTTTATTTGAGGATATGTCACTTCTCGCCATAGTCTTCAAAGCGCTTTGAAATATCACATTTTTGGTTTCACAGGAATCAGTATTCAAACACTATCTTATGAGAAAAAAGGTATAACTCCCTCAGTGCAATGCACACATCACAAAGCAGTTTCTCAGAAAACTTCTCCCCAATTTTTATCTGAAGATATTTCCATTTTCACCAGAGACCTGAATGTGCTCCTGAATATCCCTTCACTGATCCATCCATGATGGAGTTTCCAAACTGCGTAATATTAAGAAAGTTTATCTATGTGAAATTAATAAACATATCTATCACAAAGCATTTTCACAGAAAGCTTCTTTCCAGTTTTTTTTCTGAGGATATTTCCTTTTTCACCATAGCTGTCCGTATACTCCCGAATGTCCCTTGGTGGCTTTTTCCCAGGAAGGGATTCCCCAATCCTCTATGAGAAGAAAGGTATAACTCTGTAAGTGCAATGCACACGTCATGAAGCAGCACCTCGGAAAACTTCTCTCCAGTTTCTATGTGAAGACATTTCCTTTTTCACCATAAGCCTCAAACTACTCCCGAATATATCTTCACAGACAAAATCAAAACATTGTTAGAATACTGCTCAATGAAAAGAGAAGCTTAACTGTGTGAGAGGAATTCAAACAACACAGAGCAGTTTCACAGAAAGCTTACTTCTGGTTTTTATCTGAGGGTATTTCTTTTTCAGCATATTCTAAAGAGCATTCCCAAAAGTCCTTTCTGAGGTTCCACAGAAACAGTGATTTTAACCTGCTCAATCCAAAGAATGATTTAACTCTATGACATGAATACAAACGTCAGAAAACATTTGCTCAGAAATCTTCTCTCCAGTTTTCAACGGAAGACATTTCCTTGCTCACCACAGGCCTCCGGGCGTCACTTAATATCCCTTCGTACATTCCTCAAAGACAAAGTTTCCAAACTGGGAAATGTAGAGGAAGCTTTAACTCTCTGAAATGAATGCACATATCACAGAGCAGTTTCTTGGAATGCTTCTTTCTTGGTTTGATTGAGGATATTTCACTTTTTGCCATAGATTTCAATGCACTCCGAAATATCACTTTTTCGGTTTTACAGAAACAGTGTTCAATCACTGCCTTATGAGGAAAGAATTATAACTCCCTGAGTGGAATGCACACATCACAAAGCAGTTTCTCAAAAAGCTTCTATCCAGTTTTTATCTGAAGATATTTCCTTTTTCACCATAGGCCTGAATGTGCTCCCGAATGTCCCTTCGCGGATCCATCCATGATGGAGTTTCCATGCTGCGTAATGTCAAGAAAGCTTTATCTATGTTAGATGAATAAACATAGCGAAAAGCAGATTTACAGAAACTTCTTTTCAGTTTTATCTGTAGATATTTCCTTTTTCACTATAGTCCTGAATGTGCTCCCGAATGTCCCTTCGCAGATCCGTTCATGACTTAGATTCCAAGCTACGTAATGTAAAGAGAACTTTGTCTATGTGAGATGAATAAACATAGCAAAAAGCAGATTCACAGAAAGCTTCTTTCCAGTTTTTATCTGAAGTTGGTTTCTTTTTCACCATAGTCCTGAATGTGCACCCGAATGTCCCTTCGCGGATCCATCCATGACAGAGTTTCCAAGCTGTGTAATATAAAGAAAGTTTTATCTATGGGAGATGAATACACATATCACAGAACAGTTTCACAGCAAGATTTTCCCTCATGCTGTATGAGAAGAGAAGTATTACACTGTGAGTGGAATGCACACATCTCAAAGCAGTTCCTCTGAAAGCTTCTCTCCAGTTTCTATCTGAACATATTTCCTTTTTCACTATAAGCCTCAAAGCACTCCCAAATATCCCTTCGTTCGCTAAAAATAGACAATGTTAGAAAACTGCTCAAGGAAAAGAGAAGCTTAACTGAGTGAGAGGAATTCACTTGACACACAGCAGTTTTTCAGAAAGTTTCCTTCTGGTTTATATCTTAGGATTTTTCTTTATCCATATTCTGAAGAGCGTTCCCAAATGTACTTCCTCAGATACCACAGAAACAGTGATTTCAAACTGTTCAATCCAAAGAATGGTTTAACTCTATCAGATGAATACACACATCACAAAGCAGTTGCTCAGAAAGCTTCTCTCCAGTTTTCATCGGAAGACATTTTCTTCCTCACCAAAGGCCTCTGGGCGCCACTTAATATCCCTTCGCTGATTCCTCAAAGACAGAGTTTCCAAACTGGGCAATGTAGCATAAGCTTTAAGTCTGTGAAATGAGTGCACATACCAGAGAGCAGTTTCTTGGAACGCTTCTTTCTAGGTTTTATTTGAGGATATTTCACTTTTTGCCCTAGTCTTCAATGAGCTCTGAAATATCACTTTTTCAATTTTACAGGAACTGTGTTCAAACACTGCCTTATGAGAAAAGAGTTATAACTCCCTGAGTCAAAAGCACACATCACAAAGCAGTTTCTCTGAAAGCTTCTCTTCAGTTTTTATCTCAAGATGTTTCCTTTTTCACCATAGGCCTGATTGTGTCCTGGAATGTCCCTTTGCGATCCGTCCATGATGGAGTTTCCAAACTGCATAATAATAAGAAAGACGTGAGATGAATAAACATATCTATCACAAAGCAGTTTCACAGAATGCTTCTTTCCAGTTTTTGTATGAGGATAATTCCTTTTTCACGATAGCCGTCCATATACTCCCGAATGTCCCTTGGTAGCTTTTTCTCCAAGAGGAATTCCCCAATCTTCTATAAGAAGAAAGATATACCCCTGTCAGTGAAATGCACACATCACAAAGTAGCTCTCGGAAAGCTTCCCTCCAGTTTCTATCTGAAGATATTCCCAATTTCACAATAAGCCCCAAAGCACTCCCAAATATCCCTTTGCAGACTAAACACAGTATTAGAATACCGCACAATGAAGAGAGAGGCTTAGCTGTGTGAGGGGAATTCACACAACACAGTGCAGTTTCACAGAAAGCTTCCTTCTAGTTTTTATCTGAGGGTATTTCTTTTTCAGCATATTCTAAAGAGTGATCCTAAATGTCCTTTCTCAGGTGCCACAGAAACATTGATTTCAAAGTACTCCATCCAAAGAATGATTTAACTCTATGAGGTGAATACACACATCACAAAGCAGTTGCTCAGAAAGCTTCTCTCCAGTTTTCAACGGAAGACATTTACTTGCTCATCATAGGCCTCTGGGTGCCACTTAATATCCCCTTGCAGATTCCTCAAAGACATAGTTTCCAAACTGGACAATGTAGAATAAGCTTTAATTCTGTGAAATGAATGCACATATCAGAGAGCAGTTTCTTGGAATGCTTCTTTCTGACTTTTATTTGAGGATACTTCACTTTCCGTCATAGTCTTCAATGCGCTCCGAAATATCACTTTTTCGGTTTTACAGGAACACTGTTCAAAGACTGACTTATGAGAAAGCAGTGTAACATCCTGAGTAGAATGCACACATCACAAAGCAGTTTCTTAGAACGCTTCTCTCTGGTTTTTATCTGAAAATGTTTCCTTTATTACCAGAGTCCTGAATGTGCTCCCGAATGTCCCTTCGCAGATCCGTCCTTGATGGAGTTTCCAAGCTGTGTAATGTAAAGAAAGCTTTATCTATATGAGATGAATAAACATGGCAAATAGCGGATTCACAGAAAGCTTCTTTCCAGTTTTCATCTGAAGAGATTTCCTTTTTCACCATAGTCCTGAATGTGCTTCTGATCGTCCCTTCCTGGATCAGTCCGTGATACTGTTTCCAAGGTGTGTAATGTAAAGAAAGCTTTATCTATGTAAGATGAATACATATATCACAAAGCAGTTTCACAGAGAGTTTCTTTCAAGTTTTTGTCTAAGGTTATTACCGTTTTCAACATAGGCATCAATATGCTCCCAAATATCCCTTGGTACCTTTTTCTCCCAAAGGATTTCCCCGAGGCTGTATGAGAAGAGAGGTATAACACTGTGAGTGGAATACACACTTCACAAAGCAGTTCCTCGGTAAGCTTCTCTCCAGTTTCTATCTGAACATATTTCCTTTTTCACTGTAAGCCTCAAAGTGCTCCCAAGTGTCCCTTCGCACGCTAAACATAAACAGTGTTAGAAAACAGCTCAGTGAAAAGAGAAGTTTACGTGAGTCATAGGAATTCGCACGACACATAGCGTTTTATAGAAAGCTTCCTTCTGTTTTTTTTTAATCTGAGGATATTTCTTTCTCCATATTCTAAAGAGTGTTCCCAAATATCCTTCCTCAGATTCCACAGAAACATTGATTTCAAACTGCTCTATACAAAGAATGGTTTAAGTCTATCAGATGAATACATCACAAAGTAGTTGCTCAGAAAGCTTTTCTCCAGTTTTCATTGGAAGACATTTTCTTGCTCCCAACAGACCTCCGGGCACCACATAATATCCTTTTGCAGATTCCTCAAGACAAAGATTCCAAACTGGGCAATGTAGAGTAAGTTTTAACTCTGTGACATGAATGCACATATCAGAGAGCAGCTTCTTGGAATGCTTCTTTGTAGGTTTTATTTGAGTGTATTTCACTTTTCACCATAGTCTTCGATGCACTCCGAAATATCACATTTTCGGTTTTACAAGAACAGTGTTCAAATCTGCCTTATAGAAAAGAGTTATAACTCACTGACTGGGATGCACATATCACAAAGCAGTTTCTCAGAAAGCTTCTCTCCGGTTTTTATCTGTAGATATTTCCTTTTTCACCATATGCCTGAATGTTCTCCCGAATGTCTCTTCACGGATCCGTCCATGACGGAGTTTCCAAACTGCATAATATAAAGAAAGAGTTATGTATGTGAGATGAATAAACATATCTATCACAAAGCATATTCACAGAAAGCTTCATTCCAGTTCTTGTCTGAGGATATTTTCTTTTTCACCATAGCTGTCCGTATGGCAAATGTCCAATGGTAGCTTTTTCTTCAAAATGGATTCCCCAATCCTCTATGAAAAGAAAGGTATAACTGTGTGATTTAATGTACACATCACAAAGCAGCTGCTTAGAAAGCTTCTCTCCAGTTTCTATCTGAAGATATTTCCATTTTCACCATAAGCTGCAAAATGCTCCGAAATATCCCTTCCCAGAATAAACAAAAACAGTGTTAGAATAGTGCTCATTGAAAAGAGAAGCTTAACTGTGCGAGTGGAAATCACATGATACAGAACAGTTTCACAGAAAGTTTGCTTCTGATTTTTCTCTGAGGGTATTTCTTTTTCAGCATATTCTAAAGAGTGATCCTAAATGTCCTTTCTCAGGTGCCACAGAAACAGTGATTTCAAACTGCTCAATTCAAAGAACGATTTAACTGTATGAGATGAATACACACATCACAAAGCAGTTGCTCAGAGAGCTTTTCTCCAGTTTTCATTGAAGACATTTCCTTGCTCAACACAGGCCTCTGGGCGCCACTTAATATCCCTCCACAGATTCCTCAAGACAAAGAATCCAAACTGGGCAAAGTTGAGTAAGCTTTAACTCTTTGAAATAAATGCGCATATCAGAGAACAGTTTCTTGGAATGCTTCTTTGTGGGTTTTATTTGCGTGTATTCCACTTTTCGTCATAGTCTTCAATGCGCTCTGAAATATCACCTTTTCGGTTTTACAGGATCAGTGTTCAAACACTGCCTTCTGAGTAAAGAGGTATAACTCCCTTAGTGGAATGCAAACATCACAGAGCAGTTTCTCAGAAAATTTCTCTCCAGTTTTTATCTGAAGATATTTCCTTTTTCATCATATGCCTGAATGGGCTCCCGAATGTCTCTTCATGGATCCGTCCATGAAGGAATTTCCAAACTGTGTAATATAAAGAAAGTTTTATGTATGTGAGATGAATAAACATATCTATCACAAAGCATTTTCAGAGAAGTCTTCGTTCCAGTTCTTGTCTGAGGATATTTTCTTTTTCATCGTAGCCATCCATATGGTAAATGTCCCATGGTAGCTTTTTCTCCAAAATGGATTCCCAATCCTCTATAAGAAGAATGGTACAACTCTATGAGCGGAATGCAAACATCACAAAGCAGCTGCTCAGAAAGCTTCTCTCCAGTTTCTCTCTGAAGATATTCCGTTTTCACCATAAGAATCAAAGCACTCCCAAATATCCCTTCTCAGACTAAACAAAAACTGTTAGAATAGTGCTCACCGAAAAGAGAAGCTTAACTGTGTGAATGGAAATCACACGACACAGAGCAGTTTCACAGAAAGTTCCTTCTGGTTTTTATCTGAGGGTATTTCTTTTTCAGCATATTCTAAAGAGAATTCCTAAGTGTCCTTTCTCAGTTTCCACAGAAACAGTGATTTACAACTGATAAATCCAAAGAATGATTTAACTCTGAGATGAATACACACAACAAAAAGCAGTTGCTCAGAAAACTTCTCTCCACTTTTCAATGGAAGACATTTCCTTGCTCACCACAGGCCTCCAGAAGCCACTTAATATCCCTTCACAGATTCTTCAAAGACAGACTTTCCAAACTGGACAATGTAGAGTAAGCTTTAAATCCGTGAAATGAATGCACATATCAGAAAGCAGTTTGTTGGAATGCTTCTTTCTGGGTTTTACTTGAGGATATTTCACTTTTCGCCATAGTCTTCAATGCATGCCAAAATATCACTTTTTCGGTTTTACAGGAACAGTATTCACATACTGCCTTATAAGAAAAGCGGTATAACTCCCTGAGTGGGATGCAAACATCACAAAACAGGTTCTCAGAAAGCTTCTCTCCAGTTTTTATCTGAAGATATTTCCTTTTTCACCATAGTCCTGAATGTGTTCCTGAATATCCCTTCGTGGATCCATCCATGACAGAGTTTCCAAGGTGTGTAATATAAAGAAAGCTTTAGCTATGTGAGATGAATGCACATATCACAAAACAGTTTCACATAAAGCTTCTTTCCAGTTTTTATCTGAAGATATTTCCTTTTACACTATAGTTCTGAATGTGCTCCCGAATGTTCCTTTGCAGATCCATCCATGTCAGAGATTCCAAGCTGTGTAATGTAAAGAAAGCTTTATCTATGTGAGATGAATACACATAGTACAATGCAGCTTCACAGAAAGCTTCTTTCTTGTTTTTGTCTGAGGCTATTTCCCTTTTCCCCATAGGCGTCAATATGCCCCCAGATATCCCTTGGTACCTTTTTCTCCAAAAGGGTTTCCCCGATGCTGTATGAGAAGAGACGTAGAACACTGTGAGTGGAATGCACACATGACAAAGCAGTTTCTCGGTAAGCATCTCCCCAATTTCTAGCTGAACATATTTCCTTTCTCACCAGAAGCCTCAAGCACTCCCGAATATCCCTTCGCATGGTAAACATAAACAGTGTTAGAAAACTGCTCAATGAAAAGAGAAGCTTAAGTGAATGAGAGGAATTCACACGACACAAAGCAGTTTCAAATAAAGCTTCCTTATGGTTCTTATCTGAGGATATTTGTTTCTCCATATTCTAAAGAGCGTTCCCAAATATCCTTCTTCAGATTCCAGAGAAGCAGTGATTTCAAACTGCTCAATCCAAGGAATGGTTTAACTCTATGAGATGAATACACACATCACAAAGCAGTTGCTCAGAAAGCTTCTATCCAGTTTTTATCTGAAGATATTTCCTTTTTCATCATAATCCTGAATGTGCTCCCAAATGTCTCTTCACTGGTTCTCCAAAAAGAATGTTTCCAACCTGCTGAATCAAAAGAAAGTTTTAACTCTATGAGATGAATACACACATCACAAAGCAGTTGCTCAGAAAGCTTCTATCCAGTTTTTATCTGAAGATATTTCCTTTTTCATCATAATCCTGAATGTGCTCCCAAATGTCTCTTCACTTATCCATGCATGACGGAGTTTACAAACTGCATAATGTACAGAAAGTTTTATGTACGTGAGATAAATAAACATAGCAAAAAGCAGATTCACAGAAAGCTTCTTTCCAGTATTTATCTGAAGATATTTCCTTTTTCAACATAGTCCTGAATGTGCTCCCAAATATCCCTTCGTGGATCCATCCATGACTGTGTTTCCAAGCTGTGTAATGTAAAGAAAGCTTTATCTATGTGAGATGAATACACATATCACAGAACAGTTTCACAGAAAGGGTTTCCTCGATGTTGTATGAGAAGTGAGGTATAACACTGTGAGTGGAATGCACATGTCACAAAGCAGTTCCTCGGAAAGCTTATCTCCAGTTTCTATCTGAATATATTTCCTTTTTCACCATAAGCTTCAAAGCGCTTCCAAATATCCCTTCATATGCTAAACATAAACAGTGATAGAAAACTGCTTAATGAAAAGAGAAACTTAACTGAGCGAGAGGGATTCACACGACACATAGCAGTTTCTCAGAAAGCTTCCTCCTGGTTATTATCTGAGGATATTTCTTTCTCCATATTTTAGAGATCGTTCTCTAATATCCCTGCTCAGATTCCACAGAAGCAGTGATTTCAAACTGCGCAGTCTAAAGAATGGTTTAACTTTATGAGATGAATACAAACATCACAAAGCAGTTGCTCAGAAAGCTTCTCTGCAGTTTTAATCGGAAGCCATTTCCTTGCTCACCACAGGCCTCCGGGCACCACTTAACATCCCTTTGTAGATTCCTAAAATATAGAGTTTCCAAACTAGGCAACGTAGAGTAAGCTTTAACTCTGTCAAATGAATCCTCGTATCAGAGAGCAGATTCTTGGAACGCTTCTTTCTGGTTTTTATTTGAGGATATTTCACTTTTTGTGGTGGTCTTCATTGCACTCTGAAATATCACTTTTTCTGTTTTACAGGAACAGTGTTCAAACATTGCCTTATGAGAAAATATGTATAACTCTCTGAGTGGAAAACACACATCACAAAATAGTTTCTCAGAAGTCTTCTCTCCAGTTTTCATCTGAATATTTCCTGTTTCACCATAGGCCTGAATGTGCTCCCTAAAGTCCCTTGCGGATCCATCCATTACGGAGTTTCCAAACTGCGTAATATGAAGAAAATTTTATCTATGTGAGATGAATAGACATATCTATCACAAGGCAGTTTCACAGGAAGCTTCTTTCCAGTTTTTGTCTGAGGATATTTCTTTATGAATATACTAAACATCATTCCCAAATGTTCTTCCTCAGATTTCACAGAAATAGTAATTTCAAACTGCTCAATCCAAAGAATGGTTTAACTCTATGAGATGAATACACATATCACAAAGCAGTTGCTCAGAAAGCTTCTCTCCAGTTTTCATCGGAAGACATTTCTTTCCCTACTACAGGCCTCCAGACGCCCCCGAATATCCCTTCACAGATTCCTGAAAGACAGAATTTCCAAACTGGGCAACGTAGAGTACACTTTACCTCTGTGAAATGAATGCACATATCAGAGACCAGTTTCTTGGAACACTTCTTTCTGGATTTTATTTGAGGATATATCAGTTTTCACTACAGTCTTCAATGCACTCCGAAATATCACTTTTTCGGTTTTACAGGAAAAGTGTTCAAACACTGTTTTATGAGGGAAGAGACATAACTCTCTGAGTGGAATACACACATCACAAAGCACATTCTCAGAAAGCTTCTCTCCAGTTTTTATCTGAAGATATTTCGTTTTTCACCATAGGCCTGAATGTGCTCTCAAATGTCCCTTCGTGGATCTGTCCATGACGGAGTTTACAAACTGTGTAATATAAAGAAAGTTTTATCTATGTGAGATGAATAAATATATCTATCACAAAGCACTTTCACGGAAGGCTTCTTTACATTTTTTGCCTGAAGGCATTTTCTTTTTCACCATAGCCGCCCATAAGGTGAATGTCCCTTGGTAGCTTTTTCTCCAAATGGGATTCCCCAATCCTCTATGGGAAGAAAAGTATAACTCTGTGAGTGGAATGCACACGTCACAAAGCAGCTACTCGGAAAGCTTCTTTCCAGTGTGTATCTGAAGATATTTCCGTTTTCAACATAAGCCTGAAAGTGATCCCGAATATCCCTTCGCAGACTAAGCAAAAGCAGTGTTAGAATGCTGCTCAATTTAAAGAGAAGCTTAACTGTGTGACTGGAATTCACATGACACAGGGCAGTTTCACAGAAAGTTTCCTTCCGGTTTTTATCTCAGGGAATTTCTTTTTCAGCACATTCAAAAGAGCTTTAACAATTGTCATTTCACAGGTTCCACAGAAACAGTGATTTAAAACTGCTCAATCCAAAGATTGATTTAAATCTATGTAATGAATACACACATCACAAAGCGGCTCCTCAGAAAGCTTCTCTCCAGTTTTCAATTGAAGACATTTCCTTGCTCAACACAGGCCTCCGGGCGCCACATAATGTCCCTTCGCAGATTCCTCAAAGACAGGTTTTCCAAACTGGGCAATGTAGAGTAAGCTTTAACTCTGTGAAATCTATGCACATATCAGACAGCAGTTTCTTGGAACGCTTCTTTCTGGGTTTTATTTGACGATATTTCACTTTTTGCCATAGTCTTCAATGCGCTCCGAAATATGACTGTTTTGGTTTTACAGGAACAGTGTTCAAACACTGCCTTATGAGAAAAGAGTGGAATGTACACATCACAACGCAGTTTCTAAGAAAGCTACTCTCCTGTTTTTCTCTGAATATATTTCCTTTTTCACCATACGCCTGAGTGTGCTCCTGAATGTCCCTTTTTGGATCCAGCCATGATGGAGAATCCAAACTGTGTAATATAAAGAAAGTTTTATCTATGTGAGATGAATAAACATATCAATTACAAAGCAGTTTCACAAAAAGCTTCTTTCCAGTTTTTGTCTAAGGATATTTCCTTTTTCACTATAACCGTCCATATAATCCCAATTGTTCTTTGTTAGGTTTTTCTCCAAAAGGGATTCCCCAATCCTCTATGACCAGAAAGGTATTACTCTGTGAGTGGAATGCACACATCACTAAGTAGCTCCTCGAAAAGCTTATCTCCAGTTTGTATCTGAAGATATTTCCATTTTCACCATAAGCCTCATAGCGCTCCTGAATATCCCCTCACTGACTAAGCAAAAACAGTGTTAGAATACTGCCCAATGAGAAGAGAAGCTGAACTTTGTGAGTGGAATTCACGTGACACAGAAGAGTTTCACAGAAAGTTTCCTTCAGGTTTCTATCTGAGAGTATTTCTTTTTCAGCATATTCTAAAGCATTCCCAAATGTCCTTTCTCAGGTTCCACAGAAAAGTGATTTCAAACTGCTCAATCCAACGAATGATTTAACTCTATGAGAATAAACACACATCAAAAAGCAGTTTCTCAGAAAACTTCAGTCCTGTTTTCAACGGAAGTCATTTTCTTGCTCACCACAGGCCTCCGGGCGCCACTATATATCTCTTCGTTGATTCCTCAAAGACAGAGTTTACAAACTGGGCAGTGTAGAGTAAGCTTTACCTCTGGGAAATGAATGTACATATCAGAGAGCAGTTTCTTGGAATGTTTCTTTCTGGATTTTACTTGAGAATATTTCACTTTTCACCATAGTTTTCAATGTGCTCCGAAATATCAATTTTTTGATTTTACAGGAACAGTGTTCAAACACTGCCCTATGAGAAAAGAGGTATAAATCCCTGTGTGGAATGCACACATCACAAAGCAATTCCTCAGAAAGCTTCTCTCCAATTTCTATCTGAAGATATTTCCTTTTTCACCGTGAGCCTCAAAGCGCTCCTGAATATCCATCTGCAGACTAAACACAGTGTTAGAATACTGCTTAATGAAAAGAGAAGCTTAACTATGCAAGTCCAATTCACACGACACAGAGCAGTTTCACAGAAAGCTTCCTTCTGTTTTTTATCTGAGGGTATTTCTTTTTCAGCATATTCTAAAGAGCATTCCCAAATGTCCTTTCACAGGTTCCACAGAAACAGTGATTTCAAACTGTTCAATCCAAAGAATGATTTAACTCTATGAGATGAATGCACGCATCACAAAGCAGTTGCTCAGAAAGCTTCTCTCCAGTTTTCAGTGGAAGACATTTCCTTGCTCATTACAGGCCTCTGGGCACCACTTCATATCCCTTCCCAGATTCCTCAAAGACAGAGTTTCCAAACTGGGCAATGTAGCGTAAGCTTTAACTACCTGAAATGAATGCTTATATCAAAGAGCAGTTTCTTTGAACACTTCCTTCTGGGTTTTTTTTGAGGATAGTTTACTTTACGCCATAGTCTACAATGCGCTCCGAAATATCACTTTTTCAGCTCTACAGGAACAGTGTTCAAACCCTGCCATATGAGAAAAGATGTATAACTCTCTGAGTGGAATGCACACATCAAAAGCAGTTTCTCAGAAAGATTCTCTCCAGTTTTTAACTCAAGATATTTCCATTTTCACCATAGTCCTGAATGTGCTCCCTAATGTTCCTTCACATATCCATCCATGACAAAGTTTCCAACCTGCGTAATGTAATGAAAGCTTTATCTATGTGAGATGAATAAACATAATAAAAAACAGATTCACAGAAAGCTTCTTTCCAGTTTTTATCTGAAGATATTTTCTCGTTCACCATAGTCCTGAATGAGCTCCCTATTGGGCCTTCGCGGATCCGTCCACGACTGATTTTCCAAGCTGCATAATGTAAAGAAAGCTTTATCTATGTGAGATGAATACATATAGCACAGAATAGTTTCACAGAAAACTTCTTTCCAGTTTTTGTCTGAGGCTATTTCCCTTTCCATCATAGTCGTCAATATGCTTCCGGATATCCTTGGTACCTCTTTCTCCAAAAGGGTTTCCCCGATACTGTATGAGAAGAGAGGTATAACACTGAGTGAAGCGCTCCCGAATATCCCTTTGCACGCTAAACGTAAACAGTGTAAGAAAACTGCTCAATTAAAAGAAAAGTTTAACTGAGTGAGAGGAATTCACATGACACATAGCAGTTCACAGAAAGCTTCTTTCTGGTATTTATCTGAGGATATTTCTTTCTTCATATTCTAAAGAGCGTTCCCAAATGTCCTTCCTCAGATTCCACAGAAAGAATGATGTCAAACTGCTCAATACAAAGAATGGTTTAACTCTATGAAATAGATACACACATCACAAAGTAGTTTCTCAGAAAGCCTCTCCCCAGTTTTTTTCTGAAGATATTTCCTTTTTCAAGACAGTCCTGAATGTGCTCCCGAATGTCCCTTCGTGGATCCGTCTATGACTGAGATTCCAACTGCGTAATATAAGAAAAGTTTTATCTATGTGAGATGAAGAAACATAGCGAAAAGCAGATTCACAGAAACCTTCTTTCCAGTTTTTATCTGAAGATATTTCCTTTTTCACCATAGATGTCAATAAGCCCACGAATATCCCTTGGTGCCTTATTCTCCCCCAGATGCTATTTGAGAAGAGAGGTATAACACTGTGCGTGGAATGCACATGTCACAAAGCGGTTCCTCAGATAAATTCTCTCCAGTTTCTATCTGAACATATTTCCTTTTTCACTGTAAGCTTCAATGCGCTCCCCAATATCCCTTCGCATGCTCAATGTAAACAGTGTTAGAAAACTGCTCAATGAAAAGAGAAGCTTAATTGAACGAGAGGACTTCACACGACACATAGCGGTTTCACACAGTTTCAGTCTGATTTTTATCAGAGGATATTTCTCTCTATATATTCTAAAGAACGTTCCAAATTGTCCTTCCTCAGATTCCACAGAAGCAGTGATTTGAAACTGCTCAATCCAAAGAGTGGTTTAACTCTATGAGATGAATATACACATTACAAAGCAGTTGCTCAGAAAGCTTCTCTCCAGTTTTCATTGGAAGACACTTCGTTGCTCACCACTGGCCTCCAGGCACCACTTAATATCCCTTTGCAGATTAATAAAAGAAGGAGTATCCAAACTGGGCAATGTAGAGTAAGTTTATCTCTGTGAAATGAATGCACATATCAGAGAGCAGTTTCTTGGAATGCTTCTTTCTGGGTTTTATTTGAGGATATTTCACTTCTCGCCATACTCTTCAATGCACTGTGAAATATCACTTTTTCGGTTTTACAGGAACAGTGTTCACACAGTGCCTTATGCAAAAAGAGGTATAACTCCCTGAGTGGAATGCGCACATCACAAAGCAGTTTCTCTGAAAGCGTCTCTCCAGTTTTTATCTGAAGAGAGGTATAACACTGTAAATGGAATGCACACATCACAAAGCAGTTCCTCGGAAAGCTTTTTTCCAGTTTCTATCCGAATATATTTCCTTTATCACCATAAGCCTCAAAGTGCTCCCAAATATCCCTTCGCATGCTAGTCATAAACAGTGTTAGAATACTGTTCAATGAAAAGAGAAGCCTAACTGACTGAGAGGATTTCACAGGACGCATAGCAGTTTCACAGAAAGCTTCCTCTGGTTTTTATCTGAGGATATTTCTTTCTCTATATTCTAAAGATCGTTCCCAAATGTCCATCCTCAGATTCCCCAGAAACAGCGATTTCAAACCGCTCAAACCAAAGAATGGTTTAACTCTATGAGATGAATACAAATATCACTAAGCAGTTGCTCAGAAAGCTTCTCTCCAGTTTTCAATGGGAGACATTTCCTTGCTCACCACAGGCCTATGGGAGTCACTTAATATCCCTTCACAGATTCCTCAAAGACAGAGTTTCCAAACTGGCCAATGTAGACTAAGCTTTAACCCTGTGAAGTGAATGCGGATATCATAGAGTACTTTCTTGGAACGATTCTTTCTGGGTTTTATCTCAGGATAATTCACTTTTAGCCATAGTCTTCAATGCACTCCGAAATATCACTTTTTCGGTTTTACAGGAACAGTTTTCAAACACTGCCTTATGAGACAAGAGGTATAACTCCCTGAGTGGAATGCAGACATCACAAAGCAATTTCTCAGAAAGCTTCTTACCAGTTATTGTCTGAGGATATTTCCTTTTTTACCATAGCCATCCCTATCTCCCAAATTTTCCTTGGTAGTTTTCCCCCAAAAGGGATTCTCCAAACCTCTATGAGAAGAAAGGTATAATTCTGAGTGGAATGCACACGTCTCAAAGCAGTTCTTCAGAAAGTATCTCTCCAGTTTTCAACGGAAGACATTTCCTTGCTCACAACCAGCCTCCAGGCACCACTTAATATCCCTTCACAGATTCCTCAAATACAGAGTTTCCAAAATGGGCAATGTAGTGTAAGCTTTAACTCTGTGAAGTGAATGCACATATCATAGAGCAGTTTCTTAGAACACATCTTTCTGGGTTTTATTTGAGGATAGTTCAGTTTTCACCATATTCTTCAATGCGCTCTGAAATATCACTTTTTCGATTTTACCGGAATAGTGTTCAAACACTGCTTTATGAGAAAAGAGGTATAATACCCTGAGTGGAATGCACACACCACAAAGCAGTTTCTCAGAAAGCTTCTCTCTGGTTTTTATCTGAATATATTTCCTTTTTCTCCATAGTCCTGACTGTGCTCCGGAATGTCCCTTCATGGATCCATCCATGATAGAGTTTCTAAGCTGCATAATGTTAAGAAAGCTTTGTCCATGGGAGATGAATAAACATAGCAAAATGCATGTTCACAGAAAACTTCTTTCCAGTTTTTATCTGAAGTTATTTCCTTTTTCACCATAGTCCTGAATGTCCTTCCAAATGTCACTTCGTGGATCCGTCCATGATGGAGTTTCCAAAATGCGTAAGATAAGTAAAGTTTTTTCTATGTTAGATGAACAAACATATCTATCACAAAGCAGTTTCACAGAAAGCTTCTTTCCAGTTTTTGTCTGAGGATATTTTCTTTTTCACCATAGCCATCCATATACTCCTGAATGTCCCTTGGTAGCTTTTTCTCTCAAAGGGATTCCCAAATCCTCTATGAGAAGAAATGTATAACTCTGTGAGTGAAATGCACACGTCACAAAGCAGCTCCTCGGAAAGCTTCTCTCCAGTTTCTATCTGAAGACATTTCCGTTGTCACCAAAGGCCTTAAAGCACTCCAGCATATCCCTTCACAGACTACGCAAAAAGAGTGTTAGAATACTGCTCAATGAAAAGAGAAGCTGAATTGTGCGAGTGGAATTCACACGAAACAGAGCAGTTTCAGAGAGAGATTCCTTCTGGTTTTTATCTGAGGGTATACCTTTTTCAACATATTCTAAAGAGCGTTCCCAAATGTACTTCCTCAGGTTCCACAGAAACAGTGTCTTCAATCTGTTCAATTCAAAGAATGATTTAACTCTATGAGATGAATACACACATCACAAAGCACTTGCTCAGAAAGCTTCTCTCCAGTTTTCAATGGAAGGCATTTTCTCACTCACCACAGGACTCCGGGCACCAGTTAATATCCCTTCACAGATTCCTCAAAGAGAGGTTTTCCAAACTGGGTCATGGAGAGTAAGCTTTAACTCTGTGAAGTGAAGGCACATATCAGAGAGCAGTTTCTTGGAACTTTTCTTTCTGGGTTTTATTTGAGGATATTTCACTTTTCGCCAGAGTCTTCAATGCGCCCAGAAATATCACTTTTTCAGTTTTACAGTAACAGTGTTCAAACACTGCCTTATGAGAATAGAGGTATAACCCCTTAAGTGGAATGGAGACATCACAAAGCAATTTCTAAGAAAGCTTCTCTCCAGTTTTTATGTCAAGACATTTCCATTTTCACCATAGTCCTGAATGTGCTCCCGACTGTCCCTTCGCGGATCCATCCGTGATAGAGTTTTCAAGCTGCGTAATGCAAACAAAGCTTTATATATGTGAGATGAGTACACATAGCACAGAGCATTTTCACAGAAAGTTTCTTTCCAGTTTTTGTCTGAGGATTTCTTTTACAGCATATTCTAGAGAGCTTTCCAAAATGTCCTTTCTCAAGTTTTACAGAAAGAGTGATTTCAAACTGCTCAATCCAAGGAATGATTTAACTCCATGAGATGAATACACACATCACAAAGCAGCTGCTCAGAAAGCTTCTCTCAGGTTTTCAAAGGAAGGCGTTTCCTTGCTCACCACAGGCCACCAGGCGCCACTTAATATCCCTTCGCAGATTCCTCAAAGACAGAGTTTCCAAACTGGGCAATGGAGAGTAAGCTTTATCTCTGTGAAGTGAAGGCACATATCAGAGAGCAGTTTCTTGGAACTCTTCT
>NW_012101434.1:161026-173386 GCF_000951045.1 Mandrillus leucophaeus | reverse complement strand
CTTCTTTCCAGTTTTTATCTGAAGTTATTTCCTTTTTCACCATAGTCCTGAATGTCCTTCCAAATGTCACTTCGTGGATCCGTCCATGATGGAGTTTCCAAAATGCGTAAGATAAGTAAAGTTTTTTCTATGTTAGATGAACAAACATATCTATCACAAAGCAGTTTCACAGAAAGCTTCTTTCCAGTTTTTGTCTGAGGATATTTTCTTTTTCACCATAGCCATCCATATACTCCTGAATGTCCCTTGGTAGCTTTTTCTCTCAAAGGGATTCCCAAATCCTCTATGAGAAGAAATGTATAACTCTGTGAGTGAAATGCACACGTCACAAAGCAGCTCCTCGGAAAGCTTCTCTCCAGTTTCTATCTGAAGACATTTCCGTTGTCACCAAAGGCCTTAAAGCACTCCAGCATATCCCTTCACAGACTACGCAAAAAGAGTGTTAGAATACTGCTCAATGAAAAGAGAAGCTGAATTGTGCGAGTGGAATTCACACGAAACAGAGCAGTTTCAGAGAGAGATTCCTTCTGGTTTTTATCTGAGGGTATACCTTTTTCAACATATTCTAAAGAGCGTTCCCAAATGTACTTCCTCAGGTTCCACAGAAACAGTGTCTTCAATCTGTTCAATTCAAAGAATGATTTAACTCTATGAGATGAATACACACATCACAAAGCACTTGCTCAGAAAGCTTCTCTCCAGTTTTCAATGGAAGGCATTTTCTCACTCACCACAGGACTCCGGGCACCAGTTAATATCCCTTCACAGATTCCTCAAAGAGAGGTTTTCCAAACTGGGTCATGGAGAGTAAGCTTTAACTCTGTGAAGTGAAGGCACATATCAGAGAGCAGTTTCTTGGAACTTTTCTTTCTGGGTTTTATTTGAGGATATTTCACTTTTCGCCAGAGTCTTCAATGCGCCCAGAAATATCACTTTTTCAGTTTTACAGTAACAGTGTTCAAACACTGCCTTATGAGAATAGAGGTATAACCCCTTAAGTGGAATGGAGACATCACAAAGCAATTTCTAAGAAAGCTTCTCTCCAGTTTTTATGTCAAGACATTTCCATTTTCACCATAGTCCTGAATGTGCTCCCGACTGTCCCTTCGCGGATCCATCCGTGATAGAGTTTTCAAGCTGCGTAATGCAAACAAAGCTTTATATATGTGAGATGAGTACACATAGCACAGAGCATTTTCACAGAAAGTTTCTTTCCAGTTTTTGTCTGAGGATTTCTTTTACAGCATATTCTAGAGAGCTTTCCAAAATGTCCTTTCTCAAGTTTTACAGAAAGAGTGATTTCAAACTGCTCAATCCAAGGAATGATTTAACTCCATGAGATGAATACACACATCACAAAGCAGCTGCTCAGAAAGCTTCTCTCAGGTTTTCAAAGGAAGGCGTTTCCTTGCTCACCACAGGCCACCAGGCGCCACTTAATATCCCTTCGCAGATTCCTCAAAGACAGAGTTTCCAAACTGGGCAATGGAGAGTAAGCTTTATCTCTGTGAAGTGAAGGCACATATCAGAGAGCAGTTTCTTGGAACTCTTCTCTCTGGGTTTTATTTGAGGATGTCTCACTTTTCATCAGAGTCTTCAATGCGCTCAGAAATATCACTTTTTTGGTTTTACAGGAACAGTGTTCAAACTGCCATATGATAAAAGAGGTATAACCATCTAAGTGGAATGCACACATTAGAAAGCAGTTTCTAAGAAAGCTTCTCTCCAGTTTTTATGTGAAGACGTTTCCATTTTCACCATAGTCCTGAATGTGTTCCTGACTGTCCCTTCATGGATCCGTCCATGACAGAGTTTTCAAGCTGTGTAATGCAAACAAAGCTTTATCTATGTGAGATGAGTACACATAGCAAGGAGCATTTTCACAGAAATCTTCTTTCCAGTTTTTTTCTGAGGATTTCTTTTACAGCATATTCTATAGAGCATTCCAATATATCCTTTCTTAAGTTTCACAAAACAGTGATTTCAAACTGCTCAATCCAAGGAATGATTTAACTCCATGAGATGAATACACATATCACAAAGCAGCTGCTCAGAAAGCTTCTCTCCAGTTTTCAAAGGAAGGCATTTCCTCGCTCACCACAGGCCACCAGGTGCCACTTAATATCCCTTCGCAGATTCCTGAAAGACATAGTTTCCAAACTGGGCAATGGAGAGTAAGCTTTATCTCTGTGAAGTGAACGCACATATCAGAGAGCAGTTTCTTGGAATGCTTCTTTCTGGGTTTTATTTGAGGATGTCTCACTTTTCATCAGAGTCTTCAATGCGCTCAGAAATATCACTTTTTGGGTTTTACAGGAATAGTGTTCAAACACTACCTTATGATAAAAGAGGTATAACCATCTGAGTGGAATGCACACATTAGAAAGCAGTTTCTAAGAAAGCTTCTCTCCAGTTTTTATGTGAAGACATTTCCATTTTTACCATAGTCCTGAATGTGTTCCTGACTGTCTCTTCGTGGATCCGTCCATGACAGAGTTTTCAAGCTGCGTAATGCAAACAAAGCTTTATCTATGTGAGATGAGTACACATAACAGGGAGCATTTTCACAGAAAGCTTCTTTCCAGTTTTTGTCTGAGGATTTCTTTTACAGCATATTCTATAGAGCATTCCAATATATCCTTCCTCAAGTTTCACAGAAACAGTGATTTCAAATTGTTCAATCCAAGGATTGATTTAACTCCATGAGATGAATACACACATCACAAAGCAGCTGCTCAGAAAGCTTCTCTCCAGTTTTCAATGGAAGACATTTCCTTGCTCACCACATGCCTCTGGGCACCACTTAATATCCCTTCGCAGATTCCTGAAAGACATAGTTTCCAAACTGGGCAACATAGAGTAAGCATTGATGCCATGAAATGAATGCACGTATCAGAGAGCCGTTTCTTGGAACGCTTCTTACTGGATTTTATTTGAGGATATTTCACTTTTGGCCAGAGTCTTCAATGCGCTCTGAAATATCACTTTTTGGGTTTCACAGGAACAGTGTTCAAACACTGCTTTATTAGAAAAGAAGTAAAACTTCCTGATTGGAATGCACACATCACAAAGCAGTTTCTCAGAAAGCCTCTCTCCAGTTTTTATCTGAAGATATTTCCTTTTCCACCATAGGCCTGAATGTGATCGTGAATATCCATACTAGATCCATCCATGATGGAGTTTCCAAGCTGCATAACGTAAAGGAAGCTTTATTCATGTGGGAAGAATAAACATAGCAAAAAGCAGATTCACAGAAAGCTTCTTTCTAGTTTTTATCTGAAGATATTTTCTTTTTCACCATAGTCCTGAATGTGCTCCCAAATGTCCATTCGTGGATCCGTCCATGACAGAGATTCCAAGCTGCATAATGTTAAGAAAGCCTTATCTATGTGAGATGAATACACATATCACAGAGCAGTTTCACAGAAAGCTTCTTTCCAGTTTCTCTCTGAGGCTATTTCCCTTTTCACCATAGGCGTCAATATGTTTCTGAATATCCCTTGGTACCTTTTTCCCAAAAAGGGTTTCCCCGATTCTGTGTGAGAAGAGAGGTAAAACATTGTGAGTGCAACGCAAACGTTACAAAACAGTTCCTCGGAATGCTTCTCTCCAGTTTCTATCTGAACATATTTCCTTTTTCACTGTAAACCTCAAAGCTCTCTCGAATATCACTTAGTACGCTAAACATAAACAGTGTTAGAAAACTGCTCAATGAAAAGAGAAACTAAATTGAGCCTGAGGAATTCACACGACGCACAGCAGTTTCACATAAATCTTCCTTCTGTTTTTTATCTGAGGATATTTCTTTCTCCATATTCTTAAGATCGTTCCCAAATGTCCCTCCTCATATTCCAAAGAAGCAGTGATTTCAAACTACTGAATCCAAAGAATGGTTTAACTCTATGAGATGAATACACACATCACAAACAGTTGCTCATAAAGCTTCTCTCCAGCTTTCATCGGAAGACATTTCCTTGCTCACCACAGGCCTCTGGGCACCATTTAATATCCCTTCACAAATTCCTGGAAGACAGAGTTTCCAAGCTGGGTAACGTAGAGTAAGCTTTATCTCTGAGAAATGAATGCACATTTCAGACAGCAGTTTCTTGGAATGAGTCTTTCTGGGTTTTAGTTGAAGATATTTCACTTTTCACCATAGTCTTCAATGCACTGCGAAATACCCTCTTTTCGGTTTTACAGGAATTGTATTCAAACACTGCCTTGTGAGAAAAGAGTTATACCTCCCTGAGTGGAATACACACATCATAAAGTAGTTTCTCAGAAAGCCTCTGTCCAATTTTATCTGAAGATATTTCCTTTTCTACCACAGGACTGAATGTGCTCCCGAATGTCCCTTCGTGGATCCATTCATGATGGAGTTTCCAAACTGCATAATATAATGAAAGTTTTATCTATGTGAGATGAATAAACATATCTGTCACAAAGCCGTTTCAAAGAAAACTTCTTTCCAGTTTTTGTCTGAAGATATTTCGTTTT
Organism: Mandrillus leucophaeus; assembly: GCF_000951045.1. Classification (NCBI taxonomy): domain Eukaryota; kingdom Metazoa; phylum Chordata; class Mammalia; order Primates; family Cercopithecidae; genus Mandrillus; species Mandrillus leucophaeus. The sequence goes on along the minus strand of NW_012101434.1, from coordinate 168,889 downwards.
TCACCATAGTCACCCATATACTCCCAAATGTCCCTTGGTAGCTTTTTCTCCAAAAGGGATTCCCCAATCCTCTATGAGAAGAAAGGTAAAACTCTGAGTGGAATGCACACGTCACAAAGTAGTTCCTCAGAAAGCTTTTCTCCAGTTTCTATCTGAACATATTTTTGTTTTCACTATAAGCCTCAAAGTGCTCCCAAATATCCATTTGCATGCTAACCATAAACAGTGTTAGAAAACTGCTCAATGAAAAGAGAAGCTTAACTGAGCCAGAGAAATTCACACAACACATAGCAGTTTCACAGAAAGCTTCCTTCTGGTTTTTATCTGAGGATATTTCTTTCTCCATGTTCTAAAGAGCATTCCCAAGTGTCCTTCCTCAGATTCCAAAGAAACAGTGATTTCAAACTGTTCAATCCAAGGAATGGTTTAACTCTATGAGATGAATACACACATCACACAGCAGTTGCTCAGAAAGCTTCTCTCCAGTTTTCAACGGAAGACATTTCCATGCTCACCACAGGCCTGTGGAGCGCCACTTAATATCTTTTCGCAGATTACTCAGATACACAGTTTCCAAACTGGGCAATGTAGAGTATGTTTTAACACTGTGAAATGAATGCACATATCAGAGAACAGTTTCTTGCAATGCTTCTTTCCCGGTTTTATTTGAGGATATTTCACTTTTCGCCATAGTCTTCTATGCGCTGAGAAATATCACTTTTTCGGTTTTACAGAAACAGTGTTGAAACACTGCCTTATGAGAAAAGAGATATAACTCCCTGAGTGGAAATCACACATCACAAAGTAGCTTCTCAGAATGCTTCTCTCCAGTTTCTATCTGAAGGAATTTCCGTTTTCACCATAAGACTCAAAGCACTCCCGAATATCCCTTCACATACTAAACAGAGTGTAAGAATACTGCTCAATGAAAAGAGAAACTTAATGTAGTTATAGGAATTCACACAACACATAGTAGTTTCACAGAAAGTTTCCTTCTGCTTTTTATCCGATGATATTTCTTTCTCCATATTCTAAAGAATGTTCCCAAATGTCGTTCCTCAGATTCCACAGAAGCGGTGATTTCAAACTGCTCAATCCAAAGAATGTTTTAACTCTATGAGATGAATACACACATCACAAAGCAGGCACTCAGAAAGCTTCTCTCCAGTTTTCATCGGAAGACATTTCGTTGGTCACCACAGGCCTCTGGGGAGCCACTTAATATCCCTTCGCACATTCGTCAAAGACAGAGTTTCCAAACTGATCAACATAGAGTAAGCTTTAAGACTGTGAAATGAATGCACATATCAGAGAGCAGTTTCTCGGAATGCTTTTCTCTGGGTTTTATTTGAGGATATTTCACTTTTAGCCAAAGTCATCAATGAACTCCGAAATATTACTTTTTCGGTTTTACGAGAACGGTGTTCAAACACTGCTTTATGAGAAAAGAGATATAATTCCCTGAATGGAATGCACACATCACAAAGCAGTTTCTCAGAAAGCTTCTCTCCAGTTTTTATCTCAAGATATTTACTTTTTCACCATAGGCCTGAAGGTGCTCCGGAATGTCCCTTTGCGGATCCATCCATGACGGAATTTCCAAACTGCGTAATATAAAGAAAATTTTATCTATGTGAGGTGAATAAACATATCTATCACAAAGCAGTTTCACAGAAAGCTTCTTTCCAGTTTTTGTCTGAGGATATTTCCTTTTTCACCATAGCCGTCCATATATGGCGAATGTCCCTTGATAAGTTTTTCTCCAAAAGGGATTCCCCAATCCTCTATGAGAATCAAGGCATAACTCTGTCAGTGAAATGCCCACGTCACTAAGCAGATCCTCAAAAAGCTTCTCTCCAGTTTCTATCTGAAGATATTTCCATTTTCACCATAAGCCTCATAGCGTTCCCGAATATCCCTTCGCAGAGTAAGCAAAAAGAGTGTTAGAATACTGCTTAATGAAAACAGAAGCTTACCTTTGTGAGTGAAATTCATGCGACACAGAGCAGTTTCAAAGAAAGATTCCTTCAGGTTTTTATCTGAGGGTATTTCTTTTTCAGCATATTCTAAAGAGCGTTCCCAAATGTCCTTTCTCAGGTTCCACAGAAACAATGATTTGAAACTGCTCAATCCAATGAATGATTTAACTCTATAAGAATAATACACAAATCACAAAGCAGTTTCTCAGAATGCGTCTCTCCAGTTGTCAATGGAAGACATTTCCTTGCTCAACACAGGCCTCTGAGCGCCATGTAATATTCCTTCGCAGATTCCTCAAAGATTGAGTTTCCAAACTGGGCAATGTAGAGTAAGCTTTAACTCTGTGAAACGAATGCATATATCAGAGCGCAGTTTCTTGGAATACTTCTTTCTGGGTTTTACTTGAGTATATTTCATTTTTCTCCATGGTCTTCAATGCGCTCCAAAATATCATTTTTTCAGTTTTACAGGAACAGTGTTGAAACACTACCTTAGAAGAAAAGAGGTATAACTCCCTAAGTGGATTGCACACATCACAAAGCAGTTTCTCAGAAAGCTTCTCTCTGGTTTTTATCTGATGATATTTACTTTTTCACCACAGGCCTGAAGGTACTCCTGAATGTCCCTTTGCAGATCCGTCCATGACAGAGTTTCCAAGCTGCGTAATGTAAAGAAAGCTTTATATATGGGAGATGAATAAACATAGCAAAAAGTAGATTCACAGAAAGTTGCTTTCCAATTTTTATCTGAAGATATTTCCTTTTAAAACACAGTCCAAAATGTGCTTCCGAATGTCCCTTTGCGCATCCATCCCTGACAGAGTTTCCAAGCTGCGTAATGTAAAGTAAGCTTTATTTATGTGAGGTGAATACACATAGCACAGAGAAGTTTCACAGAAAGCTTCTTTCCAGTTTTTGTCTGAGGCTTTTTCTTTTGTCACCAAAGGCATCAATATACTCCTGCATATCCCCTGGTACCTTTTCCTCCAAAAGGGTTTCCCCGATGCTGTCTCAGAAGAGAGGTGTAACACTGTGAGTGGAATGCACACCTCACAAAAGAGTTCCTTGGAAAGCTTCTCTCCAGTTTCTGTCTGAACGTATTTCCTTTTTCACCATAAGCCTCAAAGTGCTCCCGAATATTCCTTCGCACACTAAACATAAACAGAGTTAGAAAATTGTTCAATGAAAAGAGAAGCCTAACTGAGTGAGAGTAATTCAAACGACACACAGCAGTTTGACAGAAAGCTTCCTTCTGGTTTTTATCTGAGGATATTTCTTTCTCCATGTTCTAAAGTGCGTTCCCAAATATCCTCCCTCAGATTCCACAGAAACAGTGATTTCAAACTGCTCAATCCAAAGAATGGTTTAACTCTATGAGACGAATACACACATCACAAAGCAGTTGCTCAGAAAACTTCTCTCCAGTTTTCATCGGAAGACATTTCTTTGCTCACCACAGGCCTCTGGCCGCCAGTGTGTATCCCTTCACAGATTCCTCAAGGACAAGTTTTACAAACTGGGCAATGTAAAGTGAGCTTTAAGTCTGTGAAATGAAAGCACATATCAGAGAGTAGTTTCTTGGAATGCTTCTTTCTGGGTTTTAGTTGATGATATTTCACTTTTTGCCATAGTCTTCAATGCACTCTGAAATATCACTGCTTCGTTTTTACAGTGTTCAAACACTGCCTTATGAGAAAAGAGGTATAACTCCCTGAGTGGAATGCACACATCACATCGCAGTTTCTCAGAAAGCTACTCTCCAGTTTCTATCTGAAGGTATTTCCTTTTTCACCACACGACTGAATGTGCTCCCGAATGTCCCTTCGCGGATACGTCCATGACGGAGTTTCCAAATTTCATAGTATAAAGAAAGTTTTATCTATGTGAGATGAATAAACATATCTATTACAAAGCAGTTTCAGAGAAGGCTTCTCTCCAGTTTTTGTCTGAGGATATTTCCTTTTTCACCATAGCTGTCCATATACTCCCGAAGGTCCCTTGGTAACTTTTACTGCAAAAGGGATTCCCCAATCCTCTATGAGAAGAAAAGTATAACTCTGAGAGTGGAGTGCACATGTCACAAAGCAGCTCCTTGGAAAGCTTCACTCCAGTTTCTATATGAAGACATTTCCGTTTTCACCATTACCTCAAAGGGCTCCAGAACACCCCTTCACAGACTAAGCAAAAGCAGGGTTAGAATACTGCTCAATGAAAAGAGAAGCTGAATTGTGCGAGTGGAATTCATGTGATACAGAGCAGTTTCACAGAAAGCTTCCCACTGGTTTTTATCTGAGGGTATTTCTTTTCTACATATTCAAAAGAGTGTTCCCAAATGTCCTTTCTCAAGTTCCACAGAAACAGTGTTTTCAGACTACTCAATCCAAAGAATGATTTATCTCTATGAAATGGATACATAAATCACAAAGCAGTTGCTCACAGAGCTTCTCTCCATTGTTCAGTGGAAGACATTTCCGTGCTCACTGCAGGACTCTGGGCGCCACATAACATCCCTTCGCAGATTCCTCAAAGACAGTTTCCAAACTGGGCAATGTAGAGTAAGCTTTAACTCTGTGAAATGAATGGACATATTAGAGAGCAGTTTCTTGGAATGCTTCTTTCTGGGTTTTATTTGAGGATATTTCACTTTTAGCTGTAGTCTTCAATCCACTCTGAAATATCACTTTTTCGGTTTTAGAGGAACAGTGTTCAAACACTGCCTTAAGAGAAAAGAAGTATAAATCCCTCAGTGGAATGCACACATCACAAAGCATTTTCTCAGAAAGCTTCTCTCCAGTTTTTTCTGAAGATATTTCCTTTTTCACCATAGGCCTGAATGTGATCCCGAATATCCCTTCGCAGATCTGTCCATGACAGAGTTTCCAAAAGCTTTATCTATGTGAGATGAATAAACATAGCAAAAAGCAGATTTACAGAAACTTCTTTCCGTTTTTTATCTGAAGATATTTCCTTATTCACCATAGTCCTGAACGTGCTCCCGAACATCCCTTCGCGGATCCGTCCACGACAGTGTTTCAAAGCTGCGTAATATAAAGAAAGCTTTATCTATGGGAGATGAGCAACATAGCACAGAGCAGTTTCACAGAAAGCTTCTTTCCAGTTTTTGTCTGAGCCAATTTCCATTTTCACCATAGCCGTCAATATGCCCCTTGGTACTTTTTCTCCAAAAGGATTTCCCCGATACTGTATGAGAAGAGAGGTATAACACTTTCAGTGGAATGGACACGTCACAAAGCAGTTCCTCGGAAAACTTCTCTCCAGTTTCTATCTGAACATATTTCCTTTTTCGCCGTAAGCCTCAAATCGCTCTGGAATATCCCTTCACACGTTAAACACCAACAATGTTAGAAAACTGCTCAATGAAAAGATAAGCTTAACTGAGTGAGAGGAATTCACATGACACATAGCAGTTTCACAGAAAACTTCCTTCTGATTTTTAACTGAGGATATTTCTTTCTCCATATTCTAAAGAGCATTCCCAAAAGTCCTTCCTCAAATTCCACAGAAACAGTGATTTCAAACAGCTCAATGCAAAGAATGGTTTAACTCTATGAGAAGAATACACACATCACAAAGCAGTGGCTCAGAAAGCTTCTCTCCAGTTTTCATCGGAAGACGTGTCATTGCTCACCACAGGCCTCCGGGTGCCACTATATAGACCTTCGGAGATTCCTCAAAGACAGAGTTTCCAAACTGGGCAATGTAGTCAGCTTGAACTCTGTGAAATGAATGCACATATCAGAGAGCAGTTTCTTCTAACACTTCTTTCTGGGTTTTATTTGAGGATATTTCACTTTTCGTCATAGTCTTCAATGCACTCCTAAATATCACTTTTTCGGTTTTACAGGAACTGTGTTCAAACACTGCCTTATGAGAAAAGTGGTATAACTCCCTGAGTGGAATGCACGCATCACAAAGCAGTTTCTCAGAAAGTTTCTCTCCAGTTTTTATCTGAATATATTTACATTTTCAAGATTGTCATGAATGTGCTCCCGAATGTCACTTTCCGGATCCATCCGTGAGGAAGTTTCCAAGCTGCGTAAGGTAAAGAAACCTTTATCTATGTGAGATGAATAAACATAGCAAAAATCAGATTCATAGAAATTTCTTTGAAGATTTATCTGAAGATACTTCCTTTTTCTCCACAGTCCTGAATGTGGTCCCGAATGTCCCTTCCCGGATCCATCCATGACAGAGTTTCCGAGCTGTAAAATGTAAAGAAAGCTTTGCCTATGTGAGATGAGTGCACATAGCACAGAGCAGTTTCACAGAAAGCTTCTTTCCAGTTTTTGTCTGAGCCAATTTCCATTTTCACCATAGCCGTCAATATGCCACTGAATATCCCTTGGTACTTTTTCTCCAAAAGGATTTCCCCAATACTGTATGAGAAGAGAGGTATAACACTTTGAGTGGAATGGACACGTCACAAAGCAGTTCCTCGGAAAACTTCTCTCCAGTTTCTATCTGAACATATTTCCTTTTTCACCGTAACCTCAAATCACTCCGGAATATCCCTTCACACGTTAAACACTAACAATGTTAGAAAACTGCTCAATGAAAAGATAAGCTTAACTGAGCAAGAGGAATTCACATGACACACAACGGTTTCACAGAAAACTTCCTCTGATTTTTATCTGAGGATATTTCTTTCTCCATATTCTAAGAGCATTCTCAAAAATGCTTCCTCAAATTCCACAGAAACAGTGATTTCAAACTGCTCAATCCAAAGAATGGCTTAACTGTATGAGAAGAATACATACATCACAAAGCAGTGGCTCAGAAAGCTTCTCTCCAGTTTTCGTCAGAAGACATGTCGTTGCTCACCACAGGCCTCTGGGTGCCACTATATAGACCTTCGGAGATTCCTCAAAGTCAGAGTTTCCAAACTGGGCAATGTAGAGTCAGCTTGAACTCTGTGAAATGAATGCACATATCAGAGAGCAGATTCTTGGAACGCTTCTTTCTGGGTTTTATTTGAGGATATTTCACTTTTCTCCATAGTCTTCAATGTGCTCCGAAATATCACTTTTTCAGTTTTACAGGAACAGTTTTCAAACACTTCTTTATGAGAAAAGAGGTATAACTCCCTGAGTGAAATGCACACATCACAAAGCAGTTTCTCAGAAAGCTTCTCTCCCATTTTTAAAATGAAAATATTTCCTTTTTCACCATAGGCCTGAATTTGATCCCGAATGTCAATTCACAGATCGATCCATGATGGAGTTTCCAAACTACGTAATATAAAGAAAATTTTATCTATGTGAGATGAATAAGGATATCTATCACAAAGCATTTACCGAGAAAGCTTCTTTTCATTTTTTGCCTGAGGATACTTCCTTTTTCACCGTAGCCCTCCATATGGTGAATGTCCCTTGGTAGCTTTTTCTCCAAAAGAGATTTCCTAATCCTCTATGAGAAAAAAGGTATAACTCTGTGAGTGGAACACACACGTCCCAAAGCAGCTCCTCAGAACACTTCTCTCCAGTTTCTATCTGAAGATATTTCCGTTTTCAGCATAAACCTCAAAGTGCTCCAGAATATCCCTTCGCAGACTAAACATAAACAGTGTTAGAAAACTGCTCAACGAAAAGAGAAGCTTAACGAGGGAGAGGAAATCACTCGACGCATAGCAGTTTCACAGAAAGCTTCCTTCTTTTTTTTTATCAGAGAATATTTCTTTCTCCATATTCTAAAGAGCGTTCTCAAATGTCCTTCCTCAGATTGCACCCAAACAGTGATTTCAAACTGCTCAATCCAAAGAATGGTTTAACTCTATGAGATGAATACACACATCACAAAGCAGTTGCTCAGAAAGCTTCTCTCCAGTTTTCATCGGAAGACATTTCCTTGCTCACCACAGGCCTCC
>NW_012101434.1:153106-156351 GCF_000951045.1 Mandrillus leucophaeus | reverse complement strand
CTGTACGAGTGGAATTCACACGACACAGAGCAGTTTCACAGAATGCCTTCTTCTGGTTTTTATCTGAGGGTCTTTCTTTTTCAGCATATTCTTAAGAGTGTTCCCAAATGTCCTTTCTCAGGTTCCACAGAAACACTGATTTCAACCTGTTCAATCCAAAGAAAGATTTAACTGTTTGAGATGAATACACACATCACAAAGCAGTTGCTAACAAAGATTCTCTCCAGTTTTCAACAGAAGACATTACCTTGCTCAACGCAGACCTCTGGGCGCCACTTACTACCCCTTCGCAGATTCTTGAAAGACAGAATTTCCAAACTGGGCAATGTAGGGTAAGCTTTAACTCTGTGAAATGAATGCACATATCACAGAACAGATTCTTGGAATGCTTCTTTCTCGGTTTTATTTGATTATATTTCACTTTTCCCCATAGTCTTCAAGACGCTACGAAATATCACTTTTTCAGTTTTCCACGAATAGTGTTCAAACACTGCCTTATGGGAAAAGAGGTATAACTCCCTGAGTGGAATGCACACATCACAAAGCAGTTTCTCAGAAAGCTTCTCTCCAGTTTTTGTCTGACGATATTTCCTTTTTCACCCTAGACCCAAATGTGATCCCGAATATCCCTTCGCAGATCCGTCCATGACGGAGTTTCCAAGCTGTGTAATGTAAAGAAAGCTTTATGTATATGCAATGAATAAACATAGCAAAAATTAGATTCACAGAAAGCTTCATTCCAGTTTTTATCTAAAGATATTTCCTTTTTCACTGTAGTCCTGATGTGCTCCCGAATGTCCGTGCGTGGATTCATCCATGACAGAGTTTCCAAGCTGCGTAATGTAAAGAAAGCTTTATCTATGTGAGATGAATGCACATATCACAGAGCAGTTTCACAGAAAGCTTCTTTCCAGTTCTTTTCTGAGGCTATTTCCCTTTTCACTATAGGCATCAACACGCTTCAGAATATCACTTGGTATCTTTTTCTCCAAAAAGATTTCCCCGATGCTGTATAAGAGAGGTATAACACTGTGAGTGGAATGCACATGTCCCAAAGCAGTTCCTAAGAAAGCTTCTCTCCCAGTTTCTATCTGAACATATTTCCTTTTTCACCATAAGCCTCAAAGTGATCCCGAATATCCCTTCACACGCTGAGTATAAACAGGAGTAGAAAACTGCTAAATGAAAAGAGAGGCTTAACTGAGTGAGAGGAATTAAGATGATACAGAGCAGTTTCACAGAAAGCTTAATTACGGATTTTACCTGAGGATATTTCTTTCTCCATATTCTAGGGAGCGTTCCCAAATGTCCTTCCTCAGATTTCACAGAAACAGAGATTTCAAACTGCTCAATCCAAAGGATGGTTAAACTCTATAAAATGAATAAACACACCACAAAGCTGTTGCTCAGAAAGCTTTTCTCCAGTTTTCATCAGAACACGTTTCCTTGCTCACCAGAGGCCTCCGGGCCGCCACTTAATATCCGTTTGTGAATTCCTCAAAGACAGAGTTTCCAAACTGGGCAATTTAGAGTAAGCTTTAACTCTGTGAAATGAATGCACATATCAGAGAGCAGTTTCTTGGAACATTTCTTTCTTGGTTTTATTTGACAATATTTCACTCTTCACCATAGTCTTCAATGCGCTCCAAAATATCGCTTTTTTGGTTTTACAGGAACAGTGTTCAAACACTGCCTTATGAGAAAAGAGCTAAAACTTCCTCAGTGGAATACACATATCACAAAGCAGTTTCTCAGGAAGCGTCTATCCAGTTTTTATATGGAGATATCTCCTTTTTCACCGTAGGCCTGAATGTGCTCCCAAATGTCCCTTCGCGGATCCGTCCATGACGGAGTTTCCAAACTGCATGATAAAAGGAAAGTTTTATCTATGTGAGATGAATAAACATATCTATCCCAAAGCAGTTTCAGAGAAAGCTTCTTTCCAGTTTTTGTCTGAGGATATTTCCTTTTTCACCATAGCCATCTATATACCCCCATATGTCCCCTGATAGCTTTTTCTACAAAAGGGATTCCCCAATCCTATATGAGAATAAAAGTGTAACCCTGTGAGTGAAATGCACAAGTCACAAAGCAGCTCCTCGGAAATCTTCTCTCCGGTTTCTATCTGAAGATATTTCCTTTTTTACCATAAGCCTGAAAGCGCTCCCGAGTATCCCTTAGCTGACTAAACTAAAACAATGTTACAATACTGCTCCATGAAAACAGAAGCTTAATTGTGTGAGTGGGATTCACGTGACACTGAGCAGTTTCACAGAAAGCTTCCTTCTTGTTTTTATCGGAGGATATTTCTTTTTCAGCATACTCTTAAGAGCGTTCCCAAATGTCCTTTCTCAGGTTCCACAGAAAGAGTGATTTCAAACTGCTCAATCCAAAGAATGATTTAACTCTATGAGATGAATACACACATCACAAAACAGTTGCTCACAAAGCTTCTCTCTAGTTTTCAACGGAGGACATTTCTTTGCTCACCACAGGCCTCCGGCACCACTTAATATCCCTTCGCAGATTCCTCAAAGACAGAGTTTCCAAACTGGGCAACGTAGAGTAAGCTTTCAGTCTCTGAAATGAATGCACATATCAGAGAGAAGTTTCTTGGAATGCTTCTTTCTGGGTTTTATTTGAGGATATTTCACGTTTCACCATAGTCTTCCATGCGCTCTGAAATATTACTTTTTCAGTTTTACAGAAACAGTGTTCAAACACTGCCTTATGAGAAAAGTGATATAACTCCCTGAATGGAATGCACACATCACAAAACAGTTTCTCAGAAAGCTTCTATCCAGTGTTTATCTGAAGATATCTCCTTTTTCACCATAGGCCTGAATGTGCTCCCTAATGTCCCTTCATGGATCCGTCTATCACGGAGTTTCCAAACTATGCAATATAAGAAAAGTTTTATCTATGTGAGATGAATAATCATATCTATCACAAAGCAGTTTCACAGAAAGATTCTTTCCAGTTTTTGTCTGAGGATATTTCCTTTTTCACCATAGCCATCCCTATACTCCCAAATGTCCCCTGGTCGCTTTTTCTCCAAAATGGATTCCCCAATCTCCTATGAGAATAAAAGTATAATTCTGTGATTGGAATGCACACATCACAAAATAGCTCCTTGGAAGGTTTCTCTCCAGTTTCTACTGAAGTTATTTCCTTTTTCACCATAAGCCACAAAGCACTCCGGAATGTAGTAGTTTAACAGAAAACTTCCTTCTTTTTTTTTTTTT
>NW_012101434.1:146699-153056 GCF_000951045.1 Mandrillus leucophaeus | reverse complement strand
CAAAGCAGTTTCAGAGAAAGCTTCTTTCCAGTTTTTGTCTGAGGATATTTCCTTTTTCACCATAGCCATCTATATACCCCCATATGTCCCCTGATAGCTTTTTCTACAAAAGGGATTCCCCAATCCTATATGAGAATAAAAGTGTAACCCTGTGAGTGAAATGCACAAGTCACAAAGCAGCTCCTCGGAAATCTTCTCTCCGGTTTCTATCTGAAGATATTTCCTTTTTTACCATAAGCCTGAAAGCGCTCCCGAGTATCCCTTAGCTGACTAAACTAAAACAATGTTACAATACTGCTCCATGAAAACAGAAGCTTAATTGTGTGAGTGGGATTCACGTGACACTGAGCAGTTTCACAGAAAGCTTCCTTCTTGTTTTTATCGGAGGATATTTCTTTTTCAGCATACTCTTAAGAGCGTTCCCAAATGTCCTTTCTCAGGTTCCACAGAAAGAGTGATTTCAAACTGCTCAATCCAAAGAATGATTTAACTCTATGAGATGAATACACACATCACAAAACAGTTGCTCACAAAGCTTCTCTCTAGTTTTCAACGGAGGACATTTCTTTGCTCACCACAGGCCTCCGGCACCACTTAATATCCCTTCGCAGATTCCTCAAAGACAGAGTTTCCAAACTGGGCAACGTAGAGTAAGCTTTCAGTCTCTGAAATGAATGCACATATCAGAGAGAAGTTTCTTGGAATGCTTCTTTCTGGGTTTTATTTGAGGATATTTCACGTTTCACCATAGTCTTCCATGCGCTCTGAAATATTACTTTTTCAGTTTTACAGAAACAGTGTTCAAACACTGCCTTATGAGAAAAGTGATATAACTCCCTGAATGGAATGCACACATCACAAAACAGTTTCTCAGAAAGCTTCTATCCAGTGTTTATCTGAAGATATCTCCTTTTTCACCATAGGCCTGAATGTGCTCCCTAATGTCCCTTCATGGATCCGTCTATCACGGAGTTTCCAAACTATGCAATATAAGAAAAGTTTTATCTATGTGAGATGAATAATCATATCTATCACAAAGCAGTTTCACAGAAAGATTCTTTCCAGTTTTTGTCTGAGGATATTTCCTTTTTCACCATAGCCATCCCTATACTCCCAAATGTCCCCTGGTCGCTTTTTCTCCAAAATGGATTCCCCAATCTCCTATGAGAATAAAAGTATAATTCTGTGATTGGAATGCACACATCACAAAATAGCTCCTTGGAAGGTTTCTCTCCAGTTTCTACTGAAGTTATTTCCTTTTTCACCATAAGCCACAAAGCACTCCGGAATGTAGTAGTTTAACAGAAAACTTCCTTCTTTTTTTTTTTTTTATCTGAGGAGATTTCTTTCTCCATATTCTAAAGAGCATTCCCAAATGTCCTTCCTCAAATTCCACAGAAACAGTGATTTCAAACTGCTCAATCCAAAGTATGATTTAACTCTATGAGGTGAATACACACATCACAAAGCAGTTTCTCAGAAAGCTTCTATCCAGTGTTTATCTGAAGATATTTCCTTTTTCACCATAGGCCTGAATGTGCTACCGAATGTCCCTTCGCGAATCCATCCATGACGGAGTTTCCAAGCTGCCTAATGTAAAGAAAGCTTTATCTATGTGAGGTGAATTCACATAGCACAGAGCAGTTTCACAGAAAGCTTCTTTGCAGTTTTTGTCTGAGGCTATTTCCATTTTCACCATAGACGTCAATATGCTCTCGAATATCCCTTGGTTCCTTTTTCTCCAAAATGGTTTCCCCGATGCTGTATGAAAAATGAGGTATATAGCACTGTGAGTGGAATGCACACGTCACAAAGCAGTTTCTCGGATAGCTTCTCTCCAGTATCTATCTGAGCATGTTTCTTTTCTCACTATAAGACTCAAAGGGCTTCTGAATACCCCTTCACATGCTAAACTTAAACAGTGTTAGAAAACACTTCAATGAAAAGGGAAGCTTAGCTGAACGACAGGAATTCACACGACACATAGAAGTTTCACAGAAAGCTTCCTTCTGGTTTTCATCTGGGGATATTTCTTTCTCCATATTCTAAGGAGCGTTCCCAAATGTCCTTCCTCAGATTCCACAGAAACAGTGATTTCAAACTCCTTAATCCAAAGAATGATTTAACTCTATGCGATGAATGCACACGTCATGAAGCAGTTCCTCAGAAAGCTTCTCTCCAGTTTCTAACTGAGCATATTTTCTTTTTCACCATAAGCCTCAAAGCGCTCCTGAAAAACCCTTCACACGCTAAATGTAAACAGTGTTCGAAAACTGCTCAATGAAAACAGAAGCTTAACTGAGTGAGAGGAATTCACACGACACACAGCCGTTTTCACAGAAAGCTTCCTTCTGGTTTTTATGTGAGGTTATTTCTTTCTCCATATTGTAAAGAGCATTCCCAAATGTCCTTCCTCAGATTCCACAGAAACCGTGATTTCAAACTGCTTAATCCAAAGAATGATTTAACTCTATGCGATGAATACACACGGCACAAAGCAGTTGCTCAGAGAGCTTCTCTCCAGTTTTCAATGGAAGACGTTTCCTTGCTCACCACAGGCCTCCGGGTGCCACTTAATACGCTTTGGCAGATTCCTCAAAGACAGAGATTCCAAACTGGGCAATGTAGTGTAAGCTTTAACTCTGTGAAATGAATGCACATTGTCAGAATTTAGTTTCTTGGACTGCTTCTTTCTGGGTTTTATTTGAGGACATTTCACTTTTCTCTGTAGTCCCATATGTGCTCCAAAATAGCACTTTTTCGGTTTTACAGGAACAGTGTTCAAACAGTGCCTTATGAGAAAAGACGTATAACTCCCCAGTGGAATGCACACATCACAAAGCAGTTTCTCAGAAAGCTTCTCTCCAGTTTTTATCTGAAGATATTTCCTTTTTCACCATAGTCCTGAAGGTGCTTCCGAATGTAACTTGGCAGATCCGTCCATGATGGTGTTTCCAAGCTACGTGATGTAAAGAAAACTTTATCTGTGTGAGATGAATAAACATAGCAAAAAGAAGATTCACAGAAAGCTTCTTTCCAGTTTTTATCTGAAGATATTTCCTTTTTCACCATACTCCTGAATGTGCTCCCGAATGTCCCTTCACGAATGCTTGCAGGGTGGAGATTCCAAACTGCATAATTTAAAGAAAGCCTTATCTATGTGAGATGAATACAGATAGCACAGACATTTTCACAGAAAACTTCTTTCCAGTTTCTGTCTCAGGCTATTTCCCTTTTCGCCATAGGCGTTAATGTGCCCCCGAATATCTCTTGGTATCTTTTTCTTTAAAAGGGTTTCCCTGATACTATATGAGAAGAGAGGTATAACACTGTGAGTGGAATGCACACGTCACAAAGCATTTCCTCGGAAAGCTTCTCTGCAGTTTCGGTCTGAACATATTTCCTTTTTCACCGTAGGCCTCAAAGCACTCCAGAATATCCCTTCACATGCTAAACATAAACGGGAGTAGAAAACTGCTCAATGAAAAGAGAAGTTTAACGGAGTGAGAGGAACAAAGAAGACACAGAGCAGTTTCACAGGAAGCTTCCTTCTGGATTTTACCTGAATATATTTCTTTCTCCATACTCTAAGGAGCGTTCCCAAATGTACTTCCTCAGATTCCACAAAAAGAGTCATTTCTAACTGCTCAATCCAAAGAATGGTTTAACTCTTTGAGATGAATACACACATCACAAAGCAGTTGCTCAGAAAGCTTCTCTCAGGTTTTCATCAGAATACGTTTCCTTGCTCACCACATGCCTCCCGGTGCCACTGAATATCCCTTCGCAGATTTCTCAAAGACAGACTTTCCAAACAAGGCAATGGAGAGCAAGCTTTACCTCTGTGAAATGAATGCACATATCAGAGAGCAGTTTCCTGGAATGCTTCTTTCTGGGTTTTATCTGAGGATATTTCACTTTTTGCCACAGTCTTCAATACGCTCCAAAATATCACTTTTTCATTTTACGGGAACAGTGTTCAGACACCGCCTTATGAAAAAAGAGGTATAACTCCCTGAGGGAAATGCATACATCACAAAGCAGTTTCTTAGAAAGCTTTACTCCTGTTTCTATCTGAATATATTTTCTTTTTCACCGTAAGTCTCAAAGCGCTCCCAAGTATCCCTTCACACACTTAACATAAACAGTGTTAAAAAACTTCTCAATGAAAAGAAAAGCTTAACTGAGCGAGAGGAATTCACACGACACATAGCAGTTTCACAGAATGCTTCCTTCTGGTTTTTACCTGAAGATATTTCCCTTTTCACCATAGTCCTGAATGTGCTCCCGAATGCCCTTCATGGATCCTTCCATGACAATGTTTCCAAGCTGCGTAATGGAAAGAAAGCATTATCTACGTGAAATGAATAAACATAGCACAAAGCAGCTTCACACAAAGCTTCTTTCCAGTTTTTATCTGAAGATATTTCCTTTTTCACCATAATCCTGAGTGTGTTCCCGAATGTCTCTTCGCGGATCCGTCCATGACAGAGTTTCCAAGCTGCGTGAAGTAAAGAAAGCTTTATATATGTGAAATGAATACACACAGCACAGAGCAGTTTCACAGAAAGATTCTTTTCAGTTTCTGTCTGAGGCTATTTGCCTTTTCACCATAGGCATTAATATGCCCCCGAATATTTCTTGGTACCTTTTTCTGCAAAAGAGTTTCCCTGATGATGTATGAGAAGAGAGGTATAACACTGTGAGTGGAATGCACACGTCACAAAGCAGTTCCTCGGAAGCTTCTCTCCAGTTTCTATCTGAACATATTTCCTTTTCCTCCATAAGCCTCAAAGTGCTCCTGAATATCCCTTCACACGCTATATATAAACAGGGTTAGAAAACTGCTCAATGAAAAGAGAAGCTTAACTGAGCAAGAGGAATTCACACGTAATATAGTAGTTTCACAGAAAGCTTCCTTCTTTTTTTTATCTTATTATATTTCTTTCTCCATATTCTAAACAGCATTCTCAAATGTCCTTCTTCAGATTCCACAGAAACAGTGATTTCAAACTGTTCAATCCACAGTATGATTTAACTTTATGAGATGAATACACACATCACAAAGCAGTTTTTCAGAAAGCTTCTCTCCAGTATTCAACGGAAGATGTTTCCTTGCTCATCAAAGGCCTCCATGTGCCACTTAGTATCCCTTCGCAGATTCCTGAAAGATAGAGTTTCCAAAGGGGCAATTTAGAGTAAGCTTTATCTCTGTGAAATGAATGCGAATATCAGAGAGCAGTTTCTTGGAAGCCTTCTTTCTGGGTTTTATTTGAGGATATTTCACTTTTCGCCATAGTCTTCAATGCACTCCGAAATATCCCTTTTCCGGTTTCACAGGCACAGTGTTCAAACACTGCCTGATGAGAAATGTGGTATAACTCCCTAAGTGGAATGCACACATCACAAAGCATATTCTCAGAAAGCTTCTCTCCAGTTTTTATCTGAAGATATTTCCTTTTTCATCATAGTCCTGAATGTGCTCCCGAATGTCCTTTCAGGGATCCGTCCATGACTGTTACCAAGCTACATAATGTAAAGAAAGCTTTATCTATGTGAGATGAAAAAACAGCAAAAATCAGATACACAGAAAGCTTCTTTCCAGTTTTTATCTGAAGATTTTTCCATTTTTACCATAGTCCTGAATCTGCTCCTGAATGTCCCTTCGTACTTACGACCATGACATAGTTTCCAAGCGGTGTAATGTAAAGAAAGCTTTATCTGTTTGAGATGAATACCTAAATCACAGAGCGTTTTCACAGAAAGCTTCTTTCCAGTTTTTGTCTGAGGCTATTTCCCTTTTCACCATAGGTGTCAAAATGCTCCTGAATATCCCTTCGTACCTTTTTGTCCAAAAGTGTTTCCCCAATGCTGTATGAGAAGACAGGTATAAAACAGTGAGTGGAATTCACACATTACAAAGCAGTTCCTTGAAAAGAGCAATTCCTTGAAAAGCTTCTCTCCAGTTTCTATCTGAACATATTTCCTTTTTCACCACAACATTCAAAGCGCTCCCAAATATCCCTTCGCATGCTAAACATAAACAGCGTTAGAAAACTGCTCAATGAAAAGAGAAGCTTAACTGAGCGAGAGGAATTCACCCGACACATAGCAGTTTCACAGAAAGTTTCCTTCTGGTTTTTATCTGAGGATATTTCTTTCTCCATATTCTTTTTTTTTTTTTTAATTTATTTATTATTATTATACTTTAAGTTCTAGGGTACATGTGCATAATGTGCAGGTTTGTTACATATGTATACTTGTGCCATGTTGCTGTGCTGCGCCCATCAACTCGTCATTTACATCAGGTATAACTCCCAATGCAATCCCTCCCCCCTCCCCCCTCCCCATGATAGG
>NW_012101434.1:135484-145699 GCF_000951045.1 Mandrillus leucophaeus | reverse complement strand
CTTGGTGGCTTTTTCTCCAAAAGAGGTTCACCAATCCTCTAAGTGAAGAAAAGTATAACTCTGTGAGTGGAATGCACACATCAATGCACACATCACAAATCAGTTGCTCAGAAAGCTTCTCTCCACTTTTCAACGGAAGGCATTTCCTTGCTCACCACAGGCCTCTTGGCACCACTTACTATCCCTTCACAGATTCCTCAAAGACAGAGTTTCCAAACTGGGCAATGTAGAGTAAGCTTTAACTCTGGGAAATGAATGCACATATCAGACAGCAGTTTCTGGGAACGCTTCTCTCTGGATTGTATATGAGGATATTTCACTTTTAGCCATAGTCTTCAATGCACTCCAAAATATCACTTTTTTGGTTTTCCAGTAACAGTGTTCAAACACTACCTTATGAGAAAAGAGATATAACTCACTGAGTCAAATGCACACACCACAAAGCAGTTTCTCAGAGAGCTTCTCTCCAGTTTTTATCTGAAGATATTTCCTTTTTCACCATAGACATGAATGTGATCCCGAATATCCCTTCGCGGATCCGTCCATGACGGAATTTCTATGCTGCGTAATGTAAAGAAAGCTTTATGTATGTGAGATGAATAAACAGAGCAAAAAGCAGAATCACAGAAAGCTACCTTGCAGTATTTATCTTAAGATGTTTCCTTTTTCACCATAGTCCTGAATGTGCTGCCGAATGTCGCTTCGGGGATCCATCCATGTCGTAGTTTCCAAGCTGCAAAACATAAAGAAATCTTTACCTATGTGAGATGAATACACGTAGCACAGAGCAGTCTCACAGTTTTTGTCTGAGGCTATTTCCCTTTTCACCATAGGCGTCAATATGCTCCGGAATATCCCTTGGTACCATTTTCTCCAAAAGGGTTTCCCGATGCTGTATGAGGAGAGAGGTATAACACTGTGAGTGGAATGCACACGTCACAAAGCAGTTCCTTGGAAACTTCTCTCCAGTTTCTATCTGAAGATATTTCCTTTTTCACCGTAAGCCTGAAAGCGCTCCCGAATATCCCTTCACACGCTAAACATAAACAGTATAGAAAACTGCTCAATGGCAAGAGAAGCTTAACTGAGTGAGAGGAATTCACACGACACATAATAGTTTTACAGAAAGCGTCCTTCTTGTTTTTATCTGAGGATATTTCTTTCTCCATATTCTAAAGAACGTTCCCAAATGTTCTTCCTCAGATTCCACAGAAACAGTGATTTCAAACTGCTCAATCCAAAGAATGATTTAACTCTATGAGATGAATACACACATTGCAAAGCAGTTGCTCAGAAAGCTTCTCTCCAGTTATCAAAGGAAGACAATTCCTTGCTCACCACAGACCTCTGGGAGCCACTTAATATCCCTTCGCAGATTCCTCAAAGACAGAATTTCCAAACTTGGTAATGTAGGGTAGGCTTTAATTCTGTGAAACTGCCAGAGAGCAGTTTCTTGGAACGCTTCTTTCTGTGTTTTATTTGAGGAGAGTTCACTTTTCACCATAGTCTTCAATGCGCTCTGAAATATCAAGTTTTCGTTTTTACAGGATCAGTGTTGAAACACTGCCTCATGAGAAAAGAGGTATATCTCCCTGAGTGAAACGCACACGTCACAAAGCAGTTAGTGAGTTTTAAAATCTGTCACATAGCAATAGTTTTATAAATTAATATACAGAACTTATTAGAAAATAAAATTTAAAATATATATAGAGCAAAATCCAAATGTATTTTTATTATTAAACTCAACAGCCATTACATTTCAATACATATAAGAAGAAGAAACATAACATAGAGAAAATAAAACTGATGCATTGATTGAAAGTAATCATATAGGCAATAACGTAGCTCACTATCACACTCAGAAAATGTTGTACTTCACAGTTGTAACTATGCAAAAAGTCACATGTGAAACAGTGATTTCTCATATTAAATGCCTATATGCAGAATTCAAATAAACACTTTGCTAATCAATCTTTAAAGTTTCAAACGTGAATGAGTTTGATTCCTGAATGTTTACCTAACCTAAGTTAGATTAACATCAGTGCTACTGTATGGGCTAATGTATTTCTAAAGGGTTCCTATGATTTGTTTAATATCTCTCAGAGTAGAGAAACCAGCATTATAGAGGAATATTAATGAAAATATTTGGAAGAGATTTTAAAGCAAGTCTTTATTTTTAACTCTTATTCAAAAGAAAGAAGTATTGTGTTTATAAAATTCATCATCAATCCTTCATTGTAGCCAGTTCCAAAAATTTATCCTATAAAGTGAAGGTTTAATTTGAATTATCTTTTAGTGAAAAAATTGGATTCTGGGTTTGTAATTTTTATGTGTGGTTCTTCTTTTGATGAAAAATAAAATTCAGCCCAGGTGCAGTGGTTCACTCCTGTAATTCCAGCATTTTGGGAGGCCAAGATGAGCAGAACAATTGAGGTCAGGAGTTCGAGACCAGCCTGACCAACATAGTAAAACCCCTTCTCTACTAAAAATACACCTTGCCACCACCTGGCATGCTGGTGCACACCTATAATCTCAGCTGCTCGGGAGGCTGAGGTAGAACTGCTTGAACCCAGGAGGCAGAGGTTGCAGTGAGCCAAGATTGTGCCACTGCAGTCCAGCCTGGGCAACAGACTGAGTGAGAATTCATCTCAAAAAAATAGAAAAAAGGAAAAGACAATTCAAATTTTCTTATCAAATTTGTAAGGATTTTAGTTTTAACTTTTCATAGATGTGCAATATCAAGATAATTACTTATACCATTGAAGGCTGGAATATGTCATAATGATCTGTAGAAACTGTTCTTGTTAGTTTCTAAATTTTCATATTTGCTCTTCAACTTATCTGCCATTTTAAAAAGTTGCCTTCTTTCCTTGCATACAAGTATCAAAATCATTAAAATTACCAGATACATCAGAAAAATAAGCAAGTGCAAATGCCAAATTAAAATTATTTTAAAGTTGAGAACACAGTTTTTTAACTTAGCAGAATCACTAGAAGTTTACTTTGTAGTCATACATTCTTGAAATAACTTTTCCCCTTGATAACCATAGCACCTCAGCATTCAATAACAATTGGCTATGATTGACTTTCATATTATCACGTAATAAAGAAATGGTATCTAATTTAGTGCATTTTTTATTATGTCACTACATAGACTATTTATTTCAACTGTTGGTTTTTTGGTTTTGTTTTTGTTTATTTTAAACAGGGTCTGGCTCTGTTGCCCAGGCTGGAGTGCAGTGACACAACCTCAGCTCACTGTAACCTCCACCTCCCAGGCTCAAGTGATCCTCCCACTTTAGCCTCCCAAGTAGCGAGACTTCAGGTGCACTCCATCACACATGGTTAATTTTAAAAATTTTGTAGAGATGGGGCCTCCCTATATTGCCCAGACTTGTCTCAAACTCCTGGGCTCAAGTCATCCACCTACCTTGGCCTCCCAAAGTGCTGGCAGTATAGGTACATCTGGCAATCTTGCTATAGTAAAGACTTTTTCTTATTTATAGTAAGACTTTCGTGATAAAGGAAGCCCCATATTGATTTCTATTCCAGCAAACTCTTTAGTGTGAATAACTACTCCAGGATGTTTTCATGACATTTCAGTTCTTCTATAAGAATACATTTCCCCATAAAACTTAAACTTCAAAATGTATTTGTTAACAATGCAATTCAACTTTGTCTTATACATTTCAGAGCTAGTTTATTTGTTAGCAATATGTAGAAAAAAGAATTATTTCTTCATATCACCATAATGTTTACATTGCATATATAGTAAAAGAATTGCCATGTTAGCAATACCTGTGAAATAATCAAGTTTTGGTAACACATTTGCAGCCTTATTTGCTCTATGTGTTGGCTTTCCACATCATTAGCAAAGTCCTGAATATATTGATTTATGGTGTCCTTGGAAAGGAGTACTTGAACTACCTTCTTTGCTATAGATGTGCCAACATCTGCAAGCAAACATCGTTCACTGGTCTTGTATTCTTCTAAATACAGGAGTGTGCTTTAAAAGAAGCCCACAAATCACTGCTTACATGTGACATATGAAACTGTTTACACGTGACATTTGATTCTATTGGCTTTTTATTCAATCTCTTATTTTTCAAGGAATTCTGCTTTTCAACTTATTTTATATGTAAATGACATTTCAGTTCTGAAAGTTTCATTACTTCATCAGCCAGTACCACTGCACATATGATACTTAGTGTTTATCACTTTGCTACCAAATTTAGTTACAAACTAAATTCGATATGAAAGATTATACTTCCACACAGACATAGTACAAATTTGTGTGGTCTTAATTTTTTGAAACTATTTTCATCATCATCATTCTGTCTAGCACTTCTGCCACATTCAGAAAATATGTATCTTTTTGACCAAAAAAAAAAAAATCTAGGGGAACTTGTTTTGTGTATATTTTAAAGTTAAAAATAAATAGTACAAAGTTTACTTTCTTAATTTAACTAATAAGGTTGAATTATAAATGTAAAATCAGCTTACTTCCTTGCTGCTTCAAGAACAAGACAATATTCTTGCCCATCTGCAAATGCCAGCAAGACCCATGGCCTGACCTAGTTTAATAGACCGGGGAAAATAGAAGATGCCCTGCATCTAAAGGAAATAATTGACTTCACCAGATGCAGGTGATAGAGAGAACAGAGAGCACACAAAGGAGGTAGAAGGGTTGGTATGGAGAGGTTGCAAGTTCTCTGCCTGGTGAAACTAGCTACTACTAGCAACAGGGAATCGTGCAATAGCTGATTCAGGACCTGCAGTACATATAGTAGCCAGATGTCACCTGTGCTAAGGAGCAATGATTGCTTCTCTTGTCATTGTCATGCAGGAAGGGCAGCCAATAGCAAGTTGCCTGAGGATTGTCCAGCAATAGTAAGTTTCATTTATGTCTGGCCACATCTGATAAATTGAAGCCCAGGACATACTCCTCAGATCCTTGTAATGAGGATGTCCTTCCACATCTAAAGGGGTTACAGTGATACAAAAGGGGAAGACCCCAGCACTTACACACAATGGGGGCAGGGACAAGAAGAGTGAGTAGTGAAAAACAGACTCCATTACTGGGGGGCCATACAGTGTCCCCCAGTAACACACTCAATGAAGCAAGCAATTAGACTTTATTTTTTTGTCCTTATTTGTTTTCAACTCCACCTTTATCACTATACTCCATTGTTATCTAGACTATAAACTCCTTGAAGATGAGGTTGAATCATATTTATCTTTCTATGTGTAGCATACGACAGATTACCTGACACACGGTACATGGTACATCTTCAGTGAATACTTATTGAAGACGTGGATAGGTAGATAAATAAAGGAGAGGCTGGATGGGTGAGTGGATGAATGGATGGATGAATTTAAATGTAAATAATGAAACAATGAATAAAGAAATTATTTTTCCCTAAGATTTGGAGATAATGTGAGAAAGATTATGGTTACTACTTTGGGCTAGGCAGTCCACCAATCACTGATAAGTTTCATCATCAGTGAAATGGAGATGATACCACCCATCACACTGGTATACAATGAATATTAAATGCACTTGTACATGTGAAAGGACTTTAGGAAACATAAGATGATATATAAGCATTAGAGATTATTATTTTATTTCCACCTTATTTTCATTTGAGATCATTTTTCTCAACTTTAGGATGCATGATTCAGTTGAGAGAATATTAAAAGTGTAAATTCCCTCCCTTATTCCCAGAGTTTGTCATTCAGAAATGTGATAGATCCCAGGAATTCACATGTTTAAGAAGCTTCCTCGGGAATTGTGATGAGGTGGTCTACAGAGTGCACTTTGAGAAGCACAGATTAAAGGGATATGATATGACAACCCCTTCCCCACCACATTCTAGCAGAAGAGACATAGTAGAGCTACAGAATGACAAGTGAGAGCAAAGAAGCCATGTCCACACATAGACCTAAGTCAGTTATTTGTAAAAAAAAAAAAAAAAAAACAAACAAACTTGATACACACAGTGATAAGGTTTGGCTCTGTGGCCCCACCCAAATCTCATCTCGAATTGTATTACCATAATTCCCACAGGTTGTGGGCGGGACCCGGAGGGAGATAATTGAATCATGGGGGCGGTTTTTCCCATACTGTTCTTGTGGTAGTGGATAAGTTTCCACAAGATCTGATAAAGGGAATCCTGTTTCACTTGGATTTCATTCTTTCTTTTGCCACTGCCATGTAAGAAGTACCTTTTGTCTTCTGTCATTATTGTGAGCCCTCCCTAGCCAAGTGGAACTTTAAGTCCATTAATCCTCTTTTTCTTCCCAGCCTCGGGTATGTCTTTATCAGCAGCGTGAAAATGGACTAATACACATAGCTTTGAGTTTATTCAATATTATAATCATATAAGTATCTGAATGAATTAGGTAAAGGTGTAAAGGATTTGAATTTTCCTAACATTTACATCACATCTATTATAAGGCATCTGTAGAAATCACCTAGGCTGGGTGAGAAAATCACTTCGTATATAGAAATTGTTCACACAAATTTGCTTTAAAATGTTCCCATTCTCACAGCTTCAAATGCATGCTGCCTTATTTTGAGTTAGTGTAAAAGCATGCCATTGTGGAAGTGACATATATAGTCTTAGAAAATACAATGCCCAATAGCCTAAGGTGTGCATAACATTTGTCCAACTCTAACTCATCCAGTTGTGGGCCCCAAACTCATGCTCCTCCCTTCCCTGTCAAGGAAACCTTCACAAAACTTCTGGAAGTCATTAAATACTTTTCATCCTCAACATAGTGTTGGACTCTTTCTGCTCTTTCTGCTCTGACAGTCAGAAAAAGAGAACATGCCTCAGAAAGGTCACTTTGCATTGGCCCTCCTGCTGCTGGTGCTGATGTCACACTGTGCCAGCATCCTAAGACACAGAAGCTGGCCCACTGATAAGGGGAGAAACACTCCCTCCTCACCCTTCAAATGACTTTATGCCACACTCTGTCACAATTATCCCAAATGTTAAGCTGCAAGGCAAAATTTTCTCCAAATACTGAATGTGAAAGCCGTCTTTCATTTACACTTTCCCTGAGACTCAGACCAGAGAATGTGAGAGCTGGCCAGAGAACTGACCTCTGAAAACATTCCACTCCCTCTCAAACACTTTACCCCAGAGGAAAGACTGTCTTGTTTTGTCCTCCTCTACCATCCACACACTCTTGGGCACAGTTTCTATAAGTGAAGTTTCCAGAACCTTCTGCATCAGGTCTCCAGAGATACTTGTAAAATAGGCAGACTCTAGGGTACCACTCTGAGCTGCTGGCTCAGAATCCCAGGCTGGGCCTTGGAATTTGGCTCATGAATAAGCAGCTTCGATAATTATTGTATGCTCTACATTTTACAATTTTTTAGAATTGTATGATTAGCTTGTTCTACCCAAGCGCTTTATTTCACTTAGA
This sequence comes from Mandrillus leucophaeus, assembly GCF_000951045.1. Classification (NCBI taxonomy): domain Eukaryota; kingdom Metazoa; phylum Chordata; class Mammalia; order Primates; family Cercopithecidae; genus Mandrillus; species Mandrillus leucophaeus. The sequence continues at coordinate 138,265 of NW_012101434.1, read as the reverse complement.
ATCTTTCAGATTAAATGAGCAATTAATCCCTTCTTAAAATTTGAGACTTAGATATATAATGCAGCGGTTTCCTTAAACCATCTAGTCTTAAATAGGGTTAACCAGAAAAGATCTTGAAATTTGAAAAGGCTTTATTTGCACTTGTAAGGAAACATAATTTTATAATATTGTTTTAACTCTATGTTTCTGTCACATTGCTTAGAGAAAGTAGTATAAGGGAAAATTTTGTAAGAGTCTCTCTTTAAAATATGACAATAGACATGACACCAGATTGAATTGAAATTTCATTTCTTAGAGTAGAATCACATACCAGAGCTAGCAGAGCTAGCACCAAAAATTTAGTTAATAGAAGAAAGCAAGCTGATGTTGAAGAAAATATGGTGTCTTCCAGTTAGTCGATAGCACAGATTCTGTGTGAGAGTGAGGTAGAGAGTTATGCATAAATGAAAAGAAAAACTCAGAGAACATGAGTGCTATTGTCCTAGGTTAGCAGACAGGTGGTAGCATTGCTTGTATAGAACAAAGCTTCCCCAGGGCCCTAGCAATGTAGAATCTAAAGCTTGCATGGGCCAGGTTAGACAGGATTTAGGAAAATTGGATAGGATGGATCCTCTTTATAAAGGAGCAGCAGTTCATATTGATAAGTTTTAAAAATGCTACGTGAACCTTGTCCCGAGGTGGGGTGGCATCAATGGTTGTTGGATCTGATGTGAAATAGGGTTGTGCAGTGGAGCTTTTGGAGTCAGTTATCAGCTTCGGGCAGGTGTCTAACGTATGAATGAGGAAAGTTCCAGGCCCATTTCCTTAAAGAGGAAATAAAATTGATAGCAGGAATTGGATGAAAGGGAGCCAGTACCAGCTTCATGTCAAAATGGAATAAGGAGCCTAAGCAGATAGTCTGTTATATGAGGGGAAGTCTAAACAGGGAGATCACACCTATTTTCAGAAGAGAGCAAGGGATAGTGATATATAACAACTGACTTCTTCAAAATTCACCTTGCTAATGAAGATGGAGCTCCTAATAGAAAATCAGGCACTGTTGTTTTCCTCTGGTGCAGTGATTGGACATGGCTATACCTGTAAGGTATAAATGTTTTAGTTTTGTTGCTTCTGGGCTGTCCAGAGGCAGATAGGTGGTAAATAAGTGTTTGCTGGTGGAATGATGAAAGAGTTCTGAACCAAAAGCAAACTTTTATCCCCAATGTAAAGAGAAGGTTGGGAGAAAGGAAAGGGGCTCAAGCAATTAGGTGGGGTTTCTACATATGACTGAAGCAAAAAAGAAAGCATGGCCCACGAATATGTGTGCCCATCAATAGAAAAGTTCCCTAAACTAATATATTATTTGAAATTAAAAATAATTTACTACTGAGAATAAAATTTCCAACACTAACAATTTCAAAGAAAATAAGAAATAAAAAAGAAGAAAAAAACTCAGAAATGTTTGCTTGTATGTTACAATGATGAGAATCGGGAACAAAAATTTTATCGATGTTTATATAACACTGCCCAAAAGAGAGACATTGAGTAGCTAATTTACATAATATTCTTATCATCAGAACAGTGTTAATATACAGGAAAATATTTTGTAATTTTAAAGCACTGTATCAAAAGTTTTTAATTGTCCTTCATATTGTGGTGATTTGTGACCTGAATTAGAACAGGGTCCTTCATGGATTTCTCAAAATAGGTACTCCCTTCAAATACAACCTCAGGATATTAAAGCCCTTTCCCTAGGCACCTTGTTATTTCAGAAGCACCTAACATTTCTTATGTACTCTTTAAATGTCAAGGATTCTACTAAGGTGTTTTATATATATTATTTCATGCAATATTCTAGACAATGTACATTATTACATATCTCTTTATATTCTACTCAGTAATGTTATAAAACATATTACAAATTAATAGTCATAATGGCTTATAAGATCAATCTTTTGAATGTGAAAAGTGAATCAGTTCCTTGGGACCCAAACACTCCCTTAAAAGCTGATGATTCTACCCTATAGGGAGGTGAACTCTTAAATACAACAATCACTCAAAACCACTCAAACCACCCCACTGACTGTATTAATACTTTTATTCTATTTATCTTTTACAAAATGTTCCTTTCAAAACAAAAGTTCAATTTGTTTTCAATAACATAAAGCCTATACATGAAAAATTTTAAATTTTTTATCACTTTGTAAAATGAGTAACAGCATATTTCTTTTTTAAACAATTCTCTGTGGATTGTATGATTCCCTTAATTTTCCTTGAGGTGAGAAATCAGTGTTGAGTAGTTCCCCACACCCTACAAAAGAAGTCTTCAACCTGCCTCTATAGACTCTGCCTTGGGAAGAAACAAGCAGAAATGATGCATAGTAGGAGGACAAGCTAGGATAATAGAAAGATAAATACTGTCTACACATCTCCAGCAGAGAAAGACAGCACATATTAATAAAGAAATGATAAAACACTTTTAACTTCTACAAATGGGGACTTGCATGGAAAAATGTGATTTAACAAAAAATTTTAATAAATACTAGCTGTATTATTAAGATGGCAGATAAGAGCACTTAATAAAACACGTGTCAAGCAAAATCCAGGCCAGGATCATTTGAGATAAAATAGTCTTATTATCATACAATCTATAAAAGATTAATGAAGCCTTTAATGCAAAGCATTAATGGAGCTGGCTGCATTCTGACCTTACCGAATCTTTTTTAGGACTTTGGCAGTTTTAAGTAGGAAGAATAGCTTTATTCAAGAAGGTTTCTTTTCCTTCCAAAATTTGTTCACATT
>NW_012101434.1:128143-135434 GCF_000951045.1 Mandrillus leucophaeus | reverse complement strand
AACAACTGACTTCTTCAAAATTCACCTTGCTAATGAAGATGGAGCTCCTAATAGAAAATCAGGCACTGTTGTTTTCCTCTGGTGCAGTGATTGGACATGGCTATACCTGTAAGGTATAAATGTTTTAGTTTTGTTGCTTCTGGGCTGTCCAGAGGCAGATAGGTGGTAAATAAGTGTTTGCTGGTGGAATGATGAAAGAGTTCTGAACCAAAAGCAAACTTTTATCCCCAATGTAAAGAGAAGGTTGGGAGAAAGGAAAGGGGCTCAAGCAATTAGGTGGGGTTTCTACATATGACTGAAGCAAAAAAGAAAGCATGGCCCACGAATATGTGTGCCCATCAATAGAAAAGTTCCCTAAACTAATATATTATTTGAAATTAAAAATAATTTACTACTGAGAATAAAATTTCCAACACTAACAATTTCAAAGAAAATAAGAAATAAAAAAGAAGAAAAAAACTCAGAAATGTTTGCTTGTATGTTACAATGATGAGAATCGGGAACAAAAATTTTATCGATGTTTATATAACACTGCCCAAAAGAGAGACATTGAGTAGCTAATTTACATAATATTCTTATCATCAGAACAGTGTTAATATACAGGAAAATATTTTGTAATTTTAAAGCACTGTATCAAAAGTTTTTAATTGTCCTTCATATTGTGGTGATTTGTGACTTGAATTAGAACAGGGTCCTTCATGGATTTCTCAAAATAGGTACTCCCTTCAAATACAACCTCAGGATATTAAAGCCCTTTCCCTAGGCACCTTGTTATTTCAGAAGCACCTAACATTTCTTATGTACTCTTTAAATGTCAAGGATTCTACTAAGGTGTTTTATATATATTATTTCATGCAATATTCTAGACAATGTACATTATTACATATCTCTTTATATTCTACTCAGTAATGTTATAAAACATATTACAAATTAATAGTCATAATGGCTTATAAGATCAATCTTTTGAATGTGAAAAGTGAATCAGTTCCTTGGGACCCAAACACTCCCTTAAAAGCTGATGATTCTACCCTATAGGGAGGTGAACTCTTAAATACAACAATCACTCAAAACCACTCAAACCACCCCACTGACTGTATTAATACTTTTATTCTATTTATCTTTTACAAAATGTTCCTTTCAAAACAAAAGTTCAATTTGTTTTCAATAACATAAAGCCTATACATGAAAAATTTTAAATTTTTTATCACTTTGTAAAATGAGTAACAGCATATTTCTTTTTTAAACAATTCTCTGTGGATTGTATGATTCCCTTAATTTTCCTTGAGGTGAGAAATCAGTGTTGAGTAGTTCCCCACACCCTACAAAAGAAGTCTTCAACCTGCCTCTATAGACTCTGCCTTGGGAAGAAACAAGCAGAAATGATGCATAGTAGGAGGACAAGCTAGGATAATAGAAAGATAAATACTGTCTACACATCTCCAGCAGAGAAAGACAGCACATATTAATAAAGAAATGATAAAACACTTTTAACTTCTACAAATGGGGACTTGCATGGAAAAATGTGATTTAACAAAAAATTTTAATAAATACTAGCTGTATTATTAAGATGGCAGATAAGAGCACTTAATAAAACACGTGTCAAGCAAAATCCAGGCCAGGATCATTTGAGATAAAATAGTCTTATTATCATACAATCTATAAAAGATTAATGAAGCCTTTAATGCAAAGCATTAATGGAGCTGGCTGCATTCTGACCTTACCGAATCTTTTTTAGGACTTTGGCAGTTTTAAGTAGGAAGAATAGCTTTATTCAAGAAGGTTTCTTTTCCTTCCAAAATTTGTTCACATTTAAGGAAATGCAGATATATGGGCTTTTCCCTTAACACATAGTGCAGTTATCATTCATATATAATCGTCCATAAAACTCCTTGAAAAGTCTATTAATCTCTTTGGTATCCATGAATTTAATACCATAATTGTTCTTAACTGTAGCTATAGTGGAAGAACTGCTTGCCTGTTTTCTTGCTAATAATCCACTGGTTTTATGACTGAATTGAAATAAAGCCAGTTCTAGCAGTAAAGGTGAGGGTGACCCAGATGAATTAGATAATTGCCTTCATAGCCTATTGATCTTCTATTTGAGGTCTTTTAGGTCTGAATATTTTCTCTTTGCTAATAGAGCTTCACATTTTTCTCAGTCACTAAGAGATTTAGTTGGATTCCAAAGAATATTAAGGAAATAACTAGAAGGCAGGATTGTATTAAAACATACCTGGGTTCAAAAGTTCCTTCAATTCCCAACACCAAGATCACATTTTCTATTCAAACATGTGGTATATAGCTTAGTAATAGGTAACTTATTCATTCACCCACATGTGTCAATGTGCTGTTCACTATATTAAATCTACAGATTTAAATAAACAAATCTGTTCTGAAGAAACTCAAGAGTTTGGTGAAAAGACACATGGGTAGATATATAAATATCAGTGAAACAATAGAGGTATGGAAGGATATTATGAGAGAAGAGATGAGAAAAACCTAGCCTGGACTAAGAAAGAGGAGAAAAATACACATGTGCAGAATACAATACACGACCCAAAGTCCCTTCCCAAGTTAAGACTCCTTGCTGCTAAAAAGTGAGAAACTATTAAAGATCCTTGCCTTTGTACAGGAGAAAGAATGCCTCAGTCACTGAAACTAGAACAATAATAATCAAGATATTTGTAACTGAAATAAATTTACAAGTAGGCTGAGCATTTTAATGGACTTAAAGAGCTGGCACATAGGAGCAATAACAAAGAAAATAGGGATTTAATATTTCACGACACAACTGCAGAAGACTAATTGTGATTGGAACCACAAAGATCATTCTAGGAAATTTAGTACGTGAGTTTCTTACAACCAATCTGACCTCCTGTCAGTCAGTTCATTATTTTCTAAATCCACAATTTGCATTTTGTTCTAGCCTTCATGTCCTTCTTATTAGAATTCCTTCCCCTTCTCTTTCCAACAATTTAGTTCCTGACTAAATTGATGGTCCAACTCTAGATTTATTTTACTCACAAAACTTACAGTTCCAACCAACACTACTTTTTCTCCAAGTCTGTTCACACAACCCAGCCATTTGAATCACAGTGATTTAGAACTGGACTAGGAGTCCTCCTCATTTTACACGTAAGAATGAGAAAGCCCACAGAGTTTCAATGACTTGTCCAGGATCACATAGCCAATAAGGATCAAAGTCAGAAATAAAATATTTTCATTCTAAGGTCTTTTGATTTCTAGTTCAGTGGGGCTTCCATTGCGTGATGTTAATTCTTGATTTAATGCTTGTATGGTTTAGATATAATCCTCATCGAAATAATTTTTACGGAATTTGTGTGGTAACCACAGCTTGCCATAAACCTACTCAACTTTACTTTTCTCCCCGCTTCATCTCTTCAGAAAACCTGAGTGCTGATGGTAACTGCTCCAGCCCTCTTTGTGACAGGCCCATGAAAACCTGCTTTAAGGAAAAGTTGAATGTGATCATTCCTTGCATTGAACTGACTGAAAAATAAAAAGTGCATCTCTCCTAATACAGTTTCCTGGGTAAGCATACAGAGTAAGGAATCGAGAGGTTCAGTGGATCTTCTTAAAAACTAAAAAATCATACCACATATGTAGCTGTACAATCTACTAATATCTGCCTTTAACTTGGGAGTTCTCCCTTTTCCAAAAAAAAAAATTGAGATTAACAAAAACTTTATCTTCTACCTTTATGATCAATAGTGCCAGACACAAGTAAATGCCTAATAAGTTCTTACTAAGTTTTTTCAACCTAACTTTTAATAGAATAACATGCACCTAGAATCTACAAATGTATGCTCCTGTTTACATTCTCTTCATCCATGAAGGCATTTTGCTTATTTGAGGATATGAATGCTTAGTTTTCTACAGTTAGGAAAAAAAATTGTTTTGAGATGTTCAGATCTAATAACAGGATTTAGAATTGAAGCTGCTATCTTTATTATGGGAACAACAGAGTCCTCTGTCATGTTCCAGCTTTGCAATACTGGACAATTTCTTTAGTCCTTGAATCTCATGTTGCTACCAAATTTGTTCTGTAGTGGAGGCTTATGCTTGGGCCATGCTGAGTCCACCATTTCTGAGCATCAGTCTGCATAAGGAAGAAAAAGAAAGCGAGAGAGCAGCAAGGACTACCTGTGCCTTCTCCCAGGCTTAGCAACTTATGTGAGAGCTCTGAAGAGAGAGCACTGCTTACCATGTTCTTCTCAAAAGAGGGTTCAGAGACACAGAGCATGAGCAGCATCACTTCAGAGTTCCTGGGGTGAAACAAAGTGGGGAAAATGAGAATGCATTTCAGAAACAGAAAGAGATGGTGTGCTTGGCACAAACCACATCACTGTCTTGATGGAGACCTACTGCCCAGCAGTGAGGTCAATGATGAGCACCTCCATCAGCTTCATTGCTGGAGGATGCTGATGAGCAGAACTGGGACCTGAAGGGAAAAATCAGCCAGATGTGGGTGGTAATTGTACACTTGTCTATGTTGAGAAATACTCTGAGGGATTTCCAAAAGATGAGGAAAATTTTGAGGGACACTGGAAGGTTCGGCTTATGCAGATGAGAGCTCAGGTCAAGAAAATGTAATTTCCTACTGTTCCTGTGATAAAATTGTACCAACCTCCCACCCCACCCAGTGACATCTGCATGGTCCCATAAGATGCTGAACACATAAGAGAAATTTAAACAAATGAAGCATTTGTTGAGAGTACTTATTTATACTATTTATTTGTTGAATAAATATTCAACAAATATTTATTGAGAATCTAATGTGTGTCAAACACTGTTCTAGGCACTTGGGATAAGTCAGTGATCAAAAAACAAAGATTCTGTCCTCATGGAACTTATATACTATCATAAGGGATGAAAGATTGCAATTTATTTCTTCTTAAATTGCAAAAATTATCACTTTCATGAAGAAACTAATGCCCAACTACATTATAGGCTCCATGAGGGGAAGAACTTCACCTGTTTTGTTCAGTGTTGTGTCCCCAGCAAACTGCATGGTATTTGGAACATGATAGGGACTCAACATATGTTTGTTGGATAAATGAAACATCTAAATTGTCTTACTTAACAGTAGAAGGCGTTACTATACTCTGCAACACGTGCACTTCTGCATCATTCAGCAGGTTACAAAATAACTTCTACTTTGATTGCCATAGAAGAACTCACATAGAATAAGAAAATAACAAACCCCTCTCTATGTTTTACCTGATAATTCCCATACATACAATTTTTGGAAAAAATATATTTAATATTGAATTTCTTCTGAGTTCCTAATATTATAAAAACATATATAATGTCATATATAAATATCACATACCACAGGGTTGATGGAACATAGCTATATTAGTTTCATAAAAAATGTTATGTGACACATTATACCAACAAGTAAGTCATGTCCTGCACAAATCAGTTAGGTTAAATACAGATTAAGAGACCTCAGACCTCAGCCATCAGTGGAGGAAAAAGGTTCAATCGTTTAAAAAAAAGGGGGAGGGGATGGGGAGCAAGATGGCCGAATAGGAACAGCTCCAGCCTCCAGCTCCCAGTGTGAGTGACACAGAAGACAGGGGATTTCTGCATTTTCAACTGAGGTACTGGGTTCATCTCACTGGGGAGTGCCAGACAATCGGTGCTGGTCAGTTGGTGCAGCCCGACCAGCAAGAACTGAGGCAGGGCAAGGCATCCTCTCACCTGGGAAGCACAAGGGGGAAGAGAATCCCTTTTCTAGCCAAGGGAAACTGAGACACACAACAACTGGAAAATTGGGTAACTTGCACCCTAATACTGTGCTTTACCAAGGGTCTCAGCAAGTGGCACACCAGGAGATTATATCCCACACCTGGCCCGGAGGGTCCCAGCCCACAGAGCCTCCCTCATTGCTAGCACAGCAGTCTGAGATCTAACTGCAAGGCGGCAGCGAGGCTGGGGGAGGGACACCCGCAATTGCTGAGGCTTAAGTAGGTAAACAAAGCCTCCGGGAAGCTCGAACTGGGTGGAGCCCACCACAGCTCAAGGAGGCCTGCCTGTCTCTGTAGCCTCCACCTCTGGGTGGAGTCTTACAGCTGTCTGAGAGCATTGAAGAGAGAAGTGGATCTCCCACCATGGAGATTGAGATCTGAGAACGGAGAGTCTGCCTGCTCAAGTGGGTCCCCGACCCCTGAGTAGTCTAACTGGGAGACATCACCCACTGGGTGCAGACTGACACCTCACACTTCACATGGCTGGGTACACTCCTGAGACGAAGCTTCCAGAGCAAGAATCAGACAGCAGCACTCACTGTTCAGCAATATTCTATATTCTGCAGCCTCTGCTGTTGATACCCAAGCAAACAGGGTCTGGCATGGACCTCAAGCAATCTCCAACAGACCTACAGCTGAGGGTCCTGATTGTTAGAAGTAAAACTAACAAACAGGAAGGACACCCACACCAAAACCCCAACAGTACGTCACCATCATCAAAGACCAAAGGCAGATAAAACCACAAAGATGGGGAAAAAGTAGGGTAGAAAAGCTGGAAATTCAAAAAATCAGAGCGCATCTCTCCCTCCAAAGGAACACAGCTCATCGCCAGCAACGGATCAAAGCTGGACGGAGAATGAATTCGACAAGTTGAGAGGAGAAGGCTTTAGTCAATCAAACATCTCAGAGCTAAAGGAGGAACTACATACCCAGCGCAAAGAAACTAAAAATCTTGAAAAAAAAGTGGAAGCATTGATGGCTAGAGTAATTCATGCAGAGAAGGTCATAAACGAACTGACAGAGATAAAAACCATGACACGAGAAATACGTGACAAATGCACAACCTTCAGTAACCAACTCGATCAACTGGAAGAAAGCGTATCAATGATTGAAGATCAAATGAATGAAATGAAGCGAGAAGAGAAGTCTAGAGAAAAAAAGGAAAAAGAAATGAACAAAGCATCCAAGAAATATGGGATTATGTGAAAAGATCAAATCTACATCTGATTGGGGTGCCTGAAAGTGAGGGGAAAAATGGAACCAAGTTGGAAAACACTCTTCAGGATATCATCCAGGAGAACTTCCACAACCTACTAAGGCAGGCCAACATTCAAATTCAGGAAATACAAAGAATGCCACAAAGATACTCCTCGAGAAGAGCAACCCCAAGACACATAATTGTCAGATTCACCAAAGTTGAAATGAAGGAAAAAATGTTAAGGACAGCCAGAGAGAAAGGTCAGGTTACCCAAAAAGGGAAGCCCATCAGACTAATGGCAGATCTCTCAGCAGAAACT
>NW_012101434.1:123795-127520 GCF_000951045.1 Mandrillus leucophaeus | reverse complement strand
GGGCCTATCATGGGGAGGGGGGAGGGGGGAGGGATGGCATTGGGAGTTATACCTGATGTAAATGACGAGTTGATGGGTGCAGCACACCAATATGGCACAAATATACATATGTAACAAACCTGCGCGTTGTGCACATGTACCCTAGAACTTAAAGTATAATTAAAAAAAGAGGGGGGCTATATTATTATCAGCAGCTAATGAGCAACTAAATTGTAATGTATTTAATTTTCTTCCAAGTTTCCTATCTGAAAATAAAATACAAAAGGAATGAGAGTTGTATCAAAAGATCTAGGTTTCAGCTACTCAGGAGGTTGAGGCATGAGAATAACTAGAACCTGGGATGCAAAGGCTGCAATGAGCCGAGATCGCGCCACTGCACTCCAGCCTGGTGACAGTGAAACTCCATCTCAAAAAAACAAAACAAAACAAAACTAGGTTTTATATTCAGTCCTCAGGTAATTCATACTGACTAGAATCTGAAGAAATTAACATTGTTTGAGAACACACCACAGAGTACCCACTAGTGGCACCAAAGGTTGTCAAGACCCTCCAAGGTAAAAAAGAATTTAACCAATTATTTTGACGAGAATAATCCTGAAGATATTATATAGAAACTGCACAAAATATACTACTGATATCAAGGAATCTATTTAATTTAGATCTTCTTTAAAGAGTAACATTACTCATATACCCTGAGATTATAGGGTGCCCTTAAAATTAGTTTGCAGAGATGAAACTTCACTAACAAAGACATGAAAAACTGTAACATGTCAAAGACTATGGACGTAATCGAATTAATTGAGATTATTCACAACAGTGATAAATCAGACATTGAAGCTTACTAACCTTCATTTTATTATTTACCCTACATTTTTATGTGCAAAATCAAAAGTTGTTTTTATCACATCTTAGAGAAAGATTATTAATATTAACACAGTTTTACAGAATTCAATTGACAAAAAAAATACATATTGAGCTTCCCACTCTCTGCAAAGGACAGGGTACAGGAGCTTCTGTAAATAAACAGTCCTTACTACCCAGGAGCCTGCAGCCTGGAAGTGGGAAACAACTTGCAGAAAAGAAAACTCTAAATGTTAACAATGTCATAAAGAAAAGGCACAGAGTGCCATGGAAGGTTGTTTGTTTGTTTGTTTAAGGAAGGAAAAATTGCACACAATCATTAGGATCAGAGAAAGTTTGGGTTAAATGGTATTTGAAGTGTCTTAAAGTCTGGGTAAGATTTTTGTATTCATAACTGAGAAACATTGCAGGCATATGGATCATATCAGCAAATTTGGTTTGGAAGTGAGGTTCAAGTGAGATAATATACATGAACATGTTCTGATTCTACATGCATTGGTTTTGCGAAGTTCTAATTTTAAGTGCATTGCTTTCAAAGAGGACTTGGAAACTTCAGTTTCCAGGAACTACTTAGTTTATGTCTAATTTTAACCTTAAAATATTCAGGAATTGTATGTAGTCAGGAATTCACATTTCCATTTTATAGCTGGACACAATATCTTAGTTTTCCATTACTCATAACACAATCTCTGAAACTGGGTAATTTATAAAGAAAAGGAATTCATTTCTTGTATTTATGGAGGTTGAGAAGTACCAGGTCCAGGGGTCACAACTGGTGAGACACTTCTTGCTGGTAGGGGTGCAGGGCATCACGTGGCAAGGAGGCTGAGTGTGCCAAGGTGCTAGCTCAAGTCTTTCTTCCTCCTATAAAGCCACCAGCTCCCCTCCCCTGATAACCCATTAATCCATGAATGGTTAAACCAATCATGTCATGATCCAATCTCCTCTTAAAGGCCCCATGTCTCAATACTGCCACAGTGGGAATTAAATTTCAGCATTAGTTTTGTGGGGAACAAATACTCAACTGGTAGCCCAGCCTAACTGAAACTCAAAGAGTACAGAAAATTTGCCAAAGGCCATCACGCTAATGAGTGCACAAAGCAGATTAGAACTCCTTATCGCTGCTTCCCTACCTAGCTAAGTATATGTGTAACACAATCCTGTTTATTCCTAAAATTTTAGTTGTTACCCAGAGGAATGTAGGCAGATGAGATCAAGTCATGTCTTATCTTTGTCATGAAAACATTAAGGAAATGTTTTCTCATTTCCATAGTATTGATTTTGTCTTCATCTATTATGTGAAGGATTGGGTTTTATTTTACAGAGAATTAAAGTTTCAAAGGATGAATTAAATTATCATGAGAAAGAGCATCTTATCACCTATAAAAATGTAATTAAAAATATTTTCTCAGGATTGCTTTGTGGGTTAAATGAGGTAATGGATATGAAAGACCTGGTGCACAATCGATGCTTTATTAGTGTATTTCTTCTTTAGCTTAATATGTATCAATGTGTTAGAAGTCAAGTTTCTGTTACATACTAATTACACAATTTATTTCATGTTATCCTTATTTAATTGATAACACTTTAGATGAACCTAGATAAAATTAATCAATACCATTCTCAACTATAGTGAAATTAAGTAATTTTGAATATAACATGAAATATTCCCCTTACTCTAATGAATTTCTAAAAAGACCTTATTCAAAATAGCATCCAGTAAACATCTGAGAGAAGACATTTTTGATAATTTTATGATGAAATAATCCCACCTAAAGTGTTTAATTTCTGAGTTAACACTGACAAAACAGTTCAGTTGATCATTTATGAAACAAAGAACAGGAATTTGGAGGCTATGTCTAGCCTGGTCATAGGTCAACAAGAGAAGCATTCATAAGTCATATCTGCATCACATGGGGAAGGATGGTTATTTGCAGTAAGCTATTTCTCAGAACGTAAAGGGGTGGAAATATTTGTTTGCCATTGTTTTCCAGAAAAACAGGTCTCAGTAAAGTTCAACATTTTCCGTGTTCATGGACTCCAATGGGTTGGGAATTTGGGCAAGACACAGTGGGGAATGGCTTCTCTGTGCTCCATGATCCCTGAGGCCTAGGTAGAAAGATTCAAAGCCTAGAAACAGCTTAGTGGCTGGGATCTGCAATCATCTTAAGATGTCTGGTGCCTGGGTCGGGTGGCTTGAAGACTAAGACGGCCAAGTGGAGCACCTCACTATGGTCTTTCTGTGTGGCTTGACTTCTTCACATGATGGTAACCTGAAAGTAGTCAGACTCCTTACATAGTGGCTAGAGACTCCAAGCACAAGTGTTCAAATGAGTAAGACAGGAGCTACAATGCCTTTTATGATCTAACATCAGAAGTCACAGGGTGTTACTTTTCCAGTATCTATTGATCAAAGCAAATACAAACCCACCCACATTCAATAGGAAACAAATTTGCCACCTTTTATTGAGGGAGGGGTGAGGGTACATTGTGTAATAGTATGAGAAAGGGAGATTTTATTGTTACCTTTCTAGAAAATATGATCTGCCGCATTCTTCAAAGCTCTATTATATATACATCATGGGGATACTTATGGTTAAAATATGCAAGTGGCATGTTAAGTGAATTTGGGGAAATAAGGACCATTACAAAATGCAATGTCTTTTACCTTAGACTCAACAAAATTTATAAAGACAATTTGAATATGGCAGGTAAATATTTTTTTTTTAAATTTATTTATTATTATTTTACTTTAAGTTGTAGGGTACATGTGCATAATGTGCAGGTTTGTTACATATGTATACTTGTGCCATGTTGGTGTGCTGCACCCATCAACTCGTCATTTACATCAGGTATAACTCCCA
>NW_012101434.1:106009-116225 GCF_000951045.1 Mandrillus leucophaeus | reverse complement strand
GGCCATCTTGCTCCGGTCACCTATCCCAGGTAAATATTAAGTTGCAGTCAATTATTTTTATTATTTTACTATTTCTATTGTTATTGTATATTTTACAGATATATATGTTTTTATAAACTTATGTAAATATATCATTTTCAGCTAAGGATATAACTTTACTGAGTTGGTATGTCACAGCCAAAATAACTTAGACTTTGTATTAAGGAAACTATATAAAAATTTCAGCCCAATCAGAATAGTTATGTTCCTCAGATGAATTCCCCATAAAAATTAAAAAATTGGGAATAAAGTAGGATGCCCACTACCATCACAATAATTTAGCATTATACTGGCAAGAAGACCCATTATACAACAACGACAAAAAAGCAAGCTCTCCTGAAACACATAAACAAATATTTAATCAATGAAAAACTCATGTCATGTCATGTCATGTTCCCAGGTAGGAAGACATAATAAAGATATAAACCACCCAAGTTAATTCATAAATTTAATACAATAACAAAAATATAAGATTTCAGAGGGGAAAACCTAAACAAATTCATTCTAAAGCTAATGTGAAATTAAAAAATAATAGCCAAGTAAAGCAATCTGGAAAATAAAATCAAAGGGTAAAAGAGGAGACTTTATCCTACAAAATATTAAAACATATTATAAAGTGACCCAAATTAATATATATAAGCAAACAAACAATTGGTTTATAAAATTAAACTTTCACCTCATGCAAATTAAGTCAACCTGCTTTACTTGGGAGTACCCTGTGTAAGATACAAAATATTTGTGACATGTGTCTCATTTTGAAATTTCATTTATATGTTTCTTCGTGTAAGTAGCTAATGTTGGCTAATTTAAGCCACTTCTATTCAGAGATGATCACATTTTAAATACCCAATGGACTGAAATATCACAAATTTCAAGTGTTTCTTACTAAATTTAATGTTATCTTACCCCAAATAATGATTAAAAACTCTAAAATTAAATACATTTGTACTATTTGTAAGTTATCAAATCACCCTGACAGCTGTGTTAGCTTTTATTTAAAATATTTTTGCATATACATTTAGCATTGATTCACACTGAAGTATTTAATATAGCATGTATAGAATATAGTGGAAGACATTAGAGCTCATCACCTTCCTCTGAAACAATTCAAAAGAGACTTTCTCTCCTGACTTCCATTTCAGTTCATCATGATTTCAGTACTCTATTCCAGAAATTGGAAACTCCTGTTTCAAGGCTTTATCTTCCTCAGACAATGTCTCCAACCATTTTGGCTTCCAGGAGTATGATAGACTAGATATTTCATTATACCGTCATAGTTTAGAACAAGTACTTCCTCCATACAGTACATTCTTTAGGACATCAGTGGATTCCCCAAAAGTGAGCAAAACTCCTATCCCTACCCACTTCAAAAGAAAAAAAAAAAAAGAAACAAAGCAAAACAAAACCACACTAATCTGAATCATAGAAGAGATTGGAGACCAGATAGCAACGAACATTGGACAAAACAGAAGACTAGCACTGTCAAAAGGTACAACTAAAGGTAGCTGAACCTGAGAGATCTGCACTGATCTGGATTCCTGGAAAGAACCTCAGATTCAGAGAGCACCTGGCTGCCAGATGAGATCAATTGCAAATCCTCTCTGAGGAAGGTATCTCTGTTACAGCCCCCAGGCTCCCACTGATTATATTCAGGTAAACATGGCCTCATCATCAAATATCACCAAACACACAGTGAAATAACTCATCATTAGTGAGACTATGGGAAAACAATAAACAACAGATTTATACACTAAGTACTTTGGATATTTGAAATATCAGATAAGGAACATAATGTTTAAAAATATAATGAATAGAAATAAAAGCAGAATCATAAAATGAGCAACCAAGAGGCTGTGAAAATTACTTTGAATAAATTGGAACTTGTAAAAGTGAAAAATTAATATTGTAATAAAAATCTGCCCTAGAAATGTATCTCACTGGTATATCTTTCTTTCCAATTCCATTTCTACCTTGCACAAGTTTCTCATTACTTTACCTGTATTTTAAGAAAAAGATACGTAGTGCTAGGATGTGCAACCCAGATTCCCTATTTCAAGACTGCAGAATTAATTCCCCCAGCTGCCTGGGGTGTTGGTAGTCTGCGGGTCTCGGCTAGTCCCTTTCTGGGACTTGCACTTGACTAAAGAACGATGCCTCTGAAGGTCACATCCTTCTGGGAGCAGCTCACATCTAATAACCTGTTGCTGTCAGAATAAAAAGACCAACTGTCCTTACCCCAATTTGAGACATTTGGTAACAGGGTCATCCCAGCTCAAGTTCCAGAGGACTGACCGAGGTCTTTGTTGTGACTGTCTTACAGTTCAACTGCTGTCCTTGCCCAAACCTGTTTTCTTCATTCTCCCAACAGGTATTGATTCTGAGATCACTTCCCAATAAGTGACTTGTAAGCTCTGTCTCAGAATATACTTCCTGGGGAGCCTGCTTATGGTCTCAATTCACTCCTTCAATTAACTCTCTTCTAGCCTAATCTTTGTAATTTGTTACCTTATAACCTTGCCTTAGATCCAACTAAAAGTTTCAATAGTCTCCCATTACATAGAGCAAAAACACTGTCTTTGTCTTGTATCACTGAAGACACTATCTGGAGTGTGGTGATTTCTTTCCCACTCTGTACGCCTATATTAGATCCCTTTTTTCAGACCTGTCATTGTGTTCTCTTCACTCACATTAATTTCCAAGTCTGGTCTGGACTCATGACCAGTTCTCTATCTGGAATTAATAGGCCTTCACCCCACCTCAAAACCTAGTTTTATATTATCTTCCCTTTAACATACAACCTAATTTCCATTGTCTTTAAAATGCATTTCTTAGCTAGAATTGCTCAAATGTCTGATCCAGTGGCCTGCTAGAGTAATCCTGTATAGATTTGCATAGCCAATTGCAGATTTTGGGGGATTTTTATAGTCAACATAACATTAGCAGCTTGAAATTAGCCACAGTGAGAGTATTTATACTACAGAAATAAGCAAATACTACAAATAAAGACTAACCTACAAGATCGTACCATTACACTCCAGCCTGGGTGACACAGTGAGATTCCATCTAAAAAAAAAAAGAAAATAGTCCCTTGTCAAATCTTTTCCTACACACCACTAAATTTCTGCTTCCTATTGCACGTGCCTCTGCTGCTCATCTGGCAACACATTTCAACCTGAATGCTTTCTGATTTGCAGATTTGGTAGCCATGGCATCCCAAGTAGACAGGAGTATCTTTATGGCAGAGAGGATATTTTACACTGACTCATAAAACTTCTTTCCCCAGTGCCTTTTCCATAGTAGGAATTCAATAATTGTTTTTATAAGAGCAATGAATCCTTCAGATTCATCCTGCCCAGAGAATACTGGGGGAAAAAAAACAAGCAAATGATGGGCGTGAGCTTTATTTTTCTAAGTGTGTGTGTGTGTGTGTGTGTGTGTGTGCACGCACGTGTATTCCCTCTATACTTTAAATTATTTACCCCTGGCATTCTCCTATATTTTTTATATCAGTCACCATATCATGAATTTTTCTCATATCCAATATAAAAGCACTCTATGATTTTCAGCTTCTATGATTTTTTCTCAGTAGATTATTTTCTTTGCATATATACTTCCTCTTTATTTAATAATTTAGCCTTCCTTGAAAAAATCTTTTTCCAAAACTTATAACATATATGACTCACGGCCTTTTTGTCCCTGGCCGGATCTCAGCTCACTGCAAGCTCCTCCTCCTGGGTTTACGCCATTCTCCTGCCTCAGCCTCCCGAGTAGCTGGGACTACAGGGGCCCACCATCTCGCCCAGCTAGTTTTTTGTATTTTTTAGTAGAGACGGGGTTTCACCAGGTTAGCCAGGATGGTCTCCATCTCCTGAGCTTGTGATCTGCCCGTCTCGGCCTCCCAAAGTGCTGGGATTACAGGCTTGAGCCACCACGCCTGGCCTGGATAATCATTCTTAACCAAAATATGTCACTCATCACACTCCTGTTTCACCTTTTTGCCAATTGGGAATGGTTTTTAAATAAATTAATGATATTCTTTACTTACTGTTTAAAAGAATTAGTACAGCATAACAGCTGACTGCAGTTAATGGGATCTTCTAAGATAGCAATAGAAAATAAAGAGACTCGTCTGCCTTTGTTTTTGTTGACACTCTGTACTGTGGCTGGTAGCAACTGAGACAGGACAAGTCCTGCATATCACTTTAGATTGCTGAACCTTGTCAAGTAAGCTGCTCTTCTGCTGCAGGCTCCCAGACTGTGTGCTGTCAGCACTCTTTCACCCTGCTGGGTCAGCATCACAATAGAAATCACATTCCCTATCTCACTTTTGGGACCAGTGGGCTGAGCCTAGCTAAGTGGAGAACGCTGTGTGATTTAGGAAACCAGGTTTGGCTTGTGAGATGCAAACTGCCCTGACGTGGCCTCTTTCAATGGCAAAACAGTGCTACAGACACAATGTGCTGTCCTCAAACAAGTTGCTTGGTTCTTGTCCTTCACTTTGTACACCTAATTTTCTAAATCAATGCGTAAGTGCTGTCTCCAGAAATTAGACGATGTGTAAGATGCACAGAGTGTATTACTGTGTACATATTGTAAAGCTTCTAGCTCTGTTTTCTTACAGACATGTTCATGAAATCCCTGATGTATAAAGACCTTGCTTTAAAAGATTTCACTGTTGTGCTGTTTTGGAGTAGTTGAGAAGCACTGGGTCATTTGTGCTTTCAATATGAGCAAAAATGATCAGCTAGAATGAGTGGTGCTATGTGTGTTAAAGTTATCACAGGTGCTGGAGGATCACTTAGCCAAAAAGTTCCTACCTCTCACTTACAGAGTGAAATATAGAGCTATTTTCGCTTCTAGGAGTAAAAAAGAGCACAAAACTGGGTCAAAAAACAGGAACACCTGACATATTTGTTAAGTACTGAACCTATGTTTGTTGTGATGCTTTTATATCACCTTTGGCAAGTGATTTAGCTTCTTTGTTCCCCAAATCTTCCCTTTTGGAGAGTTAAGATATTTTTTCCTTAACACTACTTCTTGGAGTAAGTATAGAAGGAGAAAGATGCCACTTAATAAACTTTTGGAGCCACAGATACAAGAAATATCTGAAAGAATGAGTTATCTGTCTCACCTTGAACTTTACTGGTCAAGACATTTACACAAAAATAATCCTTGGACTCCCAGTTTCAGTTCTGAAATATAAAGAGTTTGGAAGTCATCACTCCAATGGTTACAAGAAGAAGCAGCTGGATAAACTAAAAATCAATTACTTTTCTTGGACTCACTAGAGAATTAAGGCTGCAGAACAATTGCCACCCCAAAATCTGTACAAATGGTGACAGCTACAGAACCACACTGAAATCTGTTACATGGAGCCAAAACTACTGCAGCCATAAACTGGTCCAAACACTTAAATGGTAATTTTGGTCAATTGCTGGAGGCTGAACTCCTGGATATCACAGTCTCAATGGAAACCTCTATACTTTTCATAGCTATTACTTTCAAGAATTCCAACAGCTCCTTATAGTAAAGATCCAAAAAAATCAACTTCATAACTCTAGCAGGAGGAATGAAAAAGTAATCATGATGAAACGCACCCAGCGTGCTCTCCATAACAAAGGCCTACTCTTCAAGGGAAAAGAATTGATCAGAGATTTATTCCATATTAGGGAAAGTCATATCTCCTACTTCAGCCTTCTCTTTCTTGTCTCAACTAACGGGAGAAAAAAATACTCAAATTTTTGCAATCTATTCATCTGAAAAAGGGCTAATATCCAGAACCTATAAATAACTCAAACAAATTTACAAGAAAAAAACAACCCCATCAAAAAGTGGGTAAAGAATATAAACAGACACTTCTCAAAAGAAGACATTTATGCAGCCAACAGACACATGAAAAAATGCTCATCATCACTTACCATCAGAGAAATGCAAATCAAAACCACAATTAGATACCATCTCACACCAGTTAGAATGGCAATCATTAAAAAGTCAGGAAACAACAGGTGCTGGAGAGGATGTTGAGAAATAGGAACACTTTTACGCTGTTGGTGAGTGAATCTGAGAAAGAACATTTGGGAACACTCTTTGGAATACACTGAAAAAGAAATACCATCAGATAAAAACCAGAAAGAAGCTTTCTGTGAAACTTCTCTGTGTCGTGTGAATTCCATTCACACAGTCCAGCTTCTCTTTTCATTCAGCAGTATTCTAACACTGTTATTGTTTAGTCTGTGTAGGGATATTCGAGAGCACTATGAGGCTTCAGGTGAAAACGAAATATCTTCAGATAGAAACTGGACAGAAGCTTTCCGAGGAGCCGCTTTGTGACGTGTGCATTCCACTCACAGAGTTATGCCTTTCTTCTCATAGAGGATTTGGGAATCCTTTTTGGAAAAAAAGCTACAAAGGGACATTGGGAATATAAGGACGGCTATGGTGAAAAAGGAAATATCCTCAGACAAAATCTGGAAAGAAGCTTTCTGTGAAACTCCTTTGTGATAGATATCTTTATTCATCTCACATAGATAAAACTTTCTTTATATTACACAGTTTGGAAACTTCGTCATGGATGGATCTGTGAAGGGACATTTGGGAGCACATTCAGGCCTATGGTGAAAAAGGAAATATCTTCAGATAAAAATTGGAGAGATGCTTTCTGGAAACTGCTTTGTGATGTGTGTATTCATCTCATAGGGTTAAACCACTGTTTGGATTGAGCAGTTTGAAATCACTGCTTCTGTGAAATCTGAGGAATTACATTTGGGAACGCTCTTTAATATATGGAAAAATAAATATCTTCAGATAAAAACCAGAAGGAGGCTTTCTGTGAAACTGCTATATGTCATGTGAATTCGTCTCGCTCAGTTAAGCTTCTCTTTTCATTGAGCAGTTTTCTAACACTATTTATGTTTGGCATGAGAAGGGATATTCGGGAGCGCTTTGAGGCTTACGGTGAAAAAGGAAATATGTTCAGATAGAAACTGCAAAGAAGCTTTCCGAGGAACTGCCTTGAGTTGTGTGCATTCCAGTCACAGTACTTTACCTCTCTTCTCATATAGCACTGGGGAAACCCTTTTAGAGAAAAAGGTACCAAGGGGTATCCAGGAGCATATTGACACCTGTAATGAAAAGGGAAATAGACTCAGACAAAAACTGGAAGGAAGTTTTTTGTGAAACTGCTCTGTGATATGTGTATTCATCTCACATAGATAAAGCTTTCTTTACATTACGCAGCTTGGAAATTCTGTCATGGACGGATCCGTGAAGGGACATACGGCTGCACAATCAGGACAATGGTGAAAAAGGAAATATCTTCAGATAAAAACTGGAAAGAAGCTTTCTGTATATCTGCTTTTTCCTACGTTTATTCATCTCACATGGATAAAACTTTCTTTACTCTATGCAGCTTGGAAACTCTGTCATGGATGGTTCCATTAAGAGACATTCGTGATCACATTCAGGACTATGGTGAAAATGGAAATATCTCCAGATGAAAACTGGAGAGAAGCTTTCTGAGAAACTGCTTTGTAATGTGTACATTCCACTCAGGGAGTAATACCTCTCTTCTCATAAGGCAGTGTTTGAACACCGTTCCTGTAAAACCGAAAAAGTGATATTTTGGAGCACATTGAAGACCATGGTGAAAAGTGAACTCTCCTCAAAAATAGTCCAGAAAGAAGTGTTACAAGAAACTGCTCTCTGATATGTGCATTCATTTCACAGAGTTAAAGCTTACTGTACATTGCCCAGTTGGGAAACTCTGGCACTGAGGAATCTGCAAAGGGATATTATGTGGCACACAGAGGCCTGTGGTGAGCAAGGAAATATCTTCCGTTGCAAACTGGAGAGAAGCTTTCTGAGCAACTGCTTTGTGACATATGTATTCATCTCATAGAGTTAAATCATTCTTTGGGTTGAGTGGTTTGAAATCACTGTTTCTGTGGAATCTGAAGAAGGACACTTGAAAACGTTCTTTAGAATATGGAGAAAGAAATATCCTCCGATAAAAATCAGAAGGAAAGGTTCTGTGAAACTGCTATGTGTCGTGTGAATTCCTTTCACTCAGTTAAGCTTCTCTTTTCAGTGATCTGTATTCTAACACTGTTTTTGTTTAGTCTGCGAAGGGATATTCGGAAGCGCTTTGATTCTTATAGTGAAAACGGAAATATGTTCAGATAGAAACTGGAGAGAAGCTTTCCGAGGAGCTGCTTTGTGACGTGTGCATTCCACTCACAAAGTTATACCTTTCTTCCCATAGAGGATTGGGTAATCCCTTTTGGAGAAAAACCTGCCATGGGACATTCACCATATGGATGGCTATGGTGAAAAAGAAAATATCCTCAGAAAAAAAATTGGAAAAAAG
This sequence comes from Mandrillus leucophaeus, assembly GCF_000951045.1. Classification (NCBI taxonomy): domain Eukaryota; kingdom Metazoa; phylum Chordata; class Mammalia; order Primates; family Cercopithecidae; genus Mandrillus; species Mandrillus leucophaeus. Next base: position 107,821 of record NW_012101434.1, on the reverse strand, counting down.
CCTTCTGTGAAAATGCTTTGTGATAGATATGTTTATTCATCTCTCATAGATAAAACTTTCTTTATATTAAGCAGTTTGGAAACTCCGTCATGGACGGATCCATGAAGGGACATTCGAGAGCACATTCAGGCCTATGGTGAAAAAGGATATATCTTCAGATGAAAACTGGAAAGAAGCTTTCTGAGAATCTGCTTTGTGATGTGTATTCCATTCAGTGAGTTATACCTCTTTTCTCATAAGACAGTGTTTGAACACTGTTCCTGTAAAACCCAAAATGTGATATTTCGGAGCACATTGAAGACTATAGGGAAAAGTGAAATATTCGCAAATAAAACCCATAAAGAAGTGTTCCAAGAAACTGCTGTCGGATATGAGGATTCATTTCACCGTGTTAAAGCTTACTCTATGTTGCCCACTTTGGAAACTCTGTCTCTGAGGAATCTGAGAAGGGATATTAAGAGGCGCCCGAAGGCCTATGGTGAGCAAGGAAATGTCTTCCGAAGAAAACTGGAGAGAAGCTTTCTGAGTAACTGCTTTCTGATGTATATATTCGTCTCATAGAGTTAAACCATTCTTTGGATTGAGCAGTTTGAAATCACTGTTTCTGTGGAATCTGAGGAAGGATATTTGGGAGTGCTCTTTAGAATATGGAGAAAGAAATATCCACAGATAAAAACCAGAAGGAAGCTTTTTGTGAAACTACTATGTGTCGTGTGAATTCATCTCGCACAGTTCAGCTTCTCTTTTCCTTGAGCAGCTTCCTAATGCTGTTTATGTTTAGTGTATGAAGGTATATTTGGGAGCACTTTGAGGCTTATGGTGAAAAAGGAAATCTCTTCAGATAGAAACTGGAGAGAAGCTTTCCCAGGAACTACTTTGTGAGGTGTGCATTCCACTCAGGGTGTTATACCTCTCTTCTTATACAGCATCGGGCAAATCCTTTCGGTGAAACTGTTCTGTAATATGTGTATTCATCTCACATAGATAAAGCTTTCTTTACTTTACGCTGCTTGGAAACTCTGTCATGGATGGATTTGCGAAGGGATATTGGGGAGCACATTGAGGACTATGGTGAAAAAGAAACATCTTCAGATAAAAACTGGAAGAAGCTTTCTGTGAATCTGCTTTTTGCTATGTTTATTCATCTCACATAGATAAAACTTTTCTTATATTACGCAGTTTGGAAACTCCGTCATGGACGGAGCCGCGAAGAGACATTTAGGAGGACATTCCCGCCTATGGTGATAAAGGAAATATCTTCAGATAAAAACTGGAAAAAGCTTTCTGAGAAACTGCTTTGTGAAGTGTGTATTCATCTCATAGAGTTAAACCATTCTTTGGAATGAGCAGTTTGATATCACTGTTTCTGAGGAATCTGAGGAAGGACATTTGGGAATTCTCTTTAGAATATGAAGAAATATCCTCAGATAAAAAGCAGAAGGAAGCTTTCTGTGAAAGTGGTATGTGTTGTGTGAATTCCTCTCACTCAGTTAAGTTTCTCTTTTCATTGAGCAGTTTTCTAACACTGTTTATGTTTAGCATGCGAAGAGATATTCGGGAGTGCTTTGAGGCTTATGGAGAAAAAAAATATGTTCAGATAGAAACTGGAGAGAAACTTTCCAAGTAACTGCTTTGTGACGTGTGCATTCCACTCAAGTGCTGTACATCTCTTCTCAGACAGCATCGGGTAAACTCTTTTGGAAAAAAGGTACTGAGGAATATCCAGGAGCATATTGACACCTATGGTGAAAAGGGAAATATCCTCAGACATAAACTGGAAAGAAGCTTTCTGTGAAACTGCTCTATGCTATG
>NW_012101434.1:90549-105959 GCF_000951045.1 Mandrillus leucophaeus | reverse complement strand
AATATGGAGAAAGAAATATCCACAGATAAAAACCAGAAGGAAGCTTTTTGTGAAACTACTATGTGTCGTGTGAATTCATCTCGCACAGTTCAGCTTCTCTTTTCCTTGAGCAGTTTCCTAATGCTGTTTATGTTTAGTGTATGAAGGTATATTTGGGAGCACTTTGAGGCTTATGGTGAAAAAGGAAATCTCTTCAGATAGAAACTGGAGAGAAGCTTTCCCAGGAACTACTTTGTGAGGTGTGCATTCCACTCAGGGTGTTATACCTCTCTTCTTATACAGCATCGGGCAAATCCTTTCGGTGAAACTGTTCTGTAATATGTGTATTCATCTCACATAGATAAAGCTTTCTTTACTTTACGCTGCTTGGAAACTCTGTCATGGATGGATTTGCGAAGGGATATTGGGGAGCACATTGAGGACTATGGTGAAAAAGAAACATCTTCAGATAAAAACTGGAAGAAGCTTTCTGTGAATCTGCTTTTTGCTATGTTTATTCATCTCACATAGATAAAACTTTTCTTATATTACGCAGTTTGGAAACTCCGTCATGGACGGAGCCGCGAAGAGACATTTAGGAGGACATTCCCGCCTATGGTGATAAAGGAAATATCTTCAGATAAAAACTGGAAAAAGCTTTCTGAGAAACTGCTTTGTGAAGTGTGTATTCATCTCATAGAGTTAAACCATTCTTTGGAATGAGCAGTTTGATATCACTGTTTCTGAGGAATCTGAGGAAGGACATTTGGGAATTCTCTTTAGAATATGAAGAAATATCCTCAGATAAAAAGCAGAAGGAAGCTTTCTGTGAAAGTGGTATGTGTTGTGTGAATTCCTCTCACTCAGTTAAGTTTCTCTTTTCATTGAGCAGTTTTCTAACACTGTTTATGTTTAGCATGCGAAGAGATATTCGGGAGTGCTTTGAGGCTTATGGAGAAAAAAAATATGTTCAGATAGAAACTGGAGAGAAACTTTCCAAGTAACTGCTTTGTGACGTGTGCATTCCACTCAAGTGCTGTACATCTCTTCTCAGACAGCATCGGGTAAACTCTTTTGGAAAAAAGGTACTGAGGAATATCCAGGAGCATATTGACACCTATGGTGAAAAGGGAAATATCCTCAGACATAAACTGGAAAGAAGCTTTCTGTGAAACTGCTCTATGCTATGCTCTATGCTATGAGATTTATCATCTCACATAGATAAATCTTTCTTTACATTAGGCAGCTTGGAAACTCTGTCATGGAAGTATCCATGAAGGGACATTCGGGAGCACATTCAGGACTATGGTGAAAAACGAAATATCTTCAGATAAAAAATGAAGAGAAACTTTCTGAGAAACTGCTTTCTGATGTGTGTATTTCACTCATGGAACTATACCTCTTTTCTCATAAGGCAGTGTTTGAATACTGTTCCTGTAAAACAGAAAATGTGATATTTCGGAGATCACTGAAGACTATGATGAAAAGTAAACCGTGCACAAATGAAAGCCAGAAAGAAGCGTTCCAAGAAACTGCTCTCTGATATATGCATTCATTTCACAGAGTTAAAGCTTACTCTACATTGGTCAGTTTGGAAACTCTATCATTGAGGAATCTGTGAAGGGATATTAAGTGGCACCCGGAGATTTGTGGTGAGCAAAGAAATGTCTTCCAATGAAAACTGGAGCGAAGCTTTCTGAGCAACTGGTTTGTGATATGTGTATTCATCTCATAGAGTTAAACCATTCTTTGGATTGAGCAGTTTGAAATCACTGTTTCTGGGGAATCTGAGAAAGGGCATTTGGGAAATCTTTTTAGAATATAGAGAAAGAAATATCCTCAGATGAAAACCAGAAGGAAGCTTTCTGAGAAACTGCTATGTGTTATGTGATTTCCTCTCACTCAGTTAAGCTTCTCTTTTCATTGAGCAATTTTTTAACACTGTATATATTTAGCGTGTGAAGGATGTTCGATAGCGCTTTGAGCTTACAGTGAAAAAGGAAATATGTTCAGATAGAAACTGGGGAGAAGCTTTCCAACGAACTGCTTTGTGACGTGTGCATTACACTCACAGTGTTATACCTATCTTCTCATACAGCATTGGGGAAACTCTTTTGGAGAGAAAGGCACCAAGGGATATTTGGGAGCATATTGATGCCAAAGGTGAAAAGGAAAATAGCTTTAGACAAAAACTGGAAAGAAGCTTTCTGTGAAACTGCTCTGTGTCGTGTGAATTCCACTTGCACAATTAAGTTTCTTTTTTCATTGAATGGTATTCTAACACTGTTTATGTTTAGTCTGTGAAGGGCTATTTGGGTGCGCTTTGAGGCTTATGGTAAAAGAGGAAATATGTTCGGATAGAAACTGGAGAGAAGTTTTCTGAGGAACGGCTTTGTGACATGTGCATTCCACTCACAGTGTTATACCTTTCTTCTTATAAAGGATTGGGGAAATCCTTTTGGGGAAAAAGCTACCAAGGGACATTCGGGAGTATATGGATGGCTATGGTGAAAAAGGAAATATCCTCAGGCAAAAACTGGAAAGACGCATTCTGTGAAACTGCTTTGTGATACATATGTTTATTCATCTCACATAGATAACACTTTTTTATATTATGCAGTTTGGAAACTCCATCATGGAGTCCATGAAGGGACATTCGGGAGCACATTCAGGCCTATGGTGAAAAAGGAAATCTCTTCAGATAAAAACTGGGGAGAAGCTTTCTGAGAAACTGCTCTGTGATGTGTGTATTCCCCAAAGGGAGTTACACCTCTTTTCTCATAAGGCAGTGTTTGAACACTGTTCCTGTAAAACCGATAAAGTGATATTTTGGAGCGCATTGAAGACAATGGAAAAAGTGAAATATCCTCAAAAAAAACGCAGAAAGAAGCGTTCCAAGAATCTACTCTCTGATATGTGCATTCATTTCACAGAGTTAAAGCTTACTCTACATTGCCTAGTTTGGAAACTCTGTGTTTGAGGAATCTGTGAGGGGATATTAAGTCTCCCCCTGAGACCTGTGGTGAGCAAGGAAATGTCTTCCGTTGAAAAGGGGAGAGAAGCTTTCTGAGCAACGGCTTTGTGACGTGTGTATTCATGTCATAGAGTTAAATCATTCTTTGGATTGAGCAGTTTGAAATCACTGTTTCTGTGGAACCTGAGAAAGGACATTTGAGAACGCTCTTTAGAATATGCTGAAATAGAAGTACCCTCAGATAAAAACCAGAAGGAAGTTTTCTGTTGAACTACTCTGTGTTGTGTGAATTGCACTCACACAGTTAAGCTTCTCTTTTCATTGAGCAGTATTCTAACACCGTTTATGTTTTGCGTGCGAATGGATATTCGGGAGTTCTTTGAGGCTTATGGCAGAAAAGGAAATATGCTCAGATAGAAACTGGAGAGAAGCTTTTCGAGGAGCTTCTTTGTGATGTGTGAATTCCACTCATAGAGTTATATCTTTCTTCTCATAGATGACTGGGTAATCCCTTTTGGAGAAAAAGCCACCAAGGGACTTTCAATTCTATATATACGGCTATGGTGAAAAAGGAAATATCCTCAGACAAAATCAGGAAAGAAGCTTTCTTTGAAACTCCTTTCTGATAGATATGTTTATTCATCTCACATAGATAAAACTTTCTTTATATTACGCAGTTTTGAAACTCCATAATTAACGGATCCGTGAAGGGACATTCGGGAGCACATTCAGGCCTATGGTGAAAAAGGAAATCTCTTCAGATAAAAACTGCTTTTGAGAAACTGCTTAGTGATGTGCGCATTCCACTCAGAGAGTTATACCTCTTTTATCATAAGGCGGTGTTTGAAACTGTTCCTGTAAAACCGAAAAAGTGATATTTCGGAGTGCATTAAAGACTATGATGAAAAGTGAAATATCCTCAATAAAACCCAGAAACAAGCCTTCCAAGAAACTGCTCTCTGATATGTGCTTTCATTTCACAGAGTTAAAGATTTCTCTACGTTGCCCAGTTTGGAAACTCTGTCTTTGAGAAATCGGCGAAGTGATATCAAGTGGTGCCCGGAGGCCTGTGATGAGCAAGGAAAGGTCTTCCAATGAAAACTGGAGAGAAGCTTTCTGAGCAACTGCTTTGTGATGTATGTATTCATCTCATAGAGTTAAACCACTCTTTGGATTGAGTAGTTTGAAATCACTGCTTCTGTGGAAACTGAGGAAGGGATGCACTTTAGAATATGGAAATAAAGGAAATATGTTCAGATGGAAACCGGAGACAATCTTTCTGAGGAACTGCTTTTTGACGTGTGCATTCCATTCACAGTGTTATGCCTCTCTTCTCATACAGCATCGGGGAAACCCTTTTAGAGAATAAGGTACCAAGGGATATCTGAAAGCATATTGACGCCTATGGTGAAACGGAAAATAGCCTCAGACAAAAACAGGAAACAAGTTTTCTGTGAAACTGCTCTGTGCTATGTGGATTCATCTCACAGAGATAAAGCTTACTTTACGTTACATAGCTTGGAAAATCTCTCATGGACGGATCCGCGAAGGGACATTCGGGAGCACATTCCGGACTATGAAGAAAAAGAAAATATCTTCAGATAACACCTGGAAAGAAGCTTTCTGTGAATCTGCTTTTTGCTATGTTTATTCATCTCACATATGCAAAACTTTCTTTATATTACGCAGTTTGGACTCTCTGTCATGAATGGATCTGTGAAGGGACATTCTGAAGCACATTCAGGACTATTGTGAAAAGGGAAATATCTTCAGAAAAAAACTGAAGAGAATCTTTCTGATGAACTGATTTGTGATGTGTACATTCCACTCAGGGAGTTACACCACTTTTCTCCTAAAGCAGTGTTTGAACTCTGTTCCTGTAAAACCGAAAATGTGATATTTTGCAACGCAATGAGACTATAGCGAAATGTGAAGCATTCTCAAGTAAAACCCAGAAAGAAACATTCCAAGAAACTGCTCTCTGATATGTGCATTCATTTCACAGACTTAAAGTTTACTCTACATCGCTCAGTTGGGAAACTATGTCTTTGAGGAATATGCGAAAGGACATTAAGTGGCGCCCACAGGCCTGTGGTGAGCAAGGAAACGTCTTCCTTTGAAAACAGCAGAGAAGCTTTCTGAGCAACTGCTTTGTGACGTATGTATTCATCTCATAGAGTTAAACCATTCTTTGGATTGAGCAGGTTGAAATCACTGTTTCTGTGGAATCTGAGGAAGGACATTTGGGACCGCTCTTAAGAATATGGGGAAAGTAATATCCTCGGATAAAAACCAGAAGGAAGCTTTCTGTGAAACTGCTATGTGTCCTGTGAATTCTTCTCTATCAGTCAAGCTTCTGATTTCATTGAGCAGTTTTCTAACTCTGTTTATGTTTAGCGTGTGAAGGGATATTGGGGAGTGCTTTGAGGCTTAAGGTGAAAAAGGAAATATGTTCAGATAGAAACAGGAGAGAAGGTTTCCGAGGAGCTGCTTTGTGATGTGTGCATTCCACTCACGGTGTTATACCTCTCTTCTCATACAGGATCAGGGAAACCCTTTTAGAGAAAAATGTACAAGGGATATTCGGGAGCATATTGACACCTATTGTGAAAGGCTAATACCCTCAGGCAAAAACTGAAAAGAAGTTTTCAGTGAAAGTGCTCTGTGATATGTGCATTCATCTCACATAGATAAAGCTTTATTCACATTACGCAGCCTGGAAACACTTTCATGCATGGGTCCGTGAAGGGACAGTCGGGTGCACATTCAGGCCTATGGTGAAAAAGGAAATATCTTCAGATAAAAACTGGAAAGAAGCTTTCTTTGAACCTGTTTTTTGCTATGTATATGCATCTCACATAGATAAACTTCTCTTTACATTACATAGCTTGGAAACTCCGTCACGGATGGATCTGTAAAGGGACATTTGGGATCAACTTCCGGCCTATGGTGAAAAAGGACATATCTTCAGATAAAACTGGAGAGAAGCTTTCTGAGAAACGGATTTGTGATCTGTGCATTCCACTTAGGAAGTTATATATCTCTCTCATAAGGCAGTGTTTTAACACTGTTCCAGTAAAATCGAAAAAGTGATATTTCGTAGTGCATTGAAGATGATACGAAAAGTGAAATATCCACAAATAAAACCCAAAAAGACACGTTCCAAGAAACTGTTCTCTGATACATGCATTCATTTCACAGAGTTAAAGCTTGCTCTGCATTGCACAGTTTGGAAACTCTGTCTGAGCAATCTGTGAAGGGGTATAAAGTAGCGCCCAGAGGCCTGTGGTGAGCAAGGAAACGTCTTCCATTGAAAACTGGAGAGAAGCTTTCTGAACAACTGCTTTGTGACGTGTGTATTCATCTCATAGAATTAAATCATTCTTTGGTTTGAGCAGTTTGAAATCACTGTTTCTGTGGAATCAGAGAAAGGACATTTGGGAACGCTCTTTTGAATGTGCTGAAAAAGATATACCCTCAAATAAAATTCAGAAGGAGCTTTCTGGGAAACTGCCCTGTGTCATGTGAATTGTAGTTACACAGTTAAGCTTCCCTTTGCATTGAGAAGTATTGTAACACTATTTTTGTTTGTCTGCGAAGGGATACTCGGGAGCACTTTGAGGCTTATGGTGAAAACGGAAATATCTTCTATAGAAACTGGAGAGAAGTTTTCCGAGGAGCTGCTTTGTGACATGTGCATTCCACTCACAGAGTTATTCATTTCTTCTCATAGGGGATTGGGGAAATCCCTTTTGGACAAAACGCTACCAAGGGACATTCAGGAGTATATGGCCAGCTATGGTGAAAAAGGAAATATCCTCAGACAAAAACTGGAAAGAAGCTTTCTGTGAAACTGCTCTGTGATATGTGTATTTATGTCACTTAGATAAAGCTTTGTTTACGTTATGCAGCTTGGAAACTCTGTAATGGAAGGATCTGCGAAGGGACATTCTGGAACACATTCAGGCCTATGGTGATAAAGGAAATATCTTCAGATAAAAACTGGAGAGAAGCTTTCTGAGAAACTGCTTTGTGATGTGTGCATTCCACTCAGGGAGTTATACCTCTTTTCTCATACCACAGTGTTTGAACACTGGTTCCTGTAAAACCGAAAAAGTGATATTTCGGAGCACATTGAAGACTATGGTGAGAAGTGAAATATCCTCAAATAAACCCAAAAAGTAGCATCCCAAGAAACTACTTTCTGATATGTGCATTCAGTTCACAGAGATAAACTTACTCTACGTTGCCCAGTTTGGATACTCTGTCTTTGAGGAATATGCGAAAGGATATTAAGTTGTGCCTGGAGGACTGTGGTGAGCAAGGAAATGTCTTCCAATGAAAACTGGAGAGAAGCTGTTTGAGCAACTGCTTTGTGATATGTGTATTCATCTCATAGAATTAAACCACTCTTTGGATTGAGCAGTTTGAAATCACTGCTTCTGTGGAATCTGACGAAGGACATTTGGGAACGTTCTTCAGAATATGGAAAAAGAAATACCCTCTGATAAAAACCAGAGGAAACTTTGTATGAAACTGCTATGTGTCGTGTGATTTCTTCTCACTCAGTTAAACTTCTCTTTTCATTGAGCAGATTTCTAACTCTGTTTATGTTTAGCGTGTGAAGGGATATTCGGGAGCACTTTGAGGCTTACGGTGAAAAAGGAAATATGTTCAGATAGAAACTGGAGAGAAGCTTTCTGAGGACCTGCTTTGTGACTTGTGTATTCCATTCACAATGTTATACCTTTCTTTTCATACAGCATCGGGGAAACCCTTTTGAAGAAAAAGGTACCAAGCTATATGCGGGAGCATGTTCACGCCTATGGTAAAAAGGGAAATAGCCTCAGACAAAAACTGGAAAGAAGCTTTCTGTGAAGCTGCTCTGTACTATGTGTATTCATCTCACATAGATAAAGTTTTCTTTACCTTACGCTACTTGGAAACTCTGTAGTGGATGGATCCACAAAGGGACATTCGGGAGCACATTCAGGACTATGGTGAAGAAGGAAATATTTTTAGACAAATACCGGAAAGAAGCTTCCTGTGAAACTACTCTGTGATATGCGTATTCACCTCACATAGATAAAGCTTTCTTTACATTACGCACCTTGGAATCTCTTTCATGGATGGATCCACGAAGGGACATTCAGGGGCACATTCAGGACTATGGAGAAAAAGGAAATATCTTCAAATAAAAACCGAAGAGGAGGTTTCTGAGAAACTTCTTTGTGATGTGTGCATTCCACTAAGGGAATTATACCTCTTTTCTCATGAGGCAGTATTTGAATACTGTTCTTGTAAAGCCAAAAATGTGATAATTTGGAGCACATTGAAGACTGTGGCGAAAAGTGAACTATCCTCTAATAAAACCCAGAAAGATGCGTTCCAAGAAACTGCTCTCTGATATGTGCATTCACTTCACAGAGTTAAAGCTTACTCTACATTGCGGAGTTTGGAAACTCTGTGTTTGAGGAATCTGCGAAGGGATATTAAGCGGTGCCCGGAGGCCTGTGTTGAGCAAGGAAATGTCTTCCATTGAAAACTGGAGAGATGCTTTCTGAGAAACTACTTTGTGTCGTTTGTATTCATATCATAGAGTTAAACCATTCTTTGGATTGAGCAGTTTGAAATCACTGTTTCTGTGGAATCTGAGAGAGGTCGTTTGGGAACGCACTTTAGAATATGCTCAAAAAGAAATACCCTGAGATAAAAACCAGAAGGAAGCTTTCTGTGAAACAGCTCTGTGTCACATGAATTCCACTCGCACAGTTAAGTTTCTCTTTTCATTGAGCAGTATACTAACACTGTGTTTAGTCTGTGAATGGATATTCAGGAGTGCTTTGAGGCTTATGGTGAAAACGGAAATATCTTCAGATAGAAACTGTAGAGAAGCTTTCCGAGGACCTGCTTTGTGACGTGTGCATTCCACTCACAGAGTTATACCTTTCTTCTCATAGAGGATTGGGGAATCCCTTTTGGAGAAAAAGCTACCAACAGACATTCGGGAGTATATGGACGGCTATGATAAAAAAGGAAATAGCCTCAGTCAGTAAGTGGAAAGAAGCTTTTTGAAAAACTGCTTTCTGATGTGTGCATCTCACTCAGGGAGTTATACCTCTTTTCTCATAAGGCAGTGTTTGAACCCTGTTCCTGTAAAACCAAAAAAGTATTATTTCAGAACGGTCTGAAGACTCTGGCTAAAAGTGTATTATCCTCAAATATAACTGAGAAAAAAGCGTTCCAAGAAACTGGTCTCTGATATGTGCATTCATGTCACAGAGTTAAAGCTTATTCTGCATTGCTCAATTTGGAAACTCTGTCTTTGAGGAATCTGCAAAGGGATATTTAGTGGCGATTGGAGGCCTGTAGTGAGCAACATGTCTTCCGATGAAAACTGGAGAGAAGCTTTCTGAGCAACTGTTTTGTGATGTGTGTATTCATCTCATAGAGTTAAACCATTCTTTGGATTAAGAGGGTTTAAATCACTGTTTCTGTGGAATCTGAGGAAGTACATTTTGGAACGCTTTTAGAATATGGAGAAAGAAATATCCGCAGATAAAAACCAGAAGGAATCTTTCTGTGAAACTGCGATGTGTCGTGTGAATTCCTCTTGCTCAGTTAAGTTTCTCTTTTCATTGAGCAGTTTTCTAACACTCTTTATGTTTAGCTTGCAAAGGGACATTCGAGAGCGCTTTGAAGCCTATGGCGAAAAAGGAAATATGTACAGATACTAACTGGAGTGAAAGTTTCCAAGGGACTGCTTTGTGACGTGTGCATTCCACTCACAGAGTTATATCTTTCTTCTCATAGAGGATTTCGGAACCCCTTTTGGAGAAAAAGCTACCAGGGGACAATCAATAGTATTTGGACGACTATGGTGAAAAAGGAAATATCCTTAGACAAAAACTGGAAAGAAGCTTTTTGGGAAACTGCTTTGTGATAGATATGTTTATTCCTCTCACATTAAAAAACTTTCTTGATATTACGCAGTTTGGAAACTCCATTATGAATGGATCCGCAGAGGGACATTTGGGAGTACATTCAGGCATATGGTGAAAAAGGAAATACCTTCAGATAAAACCTGGAGAGGAGCTTTCTGAGAAACTGCGTTGTGATGTGTGCATTCCACTCAGGGAGTTTTACCTCTTTTCTCATACGGCAGTGTTTGAACACTGGCTCCTGAAAAACCGAAAAAGTGATATTTCAGAGCGCATTGAAGACTATGGCGAAAAGAGAAATATCGTCCAATAAAACCCAGAAAGAAGCGTTCCAAGAAACTGCTCTCTGATATGTGCATTCATTTCACAAAGTTAAAGCTTACTCGACATTGCCCAGTTTGGAAACTCTGCCTTTGAGGAAATGCGAAGCTTTCTGTGAAACTGCTCTGAGTTGTGTGAATTGTACTCGCACAATTAAGCTTCCCTATTCATTCAGCGATATTCTAACACTGTATTTAGTCTGCGAAGGGATATTCAGGAGCGCTTTGAGGCTTATGGTGAAAACGAAAATATCTTCAGATAGAAACTGGGGAGAAGCTTTCCAAGAAGCTGCTTTGTGACGTGTGCATTCCACTCCCAGAGTTATACCTTTCTTCTCATAGAGGATTGGGCAAACAATTTTGGAGAAAAAGTTATCATGAGACATTCGGCAGTTAATGGACGGCTATGGTGAAAAAGGAAATATCCTCAGACAAAAACTGGAAAGAAGCTTCCTGTGAAAGTGCTTTGTGATAGATATGTTTATTAATCTCACATAGATAAAACTTTCCTTATACTACGCAGTTTGGAAACTCGGTCATGGATGGATCTGCGAGGCGACATTCCGGAGCACCTTCAGGCCTATGGTGAAAAATTAAATATCTTGAGATAAAAACTGGACAGAAGCTTTCTGAGAAACTGCTTTGTGATGTGTGCATTCCACTCAGGGAATTATACCTGTTTTCTCATAAGGCAGTGATTGAACACTGTTTCTGTAGAACTGAAAAAGTGATAAGTCTCAATGCATTAAAGACTATGGCAAAATGTGAAATATTCTCAAATAAAACCTGTAAAGAAGCGATCCAAGAAACTGCTCTCTGATATGTGCATTCATTTCACATAGTTTCAGCGTACTCTACATTGCCCAGTTTGGAAACTCTGTCTTTGAGTAATCTGCGAAAAGATATTAAGTGGCGCCCCGGAGGCCTGTGGTGAGCATGGAAATGTCTTCCATTGAAAACTGGAGAGCAGTTTTCTGAGCAACTGCTTTGTGATGTGTGTATTCATCTCATAGAGTTAAACCATTCATTGAATTGAGCAGTTTGAAATCACTGTTTTGTTGGATTCTGAAGAAGTACATTTGGAAACCCTCTTTAGAACATGGAGAAAGAAATATCCTCAGACGAAAACCAGAAGGAAGCTTTCTGTGAAACTGCTGTGTGTTGTGTGAATTCCTCTCACTCAGTTAAGCTTCTCTTTTCATTGAGCAGTTTTCTAATACTATTTATGTTTAGTGTGCGAAGAGATATTCAGGAGCGCTTTGAGGCTTACGGTGAAAACGGAAATATCTTCAGCTGGATAATGGAGAGAAGCTTTCCGAGGAGCTGCTCTGTGACGTGTGCATTCCACTCACAGAGTTATACCTTTCTTCTCATAGAGGATTGGGGAATCCCTTTTGGAGAAAAAGCTACCAAGGGACATTAGGGAATATATGAATGGCTATGGTGTAAAAGGAAATATCCTCAGTCAAAACTGAAAAGAAGATTTTTTTTTTCTTTCTTTTTTTTTTTTTGAGACGGTGTCTTGCTCTGTAGCCCAGGCTGGAGTGCAGTGGCCAGATCTCAGCTCACTGCAAGCTCTGCCTCCTGGGTTTACACTATTCTCCTGCCTCAGCCTCCTGAGTAGCTGGGACTACAGACACCCGCCACCTCGGCCGGCTAGTTTTTTGTATTTTTTAGTAGAGACGCGGTTTCACCGTGTTAGCCAGGATGGTCTCGATCTCTTGACCTCATGATCCGCCCGTCTCAGCCTCCCAAAGTGCTGAGATTACGGGCTTGAGCCACCGCGCCCGGCCTGAAAAGAAGCTTTCTATGAAAATGCTTTGTGATAGTTATGTTTGTTCGTCTCACATAGAAAATCTTTCTTCATATTACGCAGTTTGGAAACTCCATCATGGACGGATCCATGAAGAGATATTCGGTAGCACATTCAGGCCTATGGTGAAAAAGGAAATATCTTCAGATAAAAATTGCAGACAAGTTTTCTGAGAAACTGCTTTGTGATATGCGCATTCCACTCAGGTATTTATACCTCTTTTCTCATAAGACAGTGTTTGTACACTCTTCTTGTAGAAAATAAAAAGTGATATTTTGATGCGTGTTGAAGACTATTGCAAAACGTGAACTATCCTCAAATAAAACCCAGAAAGAAGCGTTCCAAGAAACTGCTCTCTGATATGTGCATTCATTTCACAGAGGTAAACCTTACCCTATGTTGCCCAGTTTGGAAACTCTGCGTTTGCGGAATCTGTGAAGGAATATTAAGTTGCGCCCGGAGGCCTGTGGTGAGGAAGGAAACGTCTCCCGTTGAAAACTGGAGAGAAGCTTTCTGAGCAACTGCTTTGTGATGTGTGTATTCATCCCATAGAGTTAAACTACACTTTGGATTGTGCAGTTTGAAATCACTGCTTCTTTGGAATCTGAAGAAGGACATTTGTGAATGCTCCTTTCAATATGTAGAAAGAAATGTCCTCAGATAAAAACGAGAAGGAAGCTTTCTGTGAAGCTGCTATATGTTGTGTGAATTCCTGTCACTCAGTTAAGCTTCTCTTTTCATTGAGCAGTTTTCTAACACTGTTTATGTTTAGCGTGAGAAGGGATATTCGGGAGCACTTTGAGGTTTACGGTGAAAAAGGAAATATTTTCAGATAGAAACTGGAGAGAAACTTTCCAACGAACTGCTTTGTGACGTGTGCATTCCACTCACAGTGTTATACCTCTCTTATCATATAGCATCAGGGAAATCGTTTTGGAGAAAAAGTTACCAAGGGATATTCGGGGACATATTGATGCCTAAGGTGAAAAGGAAAATAGCCTCAGACAAAAACTGGAAAGAAGCTTTCTGTGATATGTGTATTCATCTCATAGAGATAAATTTTTCTTTAAGTTACGCAGCTTGGAAACTCTGTCATGGACGGATCCGCGAAGGAATATTCGGGAGCACATTCAGGACTATGGGGAGAAAGGAAATATCTTCAGATAAAAACTGGAAAGAAGCTTTCTGTGAATCTGCTTTTCGTTATGTTTATTCATCTCACAGAGATAAAGCTTTCTTTACATTATGCAGCTTGGAAACTCCATCATGGATGGATCTGCGAAGGAATATTCAGGATGGAATTCAAGATTTCGGTGAAACAGGAAATATCTTCATTAAAAACTGGAAAGAAGCTTTCTGAGAAACTGCTCTGTGATGTGTGCATTCCACTCAGTGAGTTATACCTCTTTTCTCATAAGACAATGTTTGAACACTCTTCCTGTAAAACCGAAAAAGTGATATTTCAGAGTGCATTGGAGACTGTGGTGAAAAGTGAAATATCCTCAAATAAAACCCAGGAAGAAGCATTCCAAGAAACTGCTCTCCGATATATGCATTCATTTCATAGCGTTAATGTTTATGCTACGTTGCTCAGTTTGGAAACTATCTTTGAAGAATCTGCAAAGGGATATTAAGTGGTGCCCGGAGGCCTGTGGTGAGCAAGGAAAGGTCTTCCAATGAAAACTGGAGAGAAGGTTTCTGAGCAACCGCTTTGTGATGTGTGTATTCATCTCATAGAGTTAAACCATTATTTGGATTGAGTAGTTTGAAATCACTGCTTCTGTGGAATCTGAGGAGGTACATTTTGGAACGCTCTTTAGAATATGGAGAAAGAAATATCTTGAGATAAAAACCAGAAGGAAGCTATCCGTGAAACTGCTATGTGTCGTGTGAATTCCTCACGCTCAGTTTGGCTTCTCTTTTCATTGAGAGTTTTTGAACACTGCTAATGTTCAGCGCACGAAGGAATATTCGAGGAAATATTTTCAGAGAGAAACTGGAGAGATGCTTTCCGAGGAACCACTTTGCGACATGTGCACTCCATTCACAATGTTATACCTCTCTTCTCATACAGCATTGGGGAAACCCTTTCTGTGAAACTGTTCTGTGATATGTGTGTTCATTTCACATAAATAAATATCTTTCTTTACATTAGACAACTTGGAAACTCTGCCATGGACGGATCCATGAAGGGATATTCGGGAGCACTTTCAGGACTATGGTGCAAAAGGAAATACCTTCAGATAAAAACTGGAAAGAAGCTTTCTGTTAATCTGCTTTTTGCTATGTTTATTCATCTTCCATAGATAAACGTTTCTTATATTACACAGATTGAAAACTCAGTCATGGACAGATCCCCGAAGGGACAGTCAGGACCACATTCAGGCCTATGGTTAAAAAGGACATATCTTCAGACAAAAACTGGAGAGAAGCTTTCTGAGCAGCTGCTTTGTGATATGTGTATTCATCTCAAAGAATTAAAACATTCTTTGGATTGAGCAGTTTGAAATCACTGCTTCTGTGGAATCTGAGGAAGGACATTTGGGAAAGCTCTTTAGAATATGGAGAAAGAAATATCCTCAGATAAAAACCAGAAGGAAGCTTTCTGTGAAACTGTTATGTGTTGTGTGAAATCCTCTCGCTCAGTTAAGCTTCCCTTTTCCTTGAGCAGTTTTCTAAAAATGTTTATTTTTAGTGTACGAAGGGTTATTCTGGAGCGCTTTGAGGCTTAAGGTGAAAAAGGAAATATGTTCAGAGAGAACGGAGAGAAGATTTCCGAGGAACTGCTTTGCAACGTGCGCATTCCAACCACCATATTATACCTCTCTTCTCATACAGCTTCGGGGAAACCATTTCTGTGAAACTGCTCTATCATATGTTTATTCATCTCACATAGATAAAACTTTCTTTACATTTCACACCTTAGAGACTCTGTCATGGACGGATCCGTGAAGGGACATTCGGGAGCCCATTCAGGACTATTGTGAGAAATGAAATATCTTCAGATAAAAAAATGTAAAGAAACTTTTGGTGAATCTCCTTTTTGCTATGTTTATTCATGTCTCATAGATAAAACTTTCTTTACATTATGCAGCGTGGAAACTCCATCATGGACGCATCCACGAAGGGATACTTGGGATCCCATTCAGGCCTATGGTGACAAAGGAAATAACTTCAAATAACTGGAGAGATGCTTTCGGAAAGACTGCTTTGTGATGTGTGCATTCCTTTCAGGGAATTATCTTTTCTCATAAGGCACTGTTTGAACATTGTTACTGTAAAACCGAAAAAGTGATATTTCGGAGCACATTGAAGGCTATGGCTAAAAGTGAAATATCCTCCAATAAACCCCAAAAAGAAGCGTTCCAAGAAACTGCTCTCTG
>NW_012101434.1:86447-88064 GCF_000951045.1 Mandrillus leucophaeus | reverse complement strand
GGAGGCCTGTGATGAGCAACGAAACACCTTCCATTGAAAACTGGAGAGAAGCTTTCTGAGCAAGTGTTTTGTAATGTGTATATTCATCTCATAGAGTTAAACCATTCTTTGGATTGAGCATATTAAAATCACTGTATCTGTGGAATCAGAGGAAGGACAATTTGGAATGCTCCTTATCATACAGAGAAAGAAATATCCTCCAATAAAAACCAGATGGAAGCTTTGTGTGAAACTTCTATGTGTTGTGTGAATTTCTCTCACTCAGTTAAGCTTCTCTTTTCATTGAGCAGTTTTCTAACACTGTTTATATTTAGCGTGAGAAGGGATATTTGGGAGTGCTTTGAGGCTTACGGTGAAGAAGGAAATATGTTCAGATAGAAACTGGACCCATCAACTCCCACCTATGAGTGAGAATATGAGGTGTTTGGTTTTTACAACTTAAAGTATAATAATAATAAATAAATTAAAAAAAAAAAGAAAGAAACTGGAGAGAAACTTTCCGAGGAACTGCTTTGTGACGTGTGCACTCCACTCACAGTGCTATACCTCTCTTCTCATAGAGTTCGGGGAAACCCTTTTGGAGAAAAAGTTACCAAGGGATATCCAGGAGAATATTGATGCCCATGGTTAAAAGGGAAAGAGCGTCAGACAAAAACTGGAAAGAAGGTTTCTGTGAAACTGCTCTGTGCTATGTGCACTCAACTCACATAGATAAAGCTTTCTTTAATTTGTGCAGCTTGGAAACTCTGTCATGGACGGATCCACGAAGGGACATTCGGGAGCACAATCAGGACTGTGGTGAAAAAGGAATTATCCTCAGATAAGAAATGGAAAGAAGTTTCTATGAATCAGCTTTTTGCTATGTTTATTCATCTGACATAGATAAATCTTTCTTTACATTATGCAGCTTGGAAACTCTGTCATGGAAGGATCCACGAAAGAACATTCAGAAGCTCATTCCGGAGTAGGGTAAAAGTGGAAATATCTTCAGATAAAAACTGGAAGGTAGCATTCGGTGAATCTCCTTTTTGCTATGTTTATTTATATCTCACAAATAAACCTTTCTTTACATTACACAGCTTGGAAACGCTGAAATGGATGGATTCACAAAGGGACATTCTTGAGCACATTCAGGACTATATTGAAAATGGAAATATCTTCAGATAAAATCTGGAGAGAAGTTTTCTGAGAAACAGCTTTGTGATGTGTGCATTCCACTCAGGGAGTTATACCTCTTTTCTCATAAGGCAGTATTTGAACCCTATTCCTGTAAAACTCAAAAAGTGATATTTCGGAGTGCATTGAAGACTATGGCGAAAAGTAAACTATCCTCAAATAAAACCCTGAAGGAAGCGTTTCAAGAAACTGCTATCTGATACACGCATTGATTTCACAGAGTTAAAGGTTACTCTACGTTGCCCAGTTTTGAAACTCTGTATTTGAGGAATCCGCGAAGGTATATTAAGTGGTGCCTGGAGGCCTGTGGTGAGAAAGGAAATGTCTTCCATTGAAAAGTCAAGAGAAGGCCAGGCACGGTGGCTCAAGCCTGTAATCCCAGCACTTTGGGAGGCCGAGACGGGCAGATCACGAGGTCAGGAGATCGAGACCATCCTGGCT
>NW_012101434.1:81000-84447 GCF_000951045.1 Mandrillus leucophaeus | reverse complement strand
TGATGTGTGTATTCATCTCATAGAGTTAGATCAATCCTTGGATTGAGCAGTTTGAAATCACTGTTTCTGTGGAACCTGAGAAAGGACATTTGGGAACGCTCTTTTGAATGTGCTGAAAAAGAAATACCCTCAGATAAAAACCAAAAGGAAGCTTTCTGTGAAACTGCTCTCTGTCATGTGAATTCCAGTCCCACAGTTAAGCTTCTCTTTTCATTGAACACTATTCTAACACTGATTTTGTTTAGTCTGCGAAGGGGTAATCGGGATCGCTTTGAGGCTTTCTGAGGAGCTACTTTGTGATGTGTGCATTCCACTCACAGAGTTATACCTTTATTCTCATAGAGGATGGGGGCCTCCCTTTAGGAGAAAAAGCAACCAAGGGACATTCGGGAGTATATAGACGGCTATGGGGAAAAGCAAATATCCGCAGACAAAAACTGGAAAGAAACTTTCTGGAAAACTGCTTTGTGATATATATGTTTATTCATCTCACATAGATAAAACTTTCTTTATATTGTGCAGTTTGGAAACTCCATCATGGATGGATCCGAAAAGGGACATTCGGAAGCACATTCAGGCCTATGGTGAAAAAGGAAGTATCTTCAGATAAAAACTGGAGAGAATCTTTCTGAGAAACTGCTTTGTGATGTGTTCATTCCACTCAGGGAGTTATACCTCTTTTCTCATAAGGCAATGTTTGAAACCGTTTCTGTAAAACTGAAAAGGTGATATTTCACAGTGCATTGAAGACTATGGTTAAAAGTGAAATATCTTCAAATAAAACCCAGAAAGAAGCATTCCAAGAAACTGTTCTCTGATATGTGCATTCAATTCTCAGAGTTATTGCTTACTCTATGTTGTTCAGTTTGGAAACTCTGTCTTTGAGGAATCTGCCAAGGGAAATTAAGTGACAACTGGAGGCCTGTGGCAAGCAAGGAAATGTCTTCCATTGAAAATTGGAGGGAAGCTTTCTGAGCAGCTCCTTTGTGATCTGTGTATTCATCCCATAGAGTTATTCGGGAGTGCTTTGAGGCTTGTGGTGAAAACGGAAATAACTTCAAATTGAAACTGGAGAGAAGCGTTCCGAGGAGTTGCTTTGTGATGTGTGCATTCTACTCACAGAGTTATACCTTTGTTCTCACAGAGGATTGGGGAATCAATTTTGGAGAAAAAGCTACCAAGGGACATTGGGGAGTATATGGATGGCTATGTTGACAAAGGAAATATCTTCAGAGAAAAAATTTTAAAGAAGCTTTTTGTGAAACTGCTTTTTGATAGATATGTTTATTCACCTCGCATAGATAAAACCTTCTTTATATTACGCATTTTGGAAACTCCATCATGGACAGATCCTCAAAGGGACATTCGGGAACACATTCAGGCCAATGGTGAAAAAGGAATTCTCTTCAGATAAAAACTGGAGAGAAGGTTTCTGAGAAACTGCTTTGTGATGTGTACACTCCACTCAGGGAGTTATACCCCTTTTCTTATAAGGAAGTGTTTGAACACTGTTCCTGTAAAAACGAAAAAGTGATATTTCTGAGTGCAGTGAAGACTGTGGCGAAACGTGAAATATCCTCAGATGAAACCCAGAAAGAAGCGTTGCAAGAAACTGCTCTCTGAAACGTGCATTCATTTCACAGAATTAAAGCTTACTCTACATTGCCCACTTTGGAAACTCTGTCTTGAAAACTGGAGAGAAGCTTTCTGAGCAACTGCTTTGTGTTGTGTGAATTCATTTCATAGAGTTAATCCATTGTTTGGATTGAGCAGTTTGAAATCACTGTTTCTGTGTAATCTGAGGAAGGACATTTGGGAACACTCTTTAGAATATGGAGAAAGAAATATCCTCCGATAAAAACAAGACACACGCTTTCTGTGAAACTGCTATGTGTCGTGTGAATTTCTCTCACTCAGATAAGCTTCTCTTTCATTGAGCAGTTTTATAAAACCATTTCTGTTTAGCGTGTGAAGGCATATTGGGGAGCACTTTGAGGCTTATGGTGAAAAAGGAAATATCTTCAGAGAGAATCTGTAGAGAAGCTTTCTGAGGAACTACTTTGTGACTTGTGCATTCCACTCACAGTGTTATACCTCTCTTCTCAAACAGCATTGGGGGGAGAAAACGGTACCAAGGGATATTCGGGGGCATATTGACGTCTATGGTGAAAAAGGAAATACCTTCAGATAAAAACTGGAAAGAAGCTTTCTGGGAATCTGATTTTTGCTATGTTTATTCGTCTCACATAGATAAAGCTTTCTTTACATTACGCAGCTTGGAAACTCTGTGTTGGACGGATCCGGGAAGGGACATTCGGGAGCACATTCAGGATTACCGTGAAAAAGGAAATATCCTCAGATAAAAACTGTAAAGAGGGTTTCTGTGAATCTGCATTATGCTATGTTTATTCATCTCACATAGATAAAGCTTTCTTTACATTATGCAGCATGGAAATTCCATCATGGACGGATCCATGAAGGGATATTCGGGATCACTTTCAGGCCTATGGTGAAAAAGGGAATATCTTCAAATGAAAACTGTAGAGAAGCTTTCAGAGAAACTGCTTGGTGATGTGTGCATTCCACTCAGGGAATTATACCTCTTTTCTCATAAGGCAGTGTTTGAGCACTGTTCCTGTAAAACTGAAAAAGTGATATTTTGGAGCGCATTGAAGACTCTGGCGAAAAGTGAAATATCCTCAAATAAAACCCAGAAAGAAGTATTCCAAGAAACTGCTCTCTGATATGTGCATTCATTTGACAGAGTTAAAGCTTAGTCTACATGGCCCAGTTTGGAAACTCTGTCTTTGAGGAATCTGCGAAGGGATATTAAGTGGTGCCCGGAGGCCTGTGATGAGCAACGAAACACCTTCCATTGAAAACTGGAGAGAAGCTTTCTGAGCAAGTGTTTTGTAATGTGTATATTCATCTCATAGAGTTAAACCATTCTTTGGATTGAGCATATTAAAATCACTGTATCTGTGGAATCAGAGGAAGGACAATTTGGAATGCTCCTTATCATACAGAGAAAGAAATATCCTCCAATAAAAACCAGATGGAAGCTTTGTGTGAAACTTCTATGTGTTGTGTGAATTTCTCTCACTCAGTTAAGCTTCTCTTTTCATTGAGCAGTTTTCTAACACTGTTTATATTTAGCGTGAGAAGGGATATTTGGGAGTGCTTTGAGGCTTACGGTGAAGAAGGAAATATGTTCAGATAGAAACTGGACCCATCAACTCCCACCTATGAGTGAGAATATGAGGTGTTTGGTTTTTACAACTTAAAGTATAATAATAATAAATAAATTAAAAAAAAAAAGAAAGAAACTGGAGAGAAACTTTCCGAGGAACTGCTTTGTGACGTGTGCACTCCACTCACAGTGCTATACCTCTCTTCTCATAGAGTTCGGGGAAACCCTTTTGGAGAAAAAGTTACCAAGGGATATCC
>NW_012101434.1:74539-79960 GCF_000951045.1 Mandrillus leucophaeus | reverse complement strand
AAAAAAAAAAAAAAGTCAAGAGAAGTTTTCTGAGCAAGTGCTTTGTGATGTGTGTATTCATGTCACAGAGTTAAATCATTCTTTGGATTGAGCAGTTTAAAATCACTATTTCTGTGGAACCTGAGGAAGGAAGTTTGGAAACACTCTTATACTATGCTGAAAGAGAAATACCCTCAGATAAAAACCAGAAGGAACCTTTCTGTGAAAGTGCTCTCTGTCGTGTGAATTCTACTCGCACTTTTAATCTTCTCTTTTCATTGAGCAGTGTTCTAACATTGTTTTTGTTTAGTCTGCGAAGAGATATTTGGGAGCGCTTTGAGGCTTATGGTGAAAACGGAACTATCTTCATATAGAAACTGGAGAAAAGCTTTCCGAGGAGTTGATTTGTAATGTGTGCATTCCACTCACAGAGTTATAGCTTTCTTCTCATAGAGCATTGAGGAATCCCTTTCGGAGAAAATGCTACCAAGTGACATTCGGGAGTATATGGACAGCTACGGTGAAAAAGAAAATATCCTCAGACAAAACCTGGAAAGAAGCTTTGTGTGAAACTGCTTTGTGATAGATATGTTTATTGATCTCACATAGATAAAACTTTCTTTATATTAAGCAGTTTGGAAACTCCATCATGGACAGACCCGTGAAGGTACATTCGGGAGCACATTCAGGCCTATGGTGAAAAAGGAAATATCTTCAGATAAAAACTGGAGAGAAGGTATCTGAGAAACTGCTTTGTGATGTGTACATTCCACTCAGGGAGTTACACCTCTTTTGTCATAAGGCATTGTTTGAATACCGTTCCTGTGAAACCGTAAAAGTGATATTTTGGAGCGCATTAAAGTCTATGGTGAAAAGTGAAATATCCTCAAATAAAACCCAGAAAGAGGTGTTTAAAGAAACGGCTCTCTGTTATGGACATTCATTTCACAGAGATAAAGCATATTCTATGTTGCCCAGTTTGGAAACTCTGTCTTTCAGGAATCTGTGAAGGGATAGAATGTGGCGCCTGGACACCCCTGGTGAGCAAGGGAATGTCTTCCATTGAAAACTGAAGAGAAGCTTTCTGAGAAACAGCTTTGTGATGTGTGCATTCCACTCAGGGCGTTATACCTCTTTTCTCATAAGACAGGGTTTGAACACTGTTTCTGTAAACCTGAAAAAGTGATATTTCATAGCGCCTTGAATTCTATGGTGAAAAGTGAAATATCCTCAAAAAAAACCCAGAAAGAATGGTTCCAAGAAACTGCTCTCTGATATGTGCATTCATTTCACAGAATTAAAGCTTATTCTACATTGTCCAGTTTGGAAACTCTGTCTTTGAGGAATCTGGGAAGTGATATTAAGTGGCACCCGGAGGCCTGTGGTGAGCAAGGAAATGTCTTCTGATGAAAACTGGAGAGAAGCTTTATGAGCAACTGCTTTGTGATGTGTGTATTCATCTCATAGAGTTAAACCACTCTTAGGATTGAGTAGTTTGATATTACTGCTTCCTTGGAATCTGAAGAAGGATATTTGGAAACACTCTTTAGAATATGTAGAATAAATATCCTCAGATAAAAACCAAAAGGAATCTTTCAGTGAAACTGCTATGTGTCGTGTTGATTCCCCTTGCTTGGTTAAGCTTCTCTTTTCATTGAATAGTTTTCTAACACTGTTTTTGTTTAGCATGTGAAGGGGTATTCAGGAGCACTTTGTGGCTTATGGTGAAAAAGGAAATATGTTTAGATAGAAACTGGAGAGAAGCTTTCTGAGTAACTGCTTTGTGACGTGTGCATTCCACTCAGTGTTATGCCTCTCTTCTCATACAGCATCGGTGAAACACTTTTGGAGAAAAACGTACCAAGGGATATCCGAGAGGGTATTGAAGCCTTTGTTGAAAAGGGAAATAGCCTCCAACAAAAACTGGAAAGAAGTTTTCTGTAAAACTCCTCTGTGCTATGTGATTCATCTCACATAGACAAAACTTTCTTTACATTACGCAGCTTGGAAACTCTGTCATGAATGGATCCATGAAGGGACGTTTGGGAGCACATTCAGGACTATGGTGAAAAAGTAAATATCATCAAATGAAAACTGGAAAGAAGCTTTCTGTGAATCTGCTTTTTGTTATATGTATTCATCTCACATAGATAAAACTTTCTTTACATTACACAGCTTGGTAACTCTGTCATGGATGGATCCATGAAGGGGCAATCGGGGACAAATTCAGGTCTATGGTGAAAAAGGAAATATTTTCAGATTAAAACAGGAGAGAAGCTTTCTGAGAAACTGATTTGTGATATGTGTATTCCACTCGGGGAGTTATACCTCTTTTCTCATAAGGCAGTGTTCGAACACTGTTCCTGTAAAACTGAAAAGGTGATATTTCGAAGCCCATTGAAGACGATGGTGAAAAGTGAAATAACCTCAAATAAAATCCAGAAACAAGCGTTCCAAGAAACTGCTCTCTGATATGTGCATTCATTTCAGAGTTAAAGCTTACTCTACAAGGCCCAGTTTGGAAACACTGTCTTTGAGGAATCTGCGAAGGGACATTAAGTGGCGCCCAGAGGCCTGTGGTGAGCAAAGAAATGTCTTTCATTGAAAACTGGACAGAAGCTTTCTGAGCAACTGCTTTGTGACGTGTGTATTCATCTCATAGACTTAAATCGTTGTTTGTATTGAGCAGTTTGAAATCACTGTTTCTGTGGAACCTGAGAAAGGACATTTGGGAACGCTCTTAAGAATATGCTAAAGAAGAAATACTCTCAGATAAAAACCTGAAAGAAGCTTTTTGTGAAACTACTCTGTGTCATATGAGTTCCACTTGCGTTGTTCAGCTTCCGCTTTCATTGATCAGTATTCTAACACTGTGTTGAGTCTGCGAAGGAATATTCGGGAGTGCTTTAAGGCTTATTGTGAAAACGGAAATATCTGCAGATGGAAACTTGAGAGAAGCCTCCGATTAGTTGCTTTGTGACCTGTGCATTCTACTCACACAGTTATACCTTTCTTCTCATAGAAGATTGGGGAATCCCTTTCCGAGAAAATGTTACTAAGGGCTTTCACCATATGGACGGCTTCGGTGATAAAGGAAATATCCTCAGACAAAAACTGGAGAGAAACTTTCTGTGAAGCTTTGTTATAGATGTATTTATTCATCTCACATAGATAAAACATTTTTATATTATGCAGTTTGGAAACTCTGTCATGGAATGATCTGCAAAGGGACATTCGGGAGCTCATTCAGGCCTATGGTGAAAAAGGAAGTATCTTCAGATAAAAACTGGAGAAAAGCTTTCTGAGAAACTGCTTGGTGATGTGTTCATTCCACTCAGGGAATTATACCTCTTTTCTCATAAGACAGTGTTTGAACACTGTTCCTGTAAAACCAAAAAAGTGATATTTCAGGGCACTTTGAAGACTATGGCAAAAAGTGAAATATCCTCAAATAAAACCCAGAAAGAAGTGTTCCAAGAAACTGCTCTCTGATATGTGCATTCATTTCACAGAGTTAAAGTTTACTCTACATTGCCCGCTTTGGAAATCCTGTCTTTGAAGAATCTGCGAGGGGATATTAAGTGGCGCCCGGAGCCCTGTGGTGAGCAAGGAAACGTCATCCGATGAAACTTAGAGAGAAGATTTTGAGCAACTGCTTTGTAATGTGTGTATTCATCTTATTGAGTTAAACCATTCTTTGGATTGAGCAGTTTGAAGTCACTGTTTCTGTGGAATCTGAGGAAGGACATTTGGGATCGCTCTTTGGAATATGGAGAAAGAAATATCCTCAGGTAAAAACCAGAAGAAAGCTTTCTGTGAAACTGCTCTGTGTCATCTTAATTCCTCTCACTCAGTTAAGCCTCTCTTTCCATTGAACAGTTTTCTAACCCTGCTTATGTTTACCGTGAGAAGGGATTTTTGGGAGCTCTTTGAGGCTTATGGTGAAAAATGAAATATATTCAGATAGAAACTGGGGAGAAGTTTTCCGATGAACTGCTTTGTGATGTGTGCTTTTCACTCAGTGTTTTACCTTTCTTCTCATACAGCATCGGGGAATCATTTTGGATAAAATGGTACCAAGTTATATTCGGGAGCATATTGATGCCTATGGTGAAAAGGGAAATAGTCTCAGACAAAAAGTGGAAAGAAGCTTTCTGTGAAACTGCTCTCTGATATGTGTATTCATCTCACATAGGTAAAGCTTTCTTTACATTACGCAGCTTGGAAACTCTTTCATGGACGGATCCACTAAGAGACTTTTGGGAGCACATTTAGGACTATGGTGAAAAAAGAAATCTCTTTGGATAAACAGTGGAAAGAAGATTTCTGTGTATCTGCTTTTTGCTATGTTTATTCATCTCACATAGATAAAGTTTTCTTTACTTAACGTAGCTTGGAAACTCCATCATGGATGGATCCACAAAGGGACATTCGGGAGCACATTCAGGCCTATGGTGAAAAAGGAAATATCTTCAGATAAAAACTGGAGAGAAGCTTTCTGAGAAACTGCTTTGTGATGCGTGCATTCCACTCAGGGAGTTATGCCTGTTTTCTCACAAGACAGTGTTTGTGCACCATTCCTGTAAAAATGAAAAAGTGTTATTTCGGAGCCCTTGAAGACTATGATAAAAAGTGAAATATCCTCAAATAAAACCCAGTAAGAAGTGTTCCAAGAAACTGCTTTCTGATATGTGCATTCATTTCACAGAGTTAAAGCTCAGTCTACATTACCCAGTTTGGAAACTCTCTCTTTGAAGAATCTATGAAAGGGTAATAATCGGTGCCATGGAGGCCTGTGGTGAGCAAGGAAATGTCTTCCCATGAAAACTGGAGAGAAGCTCTCTGAGCAACTGCTTTGTGATGTGTGTATTCATCTCATAGAGTTAAACCACTCTTAGGATTGAGTAGTTTGAAATCACTGTTTCTGTGGACTCTAGGGAAAGATATTTGAGAACGCACTTTAGAATATGGAGACAGAAATATCCTCAGATAAAAACCAGAAGGAAGCTTTCTGTGAAACTACTATGTGTTGTGTGAATTCTGCTTGCTCAGTTATTCAGGAGCACATTCAGGACTATGGTGAAAAAGGAAATATCTTCAAATAAAAACTGGAAAGAAGCTTTCTGTGAATCTGTTTTTTGCCATGTTTATTAATCTCACATACATAAAGTTTTCTTTACATTACGCAGCTTGGAAATGCCATCATGGATGGATCCGCTAAGGGATATTCAGGATTACATTCGGGTCGATGGTGAAAAAGGAAATATCTTTAGATAAAAACCAGACAGAAGCTTTCTGGGAAACTGTTCTGTGATGTGTGTATTCTTCTCATAGAGTTAAACCAATCTGTGGATTGAGCAGTTTGATATCACTGTTTCTGTGGAATCTGAGGAAGGACATTTGGGAATGCTCTTAGAATATGGAGAAAGAAATATCCTCAGA
>NW_012101434.1:69070-74489 GCF_000951045.1 Mandrillus leucophaeus | reverse complement strand
TTACTCTACATTGCCCGCTTTGGAAATCCTGTCTTTGAAGAATCTGCGAGGGGATATTAAGTGGCGCCCGGAGCCCTGTGGTGAGCAAGGAAACGTCATCCGATGAAACTTAGAGAGAAGATTTTGAGCAACTGCTTTGTAATGTGTGTATTCATCTTATTGAGTTAAACCATTCTTTGGATTGAGCAGTTTGAAGTCACTGTTTCTGTGGAATCTGAGGAAGGACATTTGGGATCGCTCTTTGGAATATGGAGAAAGAAATATCCTCAGGTAAAAACCAGAAGAAAGCTTTCTGTGAAACTGCTCTGTGTCATCTTAATTCCTCTCACTCAGTTAAGCCTCTCTTTCCATTGAACAGTTTTCTAACCCTGCTTATGTTTACCGTGAGAAGGGATTTTTGGGAGCTCTTTGAGGCTTATGGTGAAAAATGAAATATATTCAGATAGAAACTGGGGAGAAGTTTTCCGATGAACTGCTTTGTGATGTGTGCTTTTCACTCAGTGTTTTACCTTTCTTCTCATACAGCATCGGGGAATCATTTTGGATAAAATGGTACCAAGTTATATTCGGGAGCATATTGATGCCTATGGTGAAAAGGGAAATAGTCTCAGACAAAAAGTGGAAAGAAGCTTTCTGTGAAACTGCTCTCTGATATGTGTATTCATCTCACATAGGTAAAGCTTTCTTTACATTACGCAGCTTGGAAACTCTTTCATGGACGGATCCACTAAGAGACTTTTGGGAGCACATTTAGGACTATGGTGAAAAAAGAAATCTCTTTGGATAAACAGTGGAAAGAAGATTTCTGTGTATCTGCTTTTTGCTATGTTTATTCATCTCACATAGATAAAGTTTTCTTTACTTAACGTAGCTTGGAAACTCCATCATGGATGGATCCACAAAGGGACATTCGGGAGCACATTCAGGCCTATGGTGAAAAAGGAAATATCTTCAGATAAAAACTGGAGAGAAGCTTTCTGAGAAACTGCTTTGTGATGCGTGCATTCCACTCAGGGAGTTATGCCTGTTTTCTCACAAGACAGTGTTTGTGCACCATTCCTGTAAAAATGAAAAAGTGTTATTTCGGAGCCCTTGAAGACTATGATAAAAAGTGAAATATCCTCAAATAAAACCCAGTAAGAAGTGTTCCAAGAAACTGCTTTCTGATATGTGCATTCATTTCACAGAGTTAAAGCTCAGTCTACATTACCCAGTTTGGAAACTCTCTCTTTGAAGAATCTATGAAAGGGTAATAATCGGTGCCATGGAGGCCTGTGGTGAGCAAGGAAATGTCTTCCCATGAAAACTGGAGAGAAGCTCTCTGAGCAACTGCTTTGTGATGTGTGTATTCATCTCATAGAGTTAAACCACTCTTAGGATTGAGTAGTTTGAAATCACTGTTTCTGTGGACTCTAGGGAAAGATATTTGAGAACGCACTTTAGAATATGGAGACAGAAATATCCTCAGATAAAAACCAGAAGGAAGCTTTCTGTGAAACTACTATGTGTTGTGTGAATTCTGCTTGCTCAGTTATTCAGGAGCACATTCAGGACTATGGTGAAAAAGGAAATATCTTCAAATAAAAACTGGAAAGAAGCTTTCTGTGAATCTGTTTTTTGCCATGTTTATTAATCTCACATACATAAAGTTTTCTTTACATTACGCAGCTTGGAAATGCCATCATGGATGGATCCGCTAAGGGATATTCAGGATTACATTCGGGTCGATGGTGAAAAAGGAAATATCTTTAGATAAAAACCAGACAGAAGCTTTCTGGGAAACTGTTCTGTGATGTGTGTATTCTTCTCATAGAGTTAAACCAATCTGTGGATTGAGCAGTTTGATATCACTGTTTCTGTGGAATCTGAGGAAGGACATTTGGGAATGCTCTTAGAATATGGAGAAAGAAATATCCTCAGATAAAAATCAGAAGGAAGCTTTCAGTGAAATTGCTATGTGTCGTGTGAATTCCTCTTGCTCCATTAAACTTCTCTTTTCAGTGAGCAGTTTTCTCATACTGTTTAAGTTTAGCGTGTGAAGGGATATTCAGGATCAATTTGAGGTTTACGGTGAAAAAGGAAATATGTTCAGATAGAAACAGGAGAGAAGCTTTTGGAGGAACTGCTATGTGACATGCGCATTTCACTCACAGTGTTATATCTCTCTTCTAATACAGCATCGGGGAAAACCTTTTGGAGAAAAGGGTACCAAGGGATATCTGGGAGCATATTGACGCCAATGTAAAATGGGAAATAGCCTCAGAAAAAAGCTGGAAAGCAGCTTTCTGTGAAACTGCTCTGTGTCATATGTATTCATGTCACATAGATAAAGCTTTCTTTACATTATGCAGCTTGGAAACTCTGTCATGGACGAATCCGCGAAGGGACATTCAGGAGAACATTCTGGACTCTAGTGAAAAAGGAAATACATTCAGATAAAAACTAGATAGAGGTTTTCTGTGAATCTGCTTTTTGCTATGTTTTTTCATCTCACATACATAGAGCTTTTTTTACATTACGCATCTTGGAAACTCTGTCATGGATGGATCCACAAGGGGATATTCAGGATCACATTCAGGCCTATGGTTAAAAAGGAAATATCTTCAGATCAAAACTGGAGAGAAAGTATCTGAGAAAGTGCTTTGTGATGTGTGCATTCCACTCAGGGAGTTGTACCACTTTTCTCATAAGGCAATGTTTGAACACTGTTCCTGTAAAACCAAAATGTGATATGTCGGAGCACATTGAAGACTATGGCAAAAAGTGAAATATCCTCAAAGAAAAGCCAGAAAGAAGCATTCCAAGAAACTGCTCTCTGATATGTGCATTCATCTCACAGAGTTAAAGCTTATTCTACATTGCCCAGTTTGGAAACTCTGTCTTTGAGGAAACTACGGAGGAATATTTAGTGGCGCCCAGAGGCCTGTGGTGAGCAAGGAGATGTCTTCTGTTGAAAAGTGGAGGGAAGCTTTCCGTGCACCTGCTTTGTGATGTGTGTATTCATTGCATAGAGTTAAATCATTCTTTGGATTGAGCAGTTTGAAATCACTGTATCTGTGGAACCTGAGAAAGGACATTTAGGAACACTCTTTAGAAAATGCTGAAAAGGAAATATCCTCTGACAAAAACCAGAAGGAAGCTTTCTGTGAAACTGCTCTGTGTCGTGTGAATTCCACTCACACAGTTTATCTTCTCTTTTCATTGAGCAGTATAGTAACACTGTTTTGTTTAGTGTGCGAAGGGATATTCGGGAGCGCTTTGTGGCTTACGGTGAAAAAGTTAATATGTTCAGATAGAAACTGGAGAGAAGATTTCTGAGGAACTGTTTTGTGACTTGTGCATTCCACTCACAGTGTTATACTTCTCTTCTCAGACAGCATCCGGGAAACCCTTTGGGAGAAAAAGGTACCAAGGGATATTCGGGAGCATATTGATGCCTGTGGTGAAAAGCGAAATAGCCTCTGACAAACACTCTAAAGAAGCTTTCTGTGAAATTGCTCCGTGCTATGTGTATTCGTCTTACATAGATAAATCTTTCTTTACATTATGCAGCCTGGACACTCCGTCATGGATGTCTCTGTGAAGGGATATTTGGGATCAAATTCAGGCCTATGGTGAAAAAGGAAATATCTTCAGAAAAAAACTGAAGAGAAACTTTCTGAGAAACTGCTTTGTGATGTGTGCATTCCACTGAGGGATTTGTGCCTCTTTTCTCATAAGGCAGTGTTGGAACACCGTTCCTGTAAAACCGAAAATGTGATATTTCGCAGCGCATTGAAGACTACGACGAAAAGTGAAATATCCTCAAATAAAACCAAGAAAGAAGCGTTCCAAGAAATGCTCTCTGATATGTCCACTCATTTCATAGAGTTAAAGCATACTCTATGTTGCCCAATTTCGAAACTCTGTCTTTGAGGAATCTGTGAAGGGATACTAAATGGGCCTGGAAGCCTCTGGTGAGCAAGGAAATGTCTTATGATGAAAACTGGAGAGAAGTTTTCGGAGCAACTGCTTTGTGATGTGTGTATTCATCCATAGAGTTAAATCATTCTTTGGATTGAGCAATTTGAAATCACTGTTTCTGTGGAACCTGAGAAAGGGCATTTGGGAACGCTCTTTACAATATGCTGAAAAAGGAATACCCAAAGATAAAACCAAAAGGAAGCTTTCTGTGAAACTGCTCTGTGTCGTGTGAATTTCTCCCACTCAGTTAAGCTTCTCTTTTCATTGAGCAGCTTTCTAACATTGTTTATATTGAGGGTGTGAAGGGATATTCAGGATTGCTTTGATTCTTACAGTGAAAAAGTAAATATGTTCACATAGAAACTGGAGGGAAGCTTTCCAAGAAACCGCTTTGTGACGTGTGCATTCCACTCACAGTGTTATACCTCCCTTGCCATACAGCATCGGGGAAACCCTTTCTGTGAAACTGTTCTGTGAAACTCTTCTGTGATATGTGTATTGATCTAACATAGATAAAACTTTCTTTACATTATGCAACTTGGAAATTATGTCATCAAGGGATCCACGAAGGGATATTTGTGAGCACATTCAGGACTATGATGAAAAAGGAAATATCTTCAGATAAAAACTGGAAAGAAGTTTTCTGTGAATCTGCTTTTTGCTATGTTTATTCATCTCACATAGATAAAACTTTCTTTATATTACGCAGTTTGGAAACTCCGTCATTTATGGATGCTGGAAGGAACATTCAAGAGCACATTCAGGTCTATGGTGAAAAAGAAAATATCTTGAGATAAAAACTGGAGAGAAGCTTTATGAGAAGCTGCTTTGTGATATGTGCATTCCACACAGGGGGCTATACCTATTTCTCATAAGTCAGTGTTTGAATACTGTTCCTGTAAAAACGAAAAAGTGATATTTCGAGTGCATTGAAGACTCTGGTGAAAAGTGAAATATCCTCAAATAAAACCCAGAAAGGAGGGTTCCATGAAACTGCTCTCTGATATGTGTATTCATTTCACAGAATTAAAGCTTATTCTACATTGTCCAGTTTGGAAACTCTGTCTTTGAGGAATCTGGGAAGGGATATTAAGTGGCGCCCAGAGGCCTGTGGTGAGCAAGGAAACGTCTTCCATTGAAAACTGGAGAGAAGCTTTCTGAGCAACTGCTTTGTGATGTATGTATTCATCTCAGAGTTAAACCACTCTTAGGATTGAGCAGTTTGATATTACTGCTTCCTTGGAATCTGAGGAAGGATATATGGGAATGCTGTTTAGAATATGGAGAAAGAAATATCCTCAAAAATCAGAAGGAAGCTTTCAGTGAAATTGTTATGTGTTGTGTGAATTCCTCTTGCTCAGTTAAGCTTCTGTTTTCATTGAACAGTTTTCTAACACTGTTGGTGTTTAACGTGTGAAGGGATATTCTGGAGCAATTTAAAGCTTACGGTGAAAAA
>NW_012101434.1:65738-69020 GCF_000951045.1 Mandrillus leucophaeus | reverse complement strand
AGAGTTAAAGCATACTCTATGTTGCCCAATTTCGAAACTCTGTCTTTGAGGAATCTGTGAAGGGATACTAAATGGGCCTGGAAGCCTCTGGTGAGCAAGGAAATGTCTTATGATGAAAACTGGAGAGAAGTTTTCGGAGCAACTGCTTTGTGATGTGTGTATTCATCCATAGAGTTAAATCATTCTTTGGATTGAGCAATTTGAAATCACTGTTTCTGTGGAACCTGAGAAAGGGCATTTGGGAACGCTCTTTACAATATGCTGAAAAAGGAATACCCAAAGATAAAACCAAAAGGAAGCTTTCTGTGAAACTGCTCTGTGTCGTGTGAATTTCTCCCACTCAGTTAAGCTTCTCTTTTCATTGAGCAGCTTTCTAACATTGTTTATATTGAGGGTGTGAAGGGATATTCAGGATTGCTTTGATTCTTACAGTGAAAAAGTAAATATGTTCACATAGAAACTGGAGGGAAGCTTTCCAAGAAACCGCTTTGTGACGTGTGCATTCCACTCACAGTGTTATACCTCCCTTGCCATACAGCATCGGGGAAACCCTTTCTGTGAAACTGTTCTGTGAAACTCTTCTGTGATATGTGTATTGATCTAACATAGATAAAACTTTCTTTACATTATGCAACTTGGAAATTATGTCATCAAGGGATCCACGAAGGGATATTTGTGAGCACATTCAGGACTATGATGAAAAAGGAAATATCTTCAGATAAAAACTGGAAAGAAGTTTTCTGTGAATCTGCTTTTTGCTATGTTTATTCATCTCACATAGATAAAACTTTCTTTATATTACGCAGTTTGGAAACTCCGTCATTTATGGATGCTGGAAGGAACATTCAAGAGCACATTCAGGTCTATGGTGAAAAAGAAAATATCTTGAGATAAAAACTGGAGAGAAGCTTTATGAGAAGCTGCTTTGTGATATGTGCATTCCACACAGGGGGCTATACCTATTTCTCATAAGTCAGTGTTTGAATACTGTTCCTGTAAAAACGAAAAAGTGATATTTCGAGTGCATTGAAGACTCTGGTGAAAAGTGAAATATCCTCAAATAAAACCCAGAAAGGAG
This sequence comes from Mandrillus leucophaeus, assembly GCF_000951045.1. Classification (NCBI taxonomy): domain Eukaryota; kingdom Metazoa; phylum Chordata; class Mammalia; order Primates; family Cercopithecidae; genus Mandrillus; species Mandrillus leucophaeus. Next base: position 67,942 of record NW_012101434.1, on the reverse strand, counting down.
GGTTCCATGAAACTGCTCTCTGATATGTGTATTCATTTCACAGAATTAAAGCTTATTCTACATTGTCCAGTTTGGAAACTCTGTCTTTGAGGAATCTGGGAAGGGATATTAAGTGGCGCCCAGAGGCCTGTGGTGAGCAAGGAAACGTCTTCCATTGAAAACTGGAGAGAAGCTTTCTGAGCAACTGCTTTGTGATGTATGTATTCATCTCAGAGTTAAACCACTCTTAGGATTGAGCAGTTTGATATTACTGCTTCCTTGGAATCTGAGGAAGGATATATGGGAATGCTGTTTAGAATATGGAGAAAGAAATATCCTCAAAAATCAGAAGGAAGCTTTCAGTGAAATTGTTATGTGTTGTGTGAATTCCTCTTGCTCAGTTAAGCTTCTGTTTTCATTGAACAGTTTTCTAACACTGTTGGTGTTTAACGTGTGAAGGGATATTCTGGAGCAATTTAAAGCTTACGGTGAAAAAGGAAATATGTTCAGATATAAACTGGAGAGAAGCTTTCCGAAGAACTACTTTGTGATGTGTGTATTCCCCTCGAAGTGTTATACCTCTCTTTTCATACAGCATCATGGAAACCCTTTTGGAGAAAAAGGTACCGTGGAATATTCGGGGGCATATTGACGCCTAGAGTGAAAATGGAAATAGCCTCAGACAAAAACTGGAAAGAATCTCTCTGTGAAACTGCTGTATACTATGTGTACTCATCTCACGTAGGTAAAGCTTTCTTTACATTATGCTGCTCATAAACTCTGTCATGGATGGATCCGTGAAGGGACATTTGGGAAAACATTCAGGACTGTGGAGAAAAAGGAAATATCTTCAGATAAAAACTTTAAAGAAGTTTCTATGAATCTGATTTTTGCTATGTTTATTCATCTCACATAGATAAAGGTTTCTTTACCTTACGCAGCTTGGAAATTTCCTCATGGATGGAACTGCAAAGGGATATTCCGGATCACATTCAGGGCTATGGTGGAAAAGAAAATATCTTCAGATAAAAACTGGATAGAAACTTTCTGAGAAACTGCTTCGTGATGTGTGCATTCACCTCATAAAGTTAAATCATTCTTTGGATTGAGCAGTTTGAAATCACTGTTTCTGTGGAACCTGAGAAGGGACATTAGGGAACGCTCTTTAGAGTATGGTGAAAAAGAAATACCCTCAGATAAAATCCAACAGGAAACCTTTTGTGAAACTGCTCTGTGTCGTGTGAATTCCACTCGCACTGTTAAGCTTCTCTTTTCATTGAGCAGTATTCTAACACTGTTTTTGTTTAGTCGGTGAAGGGATATTCAGGAGCACTTTGAGGCTTACGGTGAAAACAGAAATATCTTCAGGTAGAAACTGGAGAGAAGCTTTCCGAGGAGCTACTTTGTGACGTGGGCATTTCATGCACCAAGATATACCTTCCTTCTCATAGAGGGTTGGGGAATCCCTATTGGAGAAAAAGCTACCAAGGGACACTGAGGAGTACATGGATGGCTATTGTGAAAAAGGAAATATCCTCAGAAAAAAACGCGAAAGAAACTTTCTGTGAAACTACTTTATGATAGATATGTTTATTCTTCTCACATAGATAAAACTTTCTTGATATTATGCAGTTTGGAATCTCCGTCATGATCAGATCTGCAAGGGGACATTCTGCAACACATTCAGGTCTATGGTGAAAAAGTAAATAACTTCAGATAAAAAGTGGAGAGAAGTTTTCTAAGAAACTGCTTTGTGATGTGTGCATTCCACTCAGGGAGTTATACCTCTGTTCTCATAAGGCAGTGTTTGAACACTGTTCCTGTAAAACCAAAGAAATGGTATTTAGGAGTGCATTGAAGACTATGGCGAAAAGTGAAATATTCTCAAATAAAACCCAGAAAGAAGCATTCCAAGAAACTGCTGTCTGATATGTGCATTCAATTCACAGAATTAAAGCTAACACTATATTGCCCAGTTTGGAAACTCTGTCTTTGAGGAATCTGCAAAGGGATATTAAGTGGCGCTCGAATGTCTGTTGTTAGCAAGGAAATATCTTCCGTTGAAAACTGAAGAGAAGCTACTGAGAAACTGGTTTGTGATGTGTGCATTCCACTCAGGGAGTTATACTTCTTTTCTCGTAAGGCAGTATTTGAACGCTGTTCCTGTAAAACTGAAAAAGTGATATTTTGTAGCTCATTGAAGACATGGCGAAAAGTGAAATATC
>NW_012101434.1:49326-65688 GCF_000951045.1 Mandrillus leucophaeus | reverse complement strand
TAGAAACTGGAGAGAAGCTTTCCGAGGAGCTACTTTGTGACGTGGGCATTTCATGCACCAAGATATACCTTCCTTCTCATAGAGGGTTGGGGAATCCCTATTGGAGAAAAAGCTACCAAGGGACACTGAGGAGTACATGGATGGCTATTGTGAAAAAGGAAATATCCTCAGAAAAAAACGCGAAAGAAACTTTCTGTGAAACTACTTTATGATAGATATGTTTATTCTTCTCACATAGATAAAACTTTCTTGATATTATGCAGTTTGGAATCTCCGTCATGATCAGATCTGCAAGGGGACATTCTGCAACACATTCAGGTCTATGGTGAAAAAGTAAATAACTTCAGATAAAAAGTGGAGAGAAGTTTTCTAAGAAACTGCTTTGTGATGTGTGCATTCCACTCAGGGAGTTATACCTCTGTTCTCATAAGGCAGTGTTTGAACACTGTTCCTGTAAAACCAAAGAAATGGTATTTAGGAGTGCATTGAAGACTATGGCGAAAAGTGAAATATTCTCAAATAAAACCCAGAAAGAAGCATTCCAAGAAACTGCTGTCTGATATGTGCATTCAATTCACAGAATTAAAGCTAACACTATATTGCCCAGTTTGGAAACTCTGTCTTTGAGGAATCTGCAAAGGGATATTAAGTGGCGCTCGAATGTCTGTTGTTAGCAAGGAAATATCTTCCGTTGAAAACTGAAGAGAAGCTACTGAGAAACTGGTTTGTGATGTGTGCATTCCACTCAGGGAGTTATACTTCTTTTCTCGTAAGGCAGTATTTGAACGCTGTTCCTGTAAAACTGAAAAAGTGATATTTTGTAGCTCATTGAAGACATGGCGAAAAGTGAAATATCTTCAAATAAACCCAGAAAGAAGCATTCCAAGAAACTGCTCTCTGACATGTGCATACATTTCACAGAGTTAAAGCTTACTCTATTGCCCAGTTTGGAAACTCTGTCTTTGAGGAATATGCGAAGGAATATTATGTGGCTCCCGGAGGTCTCTGGTGAGCAAGGAAATGTCTTCTGTTGAAAACTGGAGAGAGGCTTTCTGAACAACTGCTTTGTGATGTCTGTATTCCTCTCATATAGTTAAATCATCCTTTGTATTTAGTAGTTTGAAATCACTCTTTCTGTGGAACCTGGGAAAGGACATTTTGGAATGCTCTTTAGAATGTGCTTCAAAAGAAATACCCTCAGATAAAAACCAGAAGGAAACTTTCTGTGAAACTGCTGTGTGTTGTGTGAATTCCACTCGCACAGTTAAGCTTCCATTTTCATTGAACAGTATTCTACCACTGTTTTTGTTTAGTCAGCAAAGGGATATTCGGGAGCACTTTGATCCTTATGGTGAAAATGGAAATATCTTCAGATAGAAACTGGAGAGAGGCTTTCCGAGGAGCTGCTTTGTGACGTCTGCTTTCCATTCACAGAAATATATCTTTCTTCTCATAGTTGGGGAATCCTTTTTGGAGAAGAAGCTACCAAGGGACATTCGGGAGTATATGGACAGCTATGGTGAAAAAGGAAATATCCTCAGACAAAAACTGGAAAGAAGCTTTCTGTGAAACTGCGTTGTGATAGACATTCTTATTCATCTCGCATATATAAAATTTTCTTTATATTACACAGTTGGAAACTCCGTCAAGGACAGATCTGTGAAGGGACATTCCGGGGCACATTCAGGCCTAGGTTGAAAAAGAAAATATCTTCAGATAAAAACTGGAGAGAAGCTTTCTGAGAAACTGCTTTGTGATGTATGCATTCCACTCAGGGAGTTATACCTGTTTTCTCATAAGGTAGTGTTTGAATAACGTTCGGGTAAAAGTGAAAAAGTGATATTTCAGAATGCATTGAAGACTATGGTGAAAGGTGATCTATCCTCGAATGATACCCAGAAAGAAACATTCCAAGAAACTGTTCTCGGATATGTGCATTCATTTCACAGAGGTAATGCTTACTCTACATTGCCCAGTTTGGAAATTCTGTCTTTGAGAAATCTGTGAAGGTATATTCAGTGACACATGCAGACCTGTGGTGAGCAAGGAAATGTCTTCCATTGACAACTGGAGAGAAGATTTCTGAGCAAGTGCTTTATGATGTGTGTATTCATCTCATAGAGTTAAATAATTCTTTGTATTTAGCAGTTGGAAATCACTGTTTCTGTGGAACCTGAGAAAGGACATTTGGGAACGCTCTGTAGAATATGCTTAAAAACAAATATCCTCAGAAAAAAACCAGAAGGAAGCTTTCTGTTGAAACTGCTCTGTGTTGTGTGAATTCCACTCGCATAGTTAAACTTCTATTTTCATTGAGCAGTATTGTAACACTGTTTATGATTAGCATGTGAAGGGATTTTCAGGAGTGCTTTGAGGCTTATGGTGAAGAAGGAAATATGTTCAGATAGAAACTGGAGAGAAGCTTTCCGAGTAACTGCTTTGTGATGTGTGCATTCCACTCACAGTTTTATATCTCTCTTCTCATAGAGCACCATGGAAACCCCTTTGGAGAAAAATTTAGCAAGGGATATCTGGGAGCATATTGATGCCTATTGTGAAAAGGGAAATAGCCTCAGAGAAAAACTGGAAAGAAGCATTCTGTGAAACTGCTCTGTGATATGTGTATTCATCTCACACAGATAAAGCTTCCTTTATAATACACAACTTGGAAAATCTGTAATGGAAGGAATCGCGAAGGGATATTCGGGAGCACATTCAGGACTATGGTGGAAAAGGAAATATTTGCAGATGAAAAATGGAAAGAAGCTTTCTGTGAATCTGTTTTTTGCTATGTTTATTCATCTCACGTATATAAATTGAGCAATTTTCTAACACTGTTTATGTTTAGCGTCTGAAGGGATTTTCGGGAGTGCTTTGAGGCTTACGTTGAAACGGAAATATGTTCAGATAGAAACTGGAGAGAAGTTTTCCGATGAACTGCTTTGTGACGTGTGATTCCACTCACAGTGGTATACCTCTCTTCTCATAGAGCATCAGGGAAACCACTTTGGGGAAAAATTTACCAAGGGATATCCGGGAGCATAGTGATGTCTATGGAGAAAAGGGAAATAGCCTCAGACAAAAACTGGAAAGAAGCTTTCTGTGAAACTGCTCTGTGATATGTGTATTCATGTCACATAGATAAAGCTTTCTTTACTTTACACAGCTTGGAAACTATGTCATGGACAGATACGTGAAGGGACATTCGGGAGCACATTCAGGACTATGGTGAGAAAAGAAATATATTCAGATAAAAACTCGATAGAAACTTTCTGTGAATCTGCTTTTTGCTATGTTTATTCATCTCACATAGATAAAGCTTTCTTTACATTACGCAGCTTTCAAATTCCGTCATTGACGGATCCGCAAAGGGATATTCGGGATCACATTCAGGGTTATGGTGAAAAAGGAAATATCTTCAGATAAAAACTGGAGAGAAGTTTTCTGAGAAACTGTTATTAAGTGGCGCCCAGAGGCCTGTTGTGAGTAAGGAAATCTCTTCTGTTGAAAACTGTAGAGAAACTTTCTGAGCAACTGCCAGTGATGTGTGTTTTCATCTCATAGAGTTAAATCATTCTTTGGATTGAGCAGTTTGAAATCACTGCTTCTGTGGAACCTGAGAAAGGACATTTGGGAATGCTCTTTAGAATATGCTGAAAAGGAAATACCCTCATATAAAAATCAGAAGGAAGCTTTCTGTGAAACTGCTCTGTGTGGTGTGAATTCCACTCGCATCTTTCTGTAGAGGACTGTGTGCTCGCAAACGAGACGTTCCCGATAAGCCCTTCTCTTGCAGACAAAGCAGGACAGTCCTTCTCTGCAAACAGGAAGGGCAAATGAGCCAGCTACAAGCAGTAGGCTCTGGGAACTGGTTAATGTTTACTGATCTTGTGAGTAAGGAGAGGTCAGAGAAGGAACACATGCCCTGTGACTTGGCAACATTCCACAAACGGCTGGATAAAATAAAGGCAGTGTGTGCCGTTCAGGGCGGCTGCCATGTATGTCTTGTCCTGTGTTGTCTTGTGTGTTCATTCCTTTGTTTAGGAAACACAGGGACCCCAACAACTGGCGCAGCAAGCAAGGTCCGTGGCTCCAAGAGAGCAAGGAACCGGAGGGGGAGCACCCTGGGTGTGTAAGTACAGAAGGGGGACCCACGGGATAATTATGGGGAATTCCACCTCTCTGGCCTCAGAATATTTATGGCTGCTTCAAGGACTGTTGCTGTCTATAGGAGTAGAAGTGAAAGAAAAGACATTGAAGCAATTGTTTGCCCATGTTGACCAACATTGTTACTGGTTTCAGTATCAGACTAAAGTGCAGCTGAATCCTAGAGAATGGTTACAGGTAGTAAAAGCTCTGCATAGAGCTCACCAGTTAGGGGATACTATGCCTCTAAATTTGTGGACCTTGTGTAACTCTATCACTCATGCATTAGAGTTACTTGAGACTGATTCAGAGTGTGGTGATGTAGCCACAGGAGGAAAGGCATCTGAGGATTTGGGAAAAAATGAATCTGAAATGTAGCCCATTTATGCCAAGGTAACAGGATGGGAGGATAGCAAAAGGAGGAGAAGAGGAAGAGCCAATTCTTCCTTCTTCTAAGGGAAATTCTGACATGCAGCGTATTATGGGACTGCTTCAACAGATATTACAGATACATTCTTCTAATTCACCTTTGCGAGCTTTCCCTGTTTCTTTTCCTTCTGCCCCATTAGAAGGGGATTTTCCAGTGCCTCCAACCCCCCAGCTTCCTTACCTTTGTCTGGCAAAGTTTTCTCAGTGCCTTTTCTGCCATTGAGGGAGGGAAAAAGAAAAAGATAAGATAATTTGAGGAGCTGGATCTGTTTCCAATTATTCGTGTTCCTTTTGCTCCTAATGCTCAGTTTCCAAATGGTGTCAATGATGTCCAATTTATTGCCTTACAATTTAAATTTTTGAAAGAAATGAAAGCTGCCATTTCTAACTATGGACCTTAATCTTCTTTTATCCTTGGTCTTCTTGATGCTTTTTCATCAGAAAATTTGATGATTCCTATAGACTGGGAGACTTTGGGAAAGGCTGTTCTTGATCGTTCTCAGTGGTTACAATTGCACAGCTGGTGGATGGACAAGGCGCATATGCAGGGTAGAAAAAATGCTACATGTGATCCCCCAGGACCCACTGAGGAACAACTCACAGGCATGGGCCAATATGCTACTCATAATGCTCAGGCTGGCCTAGATGATGTCGCCCTTACTCAAATCAAGACTTTGTTTTTAAGGGCCTGGAGCAAGGTAAAAATAGCAGGAAAATCTTCCCTCTCCTTTGTGAAGATTTTACAGGACACAAATAAACCATATCCAAATTTTGTAGCCCGTCTTCAAGATGCTGTCTTGAAAACTGTGGGTGTTGTCCCTACTTCAAAAATTTTGCTACAAATATTGTCTTTTAAAAATGCTAATACTGACTGTCAAAAATTGTTGAGACCATTAAAGGCCAGTGGGGCCATTTTAGATAAATATATTAGAGCTTGTGCTTGTGTTGGAGGGGCTATTTATAGTGCTCAATTATTTGCTGGAGCCCTATCTAAAGCCTTAAAAGAAAATATCAAACAAGGTGTTTGCTTTCAATGTGGTAAAGCTAGACATTTCAAGAAAGAATGTCATAAAAAATTGAACACTTCTAGCCCTCAAGGCAGAAAGATGCCTTCAGAGGTGTGCAAACGTTTTGGCAAAGGTCGACATTGGACAAATGAATGTCGTTCCAAAACTGATAAAAGTGAAAATTTACTGTATCCTCTCCTGGGAAACGGGAGCCGGGACCCATAGGCTTGGGGCCCCAACAATTATAATGCAAGCCTACCACAATACCCAGTGAGCAATGGCCTACAACATCAAGGAATAAATTCAAGTCCTCCTTAAGGATACCACCCCTTACCCCAGTTTCTCAGCTTTATGCAGCAACTAAGCAGAGTGCCGCTACTGACTTAACTATTACTTAGCCTTATACCTTGTCTCCTAATGGAGGAGTATATAAATTAGCTATTGGAGTGTGTGGCCCTTTGCCAAAAGGACATGTAGGACTTTTGTTAGGTCAAAGCAGCAGTGCTATATGGGGGTTAATGGTGATTCCAGGAATCATTGATCCTGATGTTACTAATGAAATTCTTATTATGGTACAAGCCTCACAATTTATACGCCTAGAGGCAGGAGAGCGTATTGCACAATTACTTTTATTGCCTTTTTTTCCGTTCCTATCTAGAGATATATCTCGACAGGGAGGGTTCGGTAGCACAGAAAAAACTGTTTTTTGAGAAACTTTAGTTTCTGATCAAAAGCCCTTATGTTCATTGCACATTAATGGAATAGTTTTTAAAGAGTTAATTGACACGGGGGCGGATGTGTCTATCATTTGTTTAAATCAGTGGCCTATACAATAAAAAAAAAAGTTTCAGTTACATTCACTGGCTTGGGTGCTACTTCTGTGGTTTATCAAAGCATAAAACCTTTAACCTGTGTCGGCCCTAAAGGTCAACAAAGTCAAATGTTTTTTTATATTGTTCCTATCAATATTAATCTTTGGAGACAAAATCTTTTACAACAATTTGGTGCTTTTTAAAACATTCCTCATATTTCTTCAGCTGCCAAAAATATGATGTTCAAAATGGGCTACAATCCTTTAAACTCATAGCCACTGTTCACCAGCCTCAACCTTTGCAATTAAAGTGGAAAACTACCATTCCTGTTTGGGTGGAACAATGGCCATTGAAAAACTTGGGGCCTTAAAAGAGTTAGTCATAAAAACAATTGGCCGAGGAGCATATAAAACCAAGTACTTCTACATGGAATTCCGCTGTCTTTGTCATGTAAAAAAAAAAAGGTGAAAAATGGCGTTTATTAACTGATCTTAAAACTATAAATATTTACATTCAACCTAGGGGAAGTTTACAGCCTGGTCTTCCTAATCCTGCCCTTATTCCACAAAGTTAAAAATTAATGGTCATAGATCTCAAAGATTGTTTTTTCTCTATTCCATTACAACCTCACGATTGTAAAAAGTTTGCCTTTACTATTCCTGAATATAATAATGGGCAGCCCACTCAAAAATATCAGTGGAAGGTTCTTCCCCAGGGTAAGCTTAATAGCCCTACTTTATGTCAAAAATTCGTACATAGGACTTTAAATCCTGTAAAAAATCAGTTTCCAACTGTGTTAATTTATCATTATAAGAATAATACTTTATTGGCTACCCCTAATGTAACCCTCCAAAGTCAAGTTTTTAAGGTTTTACAACAACAGTTAATTCATTATAATTTACAAATATCTCCTAAAAAAAATACAAACTCAGTTCCCCATTCAATATTTGGGGTATCTATTGACTAAAATACAAATCCGCCCACAAAAGGTTCAAATTAAAAGAGATCAACTTGTGACCCTTAATGATTTTCAAAAATTGTAGGGAAATATTAATTGGCTTCATCCCATCTTAGGTATTCCTATTTATAAATTACAACATTTGTTTACTACCTTGGAAGAGGATTCGGATTTAAACAGTTCTTGACAATTAGCCCTTACTACAGAAGAGAAATTGTCTTTTGTAGAAAATAAAATTAGTAAAGTTCACCTTGATTATATTATACCCGATCTTCCACTCTCTTTACATCTTTTTCATACTCCTCATTCACCAACAGCCATCTTACATCAAAATAATAACATTCTAAAGTGGCTATTTTTAACTAATAAAGCCATTAAAAAATTTACCCTTATATTAATAAATTGGCTAAATTAATTATTAAAGGACAACATAAAACTCGTCAATTGCTTGGAACTAACCCTATAAAAATTATTACCCCATTATCTAATCAATACATTAAATCTCTACTAAAAACTCATAAAAGATAACAAGTGACTTGCACTAAGTATACTGGTTCCTTTTCTCAACACTATCCCAGTCATAGATTATTTGCTTTTCTACAACAATATTCCTTCCTGTCCTATAATCCTATTTCTTATACTCCAGTTAAAGGTCCCACCTTTTTTTACTAATACTTCTAACAATAAAAAAGCTAAATACTGGACATCAAATAATTCAAAAATTTCTCACTATCCATTTAAATCTGTACAACAGAGAAAACTTTTTGCCATTCTTATGGTACTACAAGATTGGCCTCAAACCCCTTATAATATAGTTAGGGATTCCCAATATACTGTATATGTGACTAAGTGTATTTCTCAAACTTCTTTACCATTACTCCCAAAAACCCCTTTACAAAAACTATTTTCCTTATTGTTCTTGACTCTTACTTCCTGTACAACCCCCCTTTTTATCACTCATATTCGTTCACATTCAGTTTTACCAGGACCTTTAACTTTTGGTAATAGCCAAATTAATTCTTTACTTGTTGGCAATGTCCAACAGGCTCAAGATAAACATCAGTTACATCATACTAACAGTTTAGGATTACAATGATGATTTTCTATAACATGCCGTCAAGCCCAAACTATTGTCAGAGACTGTCCATCTTGTGCTCCTATTATTGCACCCTTTTTAAGTCCAGGTATAAATCCCCAAGACACTCAACAAAATCATATTTGACAAATAAATATAACTTATATTTCTTCTTTTGGTCATTTAAAATATGTTCATCATACAATTGATACTTAGTCACACTTCCAATGGGCTACACCATTACCCTTTAAAAAAGCTAATTCTGTTATTACTCATTTACTTACTTGCTTTACAGTTATAGGAGTTCCTACTAAATTAAAAAGTGACAGTGCTTCTGCTTATTACTCCCATAAATTGGCTGCCTTCTTCTCTTCATACCACATTCATCATTCCACTAGTATTCCATTTAACAGTCAAGGTCAAACAATTATTTAAAAAGCTAATACTACCTTAAAATTAGAACTTTTAAAACAGACAGGGGGAAATGGACGAGATTCCCCAAAACATCAAATTCTGAAAGCTCTTTTTACTTTAAATTTTCTTGACTATTGGCACCAATTACAGCAATCTACAGCAGTAAAACATTTTCAACAACCATTAGAAATGCCACAAGCTAACAATTTGTGGGTGTACTATCCTTCATTACAAGGCCAATATTTAAAAGGAAAAGTTTTACAATGGGGTCGAGGTTATGCTCTCGTTTGTACAGATGCCAGAGACGAGTTGTTCCCATCCCGACGGTTGAAGCAGTGCCATGGTGAAGAGGAGTCAGCCGCAAGACTTCCTGGTGGCATTTCAAATATTAAATCTGAGTACTCACAAAACCTTCACCTTCGAAACTCGACGAGCAGAACCCCCAACATGGGGTCAGCTGAAAAATCTTACTCAAGAACCTGAAGAGATTGTTCAACAAGCTGGACAGCCCAAAACCTCACTGACCTTATTTCTGGCTATACTAGCTGTAGTGAATTGCCAGATAACAGTTGCAGAATTCACAAATTGGGCTTACATTCCCTTTTCACCTTTATATCAAGGTATGGCCTAGGGAGACAAAGAAGTTTTAGTATTTACTAATGATATTACTTGGATGCCATCACCTTTTTAAAATCAGGATCCTGGGTTAGACACGGGTACAGCAAACAGTTCATATCAATTTGGGGTAAAAGGGTTACCTATATGTCTTGGGAACAGTCCACATTGTTCACATCCTTCTCATGAGGCTTGGGTTGTGCGCTAAAATCATAGTCACATTGCTGCCTTTACTATGATTGTTGTTACTCAGAGTTTTAAATATAATCATACTGCTCTACTTAATGAAACCTTGCCTACTACATTATCCTTATGTCCTACTCCTGATGTGTCTGGAGGTGTTTCCCAATTAGAGTGGACTAGATGTAAAAGAAGAGATGTAAAAGAAGTAGACCACGATTATTATTAGAAGTAAAAGGTAGAAATTATAGATACCTTGTCACTGACTGGAGTGTGCATGGAGATTCTCAGACTAAGTTTAGCCATTTTAGCCTACGATGGCATAAAAATAATCACAACATTTATGCTGATGGTAATGAAACTATTATTTGGCATGATGGTGGCTTGTCACCCCCTACGCCACATTTGGCCAACACTTCACAAATACAAAGTCATATATAAAAAAATTACTAGCTGCTGGCAAACCAATGTCTACTTTTACGAGAAACATGTCCTTAAATACCACTAATCTTTCTAATCCTTTCCATATGTCTTTACATCGAAACAGATCTAAATATGTCATTGCTTATGTTAAAAAACCTTACTTGTTGTTAGTGATAATCTTTAAATGGGATAGTAATACAGGAGTTGTTAACTGTACGGGCAATTGTACATTTTTAAGCTGTATAAATACTACTTGGTGGCATAATAATTGGAATGAGACCACTCCAATATATATATTTTAAGAGCTAGAAAAGAAACCTGGTTACCTGTGAACTTGACATGCACCTGGAGTGAATCTACTGGGGTTACTCAAATTTACAAAGTAATGCAAGATCTTGTCCACCACCGCCGGAGAGCGGTTGGGATCATCGTAACAGCAGTAGTGGGAATTGTGGCCATTGCTTCCACCGCCACTGTTGCTGGACTGGCGTTACATCAAAGTATCCGAAATACAGAGTTCGTGCAACAATGGCATGAACAATCTCACTTATTGTGGCAACAACAATGAGACATCGATGCCCATTTGACTGAACGAGTAGATAACTTAAAACAAGTGGTTTCTTGGATAGGGGATCAGCTGACAGTGTTAAATACTCGAGCCTTGTTAAAAAGTGACTGTAATACTACTCAATTTTGTATTAACCCTGTTCCTTTTAACAACACTGTACATAATTGGACAAAGATAAAAAGGCTTTTATTGGCCATAATAATCTTTCCCTAAAAATACAAGAACTAACACAGAATATTTCTAAAACGTTTCATAATCAGTTACCATTGCTGACTGGTGCAGATTTAATGACTGGTATTGCACAAAGCTTGAAATCTTTAAACCCTAAGAGTTCTGTAAAAACTTTACTGACTTCTGCTTCTAGTAATGTATTGATTGTTGTTTTTGCCTTTGTCATTTTCACAGTCTGCTGGAAACGGTGCCAAAGGGCAAACACCAAATACCAGCAAGCCCAACATGTGATGATGGTTTTGAAAAAAATTCAAACCTATAAATAAAGAAGGGGAAGATGTAGAGGACTGTGTGCTCGCAAACGAGACGTTCCCGATAAGCCCTGCTCTTGCAGACAAAGCAGGACGGTTCTCTGCAAACAGGAAGGGCAAAGGAGCCAGCTGCAAGCAGTGGGCTCTGGGAACTGGTCAATGTTTACTGATCTTGCGAGTCAAGGAAAGGTCAGAGAAGCAACACATGCCCTGTGACTTGGCAACATTCCACAAACGGCTGGATAAAATAAACCAGTGTGTTCCGTTCGGGGCGGCCGCCATGTATGTCTTGTCCTATGTTGTCTTTTATGTTCATTCCTTTGTTTAGGAAACACGTGGACCTCAACATCTTTCAGCTTCTCTTTTCATTGAACAGTATTCTAACACTGTTTTCGTGTAGTCTGTGAAGGGATATTTTGGAGCACTTTGAGACTTATGGTGAAAACCGAAATATTTTCAGATAGAAACTGGAGAGAAGCTTTGATGAGCTGCTTTGTGACGTGTGCATTGAACTCACAGAGTTATACCTTTCTTCTCATAGAAGATTGGGTAATCCCTTTTGGAGAAAAAGCTACCAAGAGACATTCGGGAGTATATGGATGGCTACTGTGAAAAAGGAAATATCCTCAGACAAAAACTGGAAAGTAGCTTTCTGTGAAACTGCTTTGTGATAGATATCTATATTCATCTCACATAGATAAAACTTTCTTTATAGAATGCAGTTTGGAAACTCCATCGTGGATGGATCCACGAAGGGACATTCGGGAGTACATTCAAGAAAATGATGAGAAAGAAAATATCTTCAGTTAAAAACTGGAAAGAAGGGTTCTGTGAATCTGCTTTTGCTATGTTTATTCATCTCACATAGATAACACTTTCTTTACATTACGTAGCCTGGAAACTCTGTCATGGACGGATTTGCGGTGTGATATTTGGAATCACATTCAGGCCTATGGTGAAAAAGAAAATCCCTTCAGATAAAAACTGGATAGAAGCTTTCTGAGAAACTTCTGTGTGATGTGTGCATTCCACTCAGGGAGTTATATCTCTTTTCTCTTAAGGCAGTGGTTGAACACTATTCCAGTAAAACCAAAAAAGTGATATTTTGGAGTGCATTGAAGACTATGGTGAAAAGTGAAATATCCTCAAATAAAACCAGGAAAGCAGCGTTGCAAGAAACAGCTCTCTGATACGTGCATTCATTTCACACAATTAAAGCTTACTCTACATTGCCCAGTTGGGAAACTCTGTCTTTGAGGAATCTGCGAAAGTATATTAAGTGACGCCCAGAGGCCTGTGGTGAGCAAGGAAATGTCTTCCGATGAAAACTAGAGAGAAGCTTTCTGAGAAACTGTTTTGTGATGTGTGTACTCATCTCATAGAGTTAAACCATTCTTTGGGTTGAGCAGTTTGAAATGACTGTTTCTGTGGAATCTGAGGAAGGATATTTTGGATCGCTTTTTAGATTATGGAGAAAGAAATACCCTCAGATAGAAACCAGAAGGGAACGCTTTGAGGTTTACGGTGAAAGAGGAAATATGTTTAGATAGAAATAATGCAGCTTTCAAAGGAACTGCTTTGTGATGTATGCATTCCACTCACAGTGTTATACCTCTCTTCTCATACAGCATCGGGGAACCTCTTTTGGCAAAAAAGGCACCAAGGGATATACGGGGGCATATTGACGCCTAAGATGAAAAGGGAAATAGCCTCAGGCAAAAACTGGAAAGAAGCTTTCTGTGAAACTGCTCTATGATATATGTATTCATGTCACCTAGATAAAGTTTTTATTACATTACACAGCTTGGAAACTCTGTCAAGGACGGACACGAAAAGGGACATTCGGAAGCACTTTCAGGAATGTGGTGAAAAAGGAAATAACTTAAGATAAAAACTGGAAAGAAGCTTTCTGTTAATCTGCTTTTTGCGATATTTATTCATCTCACATAGATAAAGCTTTCTTTACAATACTCAGTTTGGCAACTCTGTCATCGACGGATCAGCGATGAGATATTCGTGATCATATTCAGGACTATGGTGAAAAAGGAAATATCTTCAGATAAAAACTGAACAGAAGCTTTCTAAGAAACCGCTTTGTGATGTGTGCATTCATCTCATAGAGTTAAATAACTCTTTAGATTGAACAGTTGGAAATCACTGTTTCTGTGGAACCTGAGAAAGGAAATTTGGAAACGCTCTTTAGAATATGGTGAAAAAGAAATACCCTCAGATAAAAACCAGAAGGAAGCCTTCTGTGAAACTGCTCTGTGTCATGTGAATTCCACTCACACAGTTAAGCTTCTCTTTTCATTGAGCAGTATTCTAATATTGTTTTTGTTTAGTCAGTGAAGGGATATTCGGGAGCACTTTGAGCCTTATGGTGAAAATGGAAATATCTTCAGATAGAAACTGAAGAGAAGCTTTCCAAGGAGTGACTTTGTGAAGTGGGCATTTCACTCACCAAGTTATACCTTTCTTCTCATAGAGTGTCGGGGTATCCCTTTTGGAGAAAAAGCTACCATGGGACATTCGGGAGTATATGCATGGCTATGGTAAAAAAGGAAATATCATCAGACAAAAAGTGGAAATAAGCTTTCTGGGAAACTGCTTAGTGATAGATATGCTTATTGATCTCACATAGATAAAACCTTCTTAATATTATACAGTTAGGAAACTCCATCATGGATGGATCTTTGAAGGGACTTTTGGGAACATATGCAGGCCTATGCTGAAAAAGGAAATACCTTCAGATAAAAACAGAGAAGAAACTCTGAGAAACTGCTTTGTGATGTGTGCATTACATTCAGGGAGTTATACCTCTTTTCTCATAAGGCAGTGTTTGAACACTGCTCCTGTAAAACCGAAAAAGTGATATTTCGGAGTGCTTTAAAGACTATGGCGAAAAGTGAAGTATCCTCAAATAAAACCCAGAAAGAAGCCTCCCAAGAAAATGTTCTCTTATATGTGCATTTATTTCACAGAGATAAAGCTTACTCTAGGTTGCCCAGCTTGGAAACTCTCAATTGAGGAATCTGAGAAGGGATATTAATTGGCGCCCAGAGGCCCGTGGTGAGCGAGGAAATGTCTTCTGATGAAAACTGGAGAGAAGCTTTCTGAGCAAGTGCTTTGTGATATGTGTATTCATCTCATAGAGTTAAACCATTCTTTGGATTGAACAGTTTGAAATCACTGCTTCTGTGAAGTCTAAGGAAGGACATTTGGGAATGCTCTTTAGAATATAGAGAAAGAAATATCTTCAGATAAAAACCAGAAGGAAACTTTCTGTGAAACTGCAATGTGTCAAGGGATATTCGGGAGCGCTTTGAGGCTTACGGTGAAAAAGGAAATATGTTCAGATAGAAACTGTAGAGAAGTGTTCCAAGGAACTGCTTTGTGACGTGTGCATTCCACTCACAATGTTACACCTCTCTTCTCATACGGCATCAGAGAAACCCCTTCTGCGACATGTGTATTGATCTGACATAGACAAAACTTTTCTTACAATAACTCAGCTTGGAAACTCTGTCATCGATGGATCCGCGAAGGGATATTCGGGAACACATTGAGGACTATGGTGAAAGAGGAAATATTTTCAGATAAAAACTGGAAAGAAGCCCTCTGTGAACCTGCTTCTTGCTATGCTTATTCATCTCACATAGATAAAACTTTCCTTAAATTACGCAGTTTGGAAAATATATCAGGGATGGATCCACGAAGGGACAATCGGGAGCATATTCAGGCCTGTGGTGAAA
This sequence comes from Mandrillus leucophaeus, assembly GCF_000951045.1. Taxonomy (NCBI): domain Eukaryota; kingdom Metazoa; phylum Chordata; class Mammalia; order Primates; family Cercopithecidae; genus Mandrillus; species Mandrillus leucophaeus. Next base: position 50,827 of record NW_012101434.1, on the reverse strand, counting down.
AAGGAAATACCTTCAGATAAAAACTGGAGAGAAGCATTCTGAGAAACTGCTTTGTGATGTGTGTATTCCACTCAGGGAGTTATACCTCTTTTCTCATAAGGCAGTGTTTGAACACCGTTCCTGTAAATTCGAAAAAGAAATATTTTAGAGCACATTGCTGACTATGGCGAAAAATGAAATATCTTCACAAAAAACCCAGAAAGAAGCATTCCAAGAAACTGCTCCCTGATATGTGCATTCATTTCACAGAGCTAAAGCTTGCTCTACATTGCCCAGTTGGGAAACTCTGTCTTTGAGGAATCTGCGAAGGGATATTAAGTGACTGTGGTGAGCAAGGAAATGGCTTCCGATGAAAAATGGAGAGAAGTTTTCTGAGCAACTGCTTTACGATGTGTGTATTCATTTCATAGGGTTAAACCCTTCTTTGGATTGAGCAGTTTGAAATCACTGTTTCTGTGGAATCTGAGGAAGAATATTTGGGAACGCTCTGTAGAATATGCTGAAAAAGAAATACCCTCTGATAAAAACCAGAAAGAAGCTTTCAATGGAACTGCTCTAGGTTGTTTGAATTCCACTCGCACAGTTAAGCTTCTCTTTTCATTTAGCAGTATTCTAACACTGTGTTTAGTCTGCAAACGGATATTCGGGAGCACTTTAAGGCTTATGGTGAAAACGGAAATACATTCAGAGAGAAGCTTTAGAGACGCTTTCCGAGGAACTGCTTTGTGACGTGTGCATACATTCACAGAGTTATACCTTTCTTCTCATAGAGGGTTGGGGAATGCCTTTTGGAAAAAAGCTACCAGGGGACATTTGAGAGAATACAGACGGCTATGTTGAAAAAGGAAATATCCTAAGAAAAAAACCGGAAAGAAGCTTTCTGTGAAACGGCTTTGTGATAGATATTTTTATTCATCTCACATAGATAAAACTTTGTTTACATTATGCACTTTGGAAACTCCGTCATGGAAGGATCCACGAAGGGACATTCGGGAGTACCTTCAGGACAATGATGAAAAAGCAAATATCTTCATATAAAAACTGGAGAGAAGCTTTCCGAGCAACTGCTTTGTGATGTGTGTATTCATCTCATAGAGGTAAACCACTCTTTGGATTGAGCAGTTTGAAATCACTGCTTCTGTGGAATCTGAGGAAGGACATTTGGGAATGCTCTTTAGAATATGGAGAAAGAAAAGCCTCAGATAAAAACCAGAAGGAAGCTTTCTGTGAAACTGCTATGTGTCTGTGAATTCCTCTCACTCAGTTAAGCTTCTCTTTTCATTCAGCAGTTTTCTAACACAGTTTATGTTTAGCCGGTGAAGTGATATTTGGGAGTGCTTTGAGGCTTACGGTGAAAAAAGAAATATGTTCATATAGAAACTGGAAAGAAACTTTCAGAGGAGCTGCTTTGTGATGTGTGCATTCCACTCACAGAGTTATACTTTTCTTCTCATAGAGGATTGGGGAATCCCTTTTGGAGAAAAAGCTACCAAGGTACATT
>NW_012101434.1:45264-45836 GCF_000951045.1 Mandrillus leucophaeus | reverse complement strand
ATTCAGGACACAGGCATGGGCAAAGACTTCATGTCTAAAACACCAAAAGCAACGGCAGCAAAAGCCAAAATTGACAAGTGGGATCTAATTAAACTAAAAAGCTTCTGCACAGCAAAAGAAACTACCATCAGGGTGAACAGGCAACCTACAGAACGGGAGAAAATTTTTGCAATCTACTCATCTGACAAAGAGCTAATATCCAGAACCTACAAAGAACTCAAACAAATTTACAAGAAAACAAACAAACAACCCCATCAAAAAGTGGGCAAAGGATATGAACACACACTTCTCAAAGGAAGACATTCATACAGCCAACAGATTCATTGAGCAATTTTCTAACACGGTTTATGTTTAGCATGTGAAGGGATATTCGGGAGTGCTTTGAGGCTTTGGTGAAAATGGAAATATGTTCAGATAGAAATTGGAGAGAACGTTTCCGAGGAACAGCTTTGTGACGTGTGCATTCCACTCATAGTGTTATACCTCTGTACTCATACAGCATCAGGGAAACCCTTTGGAAGAAAAAGCTACCAAGGTATATTTGGGAACATATTGACGCCTATAGTGAAAAG
>NW_012101434.1:43325-45214 GCF_000951045.1 Mandrillus leucophaeus | reverse complement strand
CATTTAGCAGTATTCTAACACTGTGTTTAGTCTGCAAACGGATATTCGGGAGCACTTTAAGGCTTATGGTGAAAACGGAAATACATTCAGAGAGAAGCTTTAGAGACGCTTTCCGAGGAACTGCTTTGTGACGTGTGCATACATTCACAGAGTTATACCTTTCTTCTCATAGAGGGTTGGGGAATGCCTTTTGGAAAAAAGCTACCAGGGGACATTTGAGAGAATACAGACGGCTATGTTGAAAAAGGAAATATCCTAAGAAAAAAACCGGAAAGAAGCTTTCTGTGAAACGGCTTTGTGATAGATATTTTTATTCATCTCACATAGATAAAACTTTGTTTACATTATGCACTTTGGAAACTCCGTCATGGAAGGATCCACGAAGGGACATTCGGGAGTACCTTCAGGACAATGATGAAAAAGCAAATATCTTCATATAAAAACTGGAGAGAAGCTTTCCGAGCAACTGCTTTGTGATGTGTGTATTCATCTCATAGAGGTAAACCACTCTTTGGATTGAGCAGTTTGAAATCACTGCTTCTGTGGAATCTGAGGAAGGACATTTGGGAATGCTCTTTAGAATATGGAGAAAGAAAAGCCTCAGATAAAAACCAGAAGGAAGCTTTCTGTGAAACTGCTATGTGTCTGTGAATTCCTCTCACTCAGTTAAGCTCCTCTTTTCATTCAGCAGTTTTCTAACACAGTTTATGTTTAGCCGGTGAAGTGATATTTGGGAGTGCTTTGAGGCTTACGGTGAAAAAAGAAATATGTTCATATAGAAACTGGAAAGAAACTTTCAGAGGAGCTGCTTTGTGATGTGTGCATTCCACTCACAGAGTTATACTTTTCTTCTCATAGAGGATTGGGGAATCCCTTTTGGAGAAAAAGCTACCAAGGTACATTGTGGAGTATATGGATGGCTATTGTGAAAAAGGAAATATCCTCAGACAAAACCTGGAAAGTAGCTCTCTGTGAAACTGTTTTGTGATAGATATATTTATTCATCTCAAATAGATAAAACTTTCTTTATATTACGCAGTTTGGAAACTCCGTCATGGACGGATTTGTGAAGGGACATTCGGGAGCACATTCAGGTCTACCGTGAAAAAGGTAATATCTTCAGAAAAAACTGAAGAGAAGCTTTCTGACAGACTGCTTTGTGATGTGTGCATTCCCCTCAGGGAGTAATACTTCTTTTCCATAAGGCAGTGTTTGAACACCGTTCCTGTAAAAGCAAAAAAGTGATACTTCGGAGTGCATTAAAGACTAACGCAAAAAATGAAATATCCTCAAATAAAACCCAGAAAGAAGCATTAAAAAAAAATGCTCTCTGATATGTGCATTCCTTTCACAGAGTTAAAGCTTTCTCTATGGTTCCCAGTTTGGAAACTCTGTCTTTGAGGAATCTGGGAAGGGATATTATGTGGCGCCTGGAGGCCTGTGGTGAGCAAGGAAATGTATTCTGATGAAAACTGGAGAGAAGCTTTCTGAGCAACTGCTTTGTGATCTCAGTATTCTTCTCATAGAAGTAAACTATTCTTTGTATGAAGCAGTTTGAAATCACTGTTTTTGTGGAATTTGAGGAAGGACATTTGGGAATGTTCCTTAGAATATGGAGAAAGAAATATCCTCAGATAAAAAAAGAAAGAAGGTTTCTGTCAAACTACTATGTGTCGTGTGAATTCCTCTCGCTCAGTTAAGCTTCTCTATTCATTGAGCAATTTTCTTTTCTTTTTTCTTTTTTTTCATTTTTTTCATTTTTTATTATTATTATACTTTAAGTTCTAGGGTACATGTGCATAACGTCCGGGTTTGTTACATATGTATACTTGTGCCATGTTGGTGTGCTGCACCCATCAACTCGTCAGCACCCATCAACTCGTCATTTA
>NW_012101434.1:32478-41895 GCF_000951045.1 Mandrillus leucophaeus | reverse complement strand
CGACTTGGAAAATCTGTCATGGACGGATTCACGATGGGACATTCGGGAGCACATTCAGGACTAGGTTAAAAAAGGAAGTATCATCAGATAAAAACTGGAAAGAAACTTTCTGTGAGTCTGCTTTTTGCTATGTTTATTCATCTTATATAGACAAAACTTTCTTTATATTATGCAGTTTTGAAACAGGGTCATGGACAGATCTGAGAAGGGACATTTGGGAGCACATTCTGGACTATGGTGAATAAGGAAATATCTTCAGGTAAAAACTGGAGAGAAGCTTTATGAGAAACTGCTTTGTGATGTGTGCATTCCACACAGGGAGTTTTACCTATTTTCTCAAGGCAGTTTTTGAACACTGTTCCTGTAAAACTGAAAAAGTGATATTTCAGAATGCATTGAAGACTATGGCGAAAAGTGAATTATCCTTAGATAAAACCCAGAAAGAAGTGTTCCAAGAATCTGGTCTCTGATATGTACATTCATTTCACAGAGTTAAAGCTTATTCTACATTGCCCAGTTTGGAAACTCTCCCTTTGAGGAATCTGCGAAGGACTATGTAGTGGCGCCCGGAGACCTGTGGTGAGCAATGACATGTCTTCCGATGAAAACTGGAGAGACGCTTTGTGAGTATCTACTTTGTGATGTGTGTATTCTTCTCAGAGAGTTAAACCATTCTTTGGATTGAGCAGTTTGAAATCACTGTTTCTGTGATATCTGAGGAAGGACATTTGGGAACGCTCTTAGAATGTGTAGAAAGAAAAACCCTCAGATAAAAAACACAAGGGAGCCTCTGCAAAACTCCTCTGTGTCGTGTGAATTACACTCACACTGTTAAGCTGCTCTTTTCATTGAGCAGTTTTCTAACACTGTTTATGTTTAGCGTGTGAAGGGATATTCTGGAGGGCTTTGAGACTTCCAGTAAAAAAGAAAATATGTTCAAATAGAAACTGGAGGGAAGCTTTCCAAGAAGGTGCTTTGTGACGTGTGTATTCCACTCACGGAGTTATACCTTTCATCTCATACAGCATTGGAGAAACCCTTTTGGAGAAAAAGGTAGCAAGGGAAGTCCGGGAGCATATTGACACCTATGGTGAAAAGAGAAGTAGCCTCAGATAAAAGCTGGAAAGAAGCTTTTTGTGAGAAAGCTCTGTGCTATGTGTACTTATCTCACATAGATAAAGCTTTCTTTACATTACACAGCTTGGAAACTCTGTCATGGATGGATCCATGAAATGACATTCGGGAGCATTTTCAGGACTATGGTGAAAAAGGAAATATCCTCAGACAAAAACTGGAATGAAGCTTTCTGTGAATCTGCTTTTTGCTATGTTTATTCATCTCACATATATAAAACTTTCCTTATATTACGCAGTTTGGAAACTCCATTATGGACATATCCATGAAGAGACATTCGGGAGGACATTCAGGCCTATGGTGAAAAAGGACATATCTTCAGATAAAAACTGGAGAAAAACTTTCTGAGAAACTTCTTTGTGATGTGTGTATTCATCTCATAGAGTTAAACCATTCTTTGTATTGAGCAGTTTCAAATCACTGTGACTGTGGAATCTGAGGAAGGACATTTTGGAACGCTCTTCAGAATATGGAGAAAGAAATATCCTCCGATAAAAACCAGAAGGAAGATTTCTGTGAAACTGCTCTGTGTCGTGTGAATTCCACTTGCACAGTTCAGCTTCTCTTTTCATTGAGCAGCATTCTAACAATGTTTTTGTTCAATCTGTGAAGGGATATTCATTATCATATTGAGGCTTATGGTGAAAACAGAAATATCTTCAGAGAGAAACTGGAGAGAAGATTTCCAAGGAGCTGCTTTGTGACGTGTACATTACAATCACAAAGTTGTACCTTTCTTCTCATAGAGGATTGGGGAATCCCTTTTTGAGGAAAAGGTACCAAGAGACATTCGGGAGTATATGGACAGCTATGGTGAAAAAGGAAATATCATCACACCAAAACTGGAAAGAAGCTTTCTGTGAAATGGCTTAGTGATAAATATGTTTATTCATCTCACATAGATAAAACTTTCTTTATATTATACAGTTTGGAAACTCCGTCACGGACGGATCCGTGAAGGGTTATTTGGGAACACATTCTGGCTTATGGTGAGAAAGGAAATATCTACAGATAAAAACTGGAGAGAAGCTTTCTGAGAAACTGCTTTGTGATGTGTGCATTCCACTCAGGGAGTTATACTCTTTTCCCATAAGGCAGTGTTTGAACACTGTTCCTCTAAAACCGAAAAAGGGATATTTCGGAGTGCATTGAAGACTTTTGCGAAAAGTGAAATATCCTCACATAAAACCCAGAAAGAAACGTTCCAAGAAACTGCTCTCCAATATGTGCATTCATTTCATACAGTTAAAGCTTGTTCTACGTTGCCTAGTTTGGAAACTCTGTCTTTGAGGAATCTGCAAAGGGATATTACGTGGCTCCCGGAGTCTTGTGGTGAGCAAGGAAACGTCTTCCGATGAAAACTGGAGGGAAGCTCTGTGAGCAACTGCTTTATGGTGTGTGTATTCATCACATAGTGTTAAAGCATTTTTGGATTCAGTAGTTTGAAATCACTGTTTCTGTGGAATCTGAGGAAGACATTTGGGAACTCTCTTTATAATATGGAGAAAGAAATATCCTCAGATAAAAACCAGAAGGAATCTTCTTGTGAAACTGCTATGTGTCGTGTGAATTCCTCTTGCTCAGTTAAGCTTCTCTTTTCATTGAGCACATTTCTAACACTGTAAATGTTTGGCATTTGAAGGAATATTCGGGAGCACTTTGAGGCTTATGGTTACAAAGTAAATATGTTAAGATAGAAAATGGAGAGAAGTTTTCCGAGGAATTGCCTCGTGACGTGTGCATTCCACTCACAGTGTTATACCTCCCTTGTCATACAGCATCAGGGAAACCCTTTTTTTGAAACTGTTCTGTGTTATGTGTATTCATTTCACATAGATAAAACTTTCTTTATACAACGCAGTTTGGAAACTCTGTCATGGACTGATCCGCTAAGGGACATTCTGGATCATATTCAGGCCTGTGGTGAAAAAGGAAATATCTTCAGATAAAAACTGGAGAGAAGCTTTCTGAGAAACTGCTCTGTGATGTCAGCATTCACATAGGGAGTTTTACCTCTTTTCTCATAAGGCAGTGTTTGAACATTGTTCCTGTAAAACCCAAAAAGTGATATTTCAGAGAGCATTGAAGACTATGGCGAAAAGTGAAATATCCTCAAATAAAACCCAGAAAGAATAGTTCCAAGAACTTGTTCTCTGATATGTGCATTCATTTCACAGAGTTAAAGCTTACTGTACATTGCCTAGTTTAGAAACTCTGTCCTTGAGGAATCTGCGAAGGAATATTTAGTGGCGCCCGGAGACCTGTGGTGAGCAAGGAAATGTCTTCCGTTGAAAACTGTAGAGAAACTTTCTGAGCAACTGCTTTTTGATCTGCATATTCATCTCATAGAGTTAATTCATACTTTGGATTGAGAAGGTGGAAGTCACTGTTTCTGTGGAATCTGAGAAAGGACTTTTCAGAACGCTCTTTAGAATATGGTGAAAATTAAATACCCTCAGATAAAAAGCAGAAGGAAGCTTTCTGTGAAACTGCTCTGTGCCATGTGAATTCCACTCGCTCAGTTCAGCTTCCCTTTTCATTGAGCAGTATTCTAACACTGTATTTGTTTAGTTTGTGAAGGGATATTCGGGGGAACTTTGAGGCTTATGGTGAAAATGGAAATATCTTCAGATAGAAAATGGAGAGAAGCTTTCTGAGGAGCTGCTTTGTAACATGTGCATTCCAATCAGATTTATACCTTTCTTCTCATAGAGGATTGGGGAATCCCTTTTGGAGGAAATGCTACCAAGAGACATTCGGGAGTATATGGATGGCTATGGAGAAAAAGGAAATATCCTCAGACAAAAACAGGATAGAAGCTTTCTGTAAAACTGCTTTGTGAGAGATATGTTTATTCATCTCACATAGATGAAACTTTCTTTATATTATGCAGTTTGGAAACTCCATCATGGACGAATCCACGAAGGGTAATTCGGGAGCACATTCCATCCTATGGTGAAAAAGGAAATATCTTCAGATAAAAACTGGACGGAAGCTTTCTGATAAACTGGTTTGTGATGTGTGTATTCCACTCAGGGAGTTATACTTCCTTTCTCATAAGGCAGTGTTTCAACACTGTTCATGTAATACAGAAAAAATGTTATTTCGGAGTGCACTGAATAATGTGGTGAAAAGTTAATATCCTCAAGTAAAACCCAGAAAGAAGTGTTCCAAGAAACTGCTCTCTGATATGCACATCCATTTAACAGAGATAAAAGTTACTCTACGTTCCCCACTTTGGAAACTGTGTCTTTCAGGTGTCTGTGAAAGAATATTGACTTGTGACTGGAAGCCTGTGGTGAGCAAGGAAATATCATCTGGTGAAAACTGGAGAGAAGCTTTCTGAGTAACTGTTTGTGATGTTTGTATTCATCTCACAGACAGCATCAACGAAACCCTTTTGTAGAAAAAGATACCAAGGGATATCTGGGAGCATATTGACATCAATGGTGAAAAGGGAAATAGCCTCAGACAAAAAGTGGAAAGAAGCTTTCTCTGAAACTGCTCTGTGATATGTGTATTCATCTCACAGAGTTAAAGCTTACTCTACATTGCTGATTTTGAAAACTCTGTCTTTCAGGAATCTGTGAAAGGATAGTAATTGGGGCCCAGAGGCCTGTGGTGAGCAAGGAAATGTCTTCCATTGAAAACAGGAGAGAAGCTTTCTGAGCAACTGCTTTGTGATGTGTGTATTCATCTCATAGAGTTAAAACATTCTTTGGATTGAGCAGTTTGAAATCACTGTTTGAAAAACTGCTCTGTGCTATGTGTACTTATCTCACTCAATAAAGCTTTCTTAACATTACACAGGTTGGAAACTCTGTCATGGACGGATCTGCGAGGGGACATTTGGGAACACATTCAGGACTATGGTGAAAAAGGAAATATCCTCAGACAAAAAATGGAAAGAAGCTTTCTGTGAAACTGCTTTGTGATAGATATATTTATTCATCTCACATAGATAAAGCTTTCATTATATTACGCAGTTTGGAAACTCCGTGATGGACGGATCCGCAAAGGGACATTCGGGAGCACATTCAGGTCTATGGTGAAAAACGAAATATCTTTAGATAATAACTGCAGAAAAGTTTTCTGAGAAACTGCTTTGTGATGTGTGCATCCACTCAGGAAGTTATATCTCTTTTCTCATAAGGCAGTGTTTGAACACTGTTCCTGTAAAACCGAAAAAGTGATATTTCAGAGCGCATTGAACTCTATGGTGAAAAGTGAATTATCCTAAAATAAAACCCAGAAAGAAGTGTTCCAAGAAGTTGCTCTCTGATATGTGCATTCACTTCACAGAGTTAAAGCTTTCTTTATGTTGCTCAGTTTCGAAACTCTGTCTTTGAGGAATCTGTGAAGGGATATTAAGTGGCACCTGGAGGCTTGTGGTGAGCAAAGAAATGTCTTCCGTTGAAAACTGGAGAGAAGCTTTCTGAGCAACTGCTTTGGGATGTGTGTATTCATCTCATAAAGTTAAGTCATTCTTTGGACTGAGTAGTTTGAAATCAGTTTCTGTGGAACCTGAAAAAGTACATTTGGGAACGCTCTTTAAAATATGCTGAAAAACAAATACCCTCAGATAAAAACCAGAAGTCAGCTTTCTATGAGACCCTTATATGTCGTGTGAGTTCCTCACACTCAGTTAAGTTTCTCCTTTCATTGAGGAGTTTTCTAACACTGTTTATGTTTAGCGTGTGAAGGGATATTCGGGAGCGCTTTTAAACTTACGGTGAAAAAGAAAATATATTCAGATAGAAACTGGAGAGAACCTTTTCGAGGAACTGCTTTGAGACGTGTACATTCCACTCACAGTGTTATACTTTTCTTCTCATACAGCATGCGGAAACTCTTTTGGAGAAAAAGGTACCAAGGGATATTCGGGAGTGTATTGACGCCCATGGTGAAAGGGGAAATAGCCTCAGACAAAAACTGGAAAGAAGCTTTTTGTGAAACTGCTCTGTGCTATGTGTATTCATCTCACATAGATAAAGGTTTCTTTATGTTATGCAGCTTGGAATCTCTGTCATGGACTGATCCACGAAGGGTCATTCGGGAGCACATTCAGAGCTACGGTGAAAAAGGAAATATCTTCTGATAAAAACTGGAAAGAAGCTTTCTGTGAATCTGCTTTTTGCTATGTTTATTAATCTCACGTAGATAATGTTTAATTTACATTACATAGCCTGGAAACTCTGTCATGGACGGATCCGTGAAGGGACTTTTGGGAACACATTCAGGACTATTGTGAAAATGGAAATATCTTCAGATAAAAACTGGAGAGAAGCTTTCTGAGAAACTGCTTTGTGATGTGTGCATTGCACTGAGGGAGTTATACCTCTTTTCTCATAATGCAGTGTTTGAACACTGTTCCTGTAAAACCAAAAAGGTGATATTTTGGAGTGCATTGAAGACTATGGCGAAAAGTGAACTATCCTCAAATAAAACACAGAAAGAAGCCTCCCAAGAAACTGTTCTCTGATATGTGCATTCATTTCACAGTGTTAAAGCTTACTCTACGTTGTTCAGTTTGGAAACTGTCTTTGAGGAATCTGCGAAGGATGGTACGTGGCGCCTGGAGGCCTGTGGTGAGCAAGGAAATGTCTTCCAATGAAAATTGCAGAGAAGCTTTCTGAGCAACTGCTTTGTGGTGTATTCATCTCATAGGGTTTAATCATTCTTTGGATTGAACAGTTTGAAATCACTGTTTCTGTGGAACCTGAGAAAGGACATTTGGAAACGCTCTTTACACTACGCTAAAAAACAAATACCCCCAGATAAAAACCAGAAGGAAACTTTCTCCGAAACTGCTCTGCGTTGTGTGAATTCCACACAAATAGTTCAGCTTCTCTTGCCATTGAGCAGTATTCTAACACTGTGTTTAGTCTGCGAAGGGATATTCAGGAGCGCTATGTGGCTTATGGTGAAAACGGAAATATCTTCAGATAGAGACTGGAGAGAAGCTTTCAGGGGAGTGGCTTTGTGACGTGTGCATTCCACTCACAGAATTATACTTCTCATAGAGGATCTGGGAATGCCTTTTAGAGAAAAAGCTACCAAGGGATATTCAGGAGTATATGTATTGTTATTGTGAAAAAGAAAATATCCTCAGACAAAACCTGGAAAGAAACTTTCTGTGAAACTGCTTTGTGATAGATATATTTATTCATCTCACATAAATAAAAAGTCCTTTATATTATGCAGTTTGGAAACTCAGTCATGGACGGATTCATGAAGGGAAATTCGGGAGCACATTCAGGCCTATGGTGAAAAAGGAGATAACTTCAGATAAAAACTGGATAGAAGCTTTCTGAGAAACTGCTTAATGATGTGTGCATTCCCCTCAGGGAGTTATACCTCTTTTCCATAAGGCAGTGTATGAACACCGCTCTTGTGAAACCGAAAAAGTGATATGCCAGAGTGCATTGAAGACTATCGCAAAAAGTGAAATTTCCTCAAATAAAACCCAGAAAGAAGTGTTCCAAGAAACTGCTCTCTGATATGTGCATTCATTTCACAGATTTAAAGCTTTCACTATGTTGCCTAGTTTGGAAACTCTGTCTTTGAGGAATCTGTGAAAAGATATTAAATGGTGCCTGGAGGCCTGTGGTGAGCAAGGAAATGTCTTCCGATGAAAACTGGAGAGAAGCTTTCTGAGCAACTGCTTTGTGATCTGTGTATTCTTCTCATAGAATTAAACCATTCTTTGGATTGAGCACTTTGAAATCACTGCTTCTGTGGAATCTGAGGAAGGACAGTTGGGAACAGTCTTTAGACTATGGAGAAAGAAATATCCTCAGATAAAAACCAGAAGGAAGCTTTCTGTGAAACTACTCTGTGTCGTGTGAATTCCTCTCGCTCAGTTAAGTTTCACTTTTCATTGAGCAGTTTTCTCATACTGTTTATGTTTAGCGTGTGAAGAGATATTCGGGATTGCTTTGAGGCTTATGGTGAAAAAAGAAATATGTTCAGATAGAAACCGGAGAGAAGCTTTTGTAGGAACTGCTTTGTGATGTTCCCATTCCACTCACAGTGTTATACCTCTCTTCTCGTACGGCATCGGGAAAACCCTTTTGGAGAAATAGGTACCAAGGGATATCTGGGCGCATATTGACGCCAATGTGAAAAGGGAAATAGCCTCAGAAAAAATAGGAAAGAAGCTTTCTGTGAAACTGCTCTGTGTTATGTGTATTCATCTCACATAAATAAAGCTGTCTTTACATTACACAGCTTGGAAACTCTGCCATGGAGGGATCCACAAAGGGACATTAGGGAGCACATTTAGGACTATGATGGAAAAGGAAATACCTTCAGAAAAAAACTGGAAGGTAGCTTTCTGTGAATCTGCTTTTTGCTATGTTTATTTATCTCACATGGATAAAGCTTTCTTTACATTACACAGCTGGTAAAATCTGTCGTGGATGGATCCGCGAAGGGACATTAGGGAGCACATCCAGGACTATGTTGAAAATGGAAATATCTTCAGAACAAAACTAGAGAGAAACTTTCTGAGAAACTGCTCTGTGATGTGTGCATTCCACTCAGGGAGTTATACCACTTTTCTCATAAGGCAGTGTTTGAACACTGTTCCTGTAAAACCAAAAAGTGATATATCGGAACTCATTGAAGACTATGGCAAAAAGTGAAATATCCTCAAATAAAACCCAGAAAGAAGCGTTGCAAGAAACTGCTCTGTGATATGTGCATTCATCTCAGAGTTAAAGCTTACTCTACATTGCCCAGTTTGGAAACTCTGTCTTTGAGAAATCTGCAAAGGGATATTTAGTGGCTCCCAGAGGCCTGTGGTGAGCAAGGGAGTGTCTCCGTTGAAAAGTTGTGGGAAGCTTTCTGAGCACCTGCTTTGTGATGTGTGTATTCATCTCATAAAGTTAAATCATCCTTTGGATTGAGCAGTTTCAAATCACTGTTTCTGTGGAACCTTAGAAAGGACATTTGGGAATGTTCTTTAGAAAATGCTAAAAAAGAAACATCCTCTGATAAAAACCAGAAGGACATTTTCTGTGAAACTGCTCTGTTTCGTGTGAATTCTACTCACACAGTTCATCTTCTATTTTCATTGGGCAGTATTCTAACACTGTTTTTGTTTAGTGTGTGAAGGGATATTCGGGACCACTTTGTGGCTTATGGAGAAAAAGGAAATATGTTCAGATAGAAACTGGGGAGAGGAGGGGGGGCGGAGCAAGATGGCCGAATAGGAACAGCTCCAGTCTCCAACTCCCAGCACGAGCGACACAGAAGACCGGTGATTTCTGCATTTTCAAC
>NW_012101434.1:17249-28198 GCF_000951045.1 Mandrillus leucophaeus | reverse complement strand
TGGGAGTTATACCTGATATAAATGACGAGTTGATGTGTGCTGACGAGTTGATGGGTGCAGCAAAGCAACATGGCACAAGTATACATATGTAACAAACCCGGACGTTATGCAAATGTACCCTAAAACTTAAAGTATAATAATAATAATAAAGAAACAGGAGAGAAGCTTTTGACGAACTGCTTTGAGATGTGTGCATTCCACTCAGTGTTATGCCTCTTTTCTCATACAGCATCAGGAAACAGTTTTGGAGAAATATGTACCAAGGGATATTCAGGAGCATATTGAGGTCTATGGTGAAAAGGGAAATAGCCTCAGACAAAACCTGCAAGGAAACTTTTTGTGAAACTGCTCTGTGCTATGTATATTCATCTCACATAGATGAAGCTTTCTTTACTTTATGAATCTTGGAAACTCTGTCATGGGTGGATCCGTGAAGGGACATTCAGGAGCACATTCAGGACTATTTTAAAAAAGGAAATATCTTCAGATAAAAAATGGAAAGAAACTTTCTGTGAATCTGCTTTTTGCTATGTTTATTCATCTCACGTAGATAAAGCTTGGTTTACATTACACAGCCTGGAAACTCTGTCATGGATGGATAAGCGAAGGGACATTCGGGAGCACATTCAGGTCTATGTTGAAAAAGGAAATATTTTTAGATGAAAACCGGAGAGAAGCTTTCTGAGAAACTGCTTTGTGATGTGTGCATTCCACTCAGGGAGTTATACATCTTTTCTCATAAGGCAGTGTTAGAACACCATTCCCGTAAAACCAAAAATGTGATATTTTGGAGTGCATTGAAGGCTATGGCAAAAAATGAAATATCCTCAAATAAAACCCAGAAAGAAGCGTTCCAGGAAACTGCTCTCTGATATGCGCATTCATTTCACAGAGTTAAAGCTTACTCTACGATGCCCAGTTTGGAAACTCTCTTTTAGGAATCAGCGAAGGGAAAGTAAGTGGTGCCCGGAGGCCTGTGGTAAGCTAGGAAATGTCTTCCGATGGAAACTGGAGAGAAGCTTCCTGAGTAACTGCTTTGTGATGTGTGTATTCATCTCATAGAGTTAAGTCATTCTTTGGATTGAACAGTTTGAAATCACTGTTTCTGTGGAACGTGAGAAAGGACATTTGGGAGCGCTCTTTAGAATATGCTGAAAAAGAAATACCCTCAGATAAAAGTCAGAAGGAAGTTTTCTGTGAAAATGCTCTATGTCATATGAATTCCAGTCACACAGTTCAGCATCCTTCATTGAGCCGTATTCTAACACTGTGTTTAGGCTTTGAAGGGATATTTGGGACTGCTTTGAGGCTTATGGTGAAAACGGAAATATCTTCTGATCGAAAATGGAGAGAAGCTTTCCGAGGAGCTGCTTTGTGAAGTGTGCATTCCACTCACACAATTATGCTTTTCTTCTGATAGAGGATTGTGTAATCCCTTTTGGATAAAAAGCTACCAAGGGACATTCGGGAGTATATGGATGGCTACTGTGAAAAAAGAAATATCCTCAGTCAAAAGCTGGAAAGAAGCTTTCTGTGAAACTGCTTTGTGATAGATATGTGTATTCCTCTGATTTAGATAAAACTTTCTTTATATTATGCAATTGGAAAACTCCGTCATGGACAGATCTGCAAAGGGACATTCGGTACAGACATTCGGACATTCAGACATTCGGACATTCAGACCTATGGTGAAAAAGGAAATCTCTTCAGATTAAAACTGGAGAGAAGCTTTCTGAGAAACTGCTTTGTGATGTGTGCATTCCACTCAGGGAGTTATAGCTCTTTTTTCATAAGGCAGCGTTTGAACACTGTTCCTGAAATACCGAAAAAGTGATGTTTTGGAGCGCGTTGAAGACTATGGCGAAAAGTGAAATATTCTCAGATAAAACTCAGAAAGAAGCGTTCCAAGAAACTGCTCTCTGATATGTGCATTCATTGCACAGAGTTAAAGCTTCCTCTACATTACCCAGTTGGGAAACTGTGCCTTGAAGAATCTGCGAAGGGATATTTAGTGGCACTCAGAGGCCTGTGGTGTGGAACATATCTTCCGATGAAAACTGGAAAGAAGCTTTCTGAGCAACTGCTTTGTGATGTGTGTATTCATCTCATAGAGTTAAATCATTCTTTGGATTGAGCAGTTTGAAATGACTGTTTCTGTGGAATCTGAGGAAGGACATTTGGAAATGTTCTATAGAATATGGGGAAAAAGTATCCCCAGATAAAAACCAGAAGGAAGCTTTCTGTGAAACTGCTATGTATGATGTGAATTCCTCTCACTCAGTTAAGCTTCTGTTTTCAGTGAGCAGTTTTCTAACAGTGTTTATGGTTAGTGTGCGAAGGGATATTCGGGAGCACTTGGAGGCTTACGGTGAAAAAGGAAATATGTTCAGATAGAAATTGGAGAGAAGCTTTTCAAGGAACCGCTTTGTGATGTGTGTATTCCACTTACAGTGTTATACCTCTCTTCTCATACAGCATCTGGGAAACCCTTTTGGAGAAAAAGGTACCAAGGGATATTCGGGAGCAGATTGAGGACTATGATGAAAAGGAAAACAGTCTCAGACAAAAACTGGAAAGAAGGTTTCTGTGAAACTGCTTTTTGATAGAAATGTATATTCATCTCAAATAGATAAAGCTTTCTTTACATTACGCAGCTTGGAAACTCTGTCATGCACGTATCCACGAAGGGACATTCGGGAGCACATTCAGGACTATGATGAAAAAGGAAGTATCTTCAGATATAAAATGGAAAGAAGCTTTCTGTGAATCTGCTTTTTACTATGTTTATTCATCTCACATAGGTAAAGCTTGGTTTACATTACATAGCCTGGAAACTCCATCATGGACGGATCCATGAAAGGACATTCGGGAGCACATTCAGGCCTACGGTGAAAAAGGAAATATTTTTAGATGAAAACTGGATAGAAGCTTTCTGAGAAACTGCTTTGTGATGTGTGCATACCACTCAGGGAGTTACACCTGTTTTCTCATAAGGCAGTGTTTGAACACTGTTCCTGTAAAACCAAAAAAGTGGTATTTCGGAGTGCATTGAAGACTATGGCAAAAAGTGAAATATCCTCAAATAAAACCCAGAAAGATGTGTTCCAAGAAACTGCTCTCTGATGTGTGCTTTCATTACACAGAGTTAAAGCTTACTCTACATTGACCAGTTTGGAAACTCTGTTTTTGAGGAATCTGCCAAAGGATATTAAATGGCGCCCGGAGGCCTGTGGGGAACAAGGAAACGTCCTCTGATGAAAACTGGACAGAAACTTTCTGAGCAACAGCTTTGTGATGTGTGTATTCATTTCATAGAGTTACACCATTCTTTGGATTGAGCAGTTTGAAATCCCTGTTTCTGTGGAATCTGAGGAAGGACATTTGGGAACGCTCTTTACAATATGGAGAAAGAAATATCCTCAGATGAAAATCAGAAGGAATTTTCTGTGAAACTGCTATGTGTCGTGTGAATTTCTCTCACTCATTTAAGCTTCTGACTTCACTGAGCATTTTTCTAACACTGTTTCTGTTTCGAGTGTGAAGGGATATTTGGGAGCGCTTTGAGGCTTACTGTGAAAAATGAAATATGTTCAGATAGAAACTGGAGACAAGCTTTCCGAGGAACTGATTCATGACGTGTGCATTCCACTCACAGTGGTATACCTCTCTTCCCATACAGCATCAGGGAAACCCTTTTGGGGAAAAATTTACCAAGGGATATCCGGGAGTATGTTGATGCCTATGGTGAAAAGGGAAATAGCCTCAGACAAGAAACTGGAAAGAAGCTTTCTATGAAACTGCTCTGTGATATGTGTATTCATCTCACATAGATAAAGGTTTCTTTGCCATACGCACCTTGGAAACTCTGTCATGGACAGATCCGTAAAAGGACTTTTGGAAGCACATTCAGGACTATGGTGAAAAAGTAAATATCTTCAAATAAAAACTGGAAAGAAACGTTCTGTGAATCTGCTTTTTGCTATGGTAATTCATCTTACATACATAAAGCTTTCTTTACATTATGCAGCTTGGAAACTCCGTCAGGGACGGATCCGTGAAGAGATATTTGGGATCACATTCATGCCTATGATGAAAAAGGAAATATCGTCAGATGAAAACTGGAGAGAAGCTTTCTGAGAAACTGCTTGGTGATGTGTACGTTGCACTCCGAGTTATATCTTTTTTCTCATAAGGCACTGTTTGAACCCTGTTCCTATAAAACCAAAAAGGTGATATTTCAGAGCACATTGAAGACTATAGTGAAAAGTGAAATATCCTTAAATAAAACCCAAAAAGAAGCATCCTAAGAAACTGCTCTCTGATATGTGCATTCATCTCACAGAGTTAAAGCTTACTGTGCAATGCCCAGTTTGTAAACTCTGTCTTTGAGGAATCTGCGAAGGGACATTAAGTGGCGCCCGAAAGCTTGTGGTGAGTAAGGAAATGTCTTCCATTGAAAACTGGAGAGAAGCTTTCTGAGTAACTTCCTTGTGATATGTGTATTCATCTCACAGAGTTAAATCATTCTTTGGATTGAGCAGTTTGAAATCACTGTTTCTGTGGAACCTGACAAAGGACTTTTGGGAATGCTCTTAAGAATATGCTGAAAAAGAAATATCCTCAGATAAAAACCAGACGGAAGCTTTCTCTGAAACTGCTCTGTGTTATGTGAATTCCACTCACACAGTTAAGCTCCTCTTTTCATTGAGCAGTATTCTCACACTGTGTTTAGTCTGCGAAGGGATATTCGGAAGTGCTTTGAGACTTATGGTGAAAATGGAAATATTTTCAGATAGAAACTAGAGAGAAGTTTTCGGAGGAGCTGCTTTTGTGACTTGTGCATTTCACTCACAGATTTATACCTTTATTCTCATAGAGGATTGGGGAATCCCTTTGGAGAAAAAGCTACCAAGGGACATTCGGGAGTACATGGACGGCTATGGTGAAAAAGGAAATACCTCAGACCAAAACTGGAAAGAAGCTTTCTGTGAAACTGCTTTGTGATAGATATGTTTTTTCATCTCTCATAGATAAAACTTTCTTTATATTATGCAGTTTGGAAACTCCGTCATGGATCGGATCCACGAAGGGACATTCGGGAGCATATTCATGCCTACGGTGAAAAAAGAAATATCACCAGATCAAAACTGGAGAGAAGCTTTCTGAGAAACTGCTTTTTGATGTGTGCCTTTCACTCAGGGAGTTATACTTCTTTTCTCATTAGGCAGTGTTTGAACACCGTTCCTCTAAAACCAAAAAAGTGATATTTCGGTGCACATTGAATACTATAGCGAAAAGTGAAATATCCTCAAATAAAACTCAGAAAGAAGCATTCCAAGAAACTGTTCTCTGATACACACATTCATTTCACAGAGTTAAATCTTATTCTACGTTGCCCAGTTTAGAATCTCTGTCTTTGAGGAATCTGCAAAAGGATGTTAAGTGGTGCCCGGGAGTCTGTGGCGAGCAAGGAAATGTATTCCGATGAAAATCAGAGAGAAGCTTTCTGAACAACTACTTTGTGATGTGTGTATTCATCTAATAGAGTTATATCATTCTTTGGATTGAACAATTTGAAATCACTGTTTCTGTGGATTCTAAGAAAGGACATTTCGGAACGGTCTTTAAAATATGAAGAAATCTTCAGATAAAACCCAGAAGGAAGCTTTCTGTGAAACTGGTATGTGTCATGTGAATTCCACTCACTCAGTTAAGCTTCTCTTTTCATTGAACAGTTTTCTAACATTGTTTATGTTTAGCGTGCAAAGGGATATTCAGAAGCGCTTTGAGGCTTACAGTGAAAAAGGAAATATGTTCAGATAGAAACTGGATAGAAGCTTTCCGAGGAACTGCTTTCTGACGTGTGCATTCCACTCAGTGTTTTACCTCTCTTCTCATACAGCATTGGGGAATACCTTATGGAGAAAAAGGTACCAAGGGATATTCGGTAGCACATTCAGGACTATGGTGAAATGTGAAACAGCCTCAGACAAAAACTGGAAAGAAGCTTTCTGTGAAACTGCTCTGTGATATCTGTTTTCAAGTCACATAGATAAAGCTTTCTTTACATTACGCAGCTTGAAATCTCTACCATGGGCTGATCCGCGAAGGGACATTCGATTGCACATTCAGGACTGTGGTGAAAAAGAAAATATCCTCAGATAAAATCAGAAAGATGCTTTCTGTGAATCTGCTTTTTGCTATGTTTTTTCATCTCACATAGATAAAGTTTTATTTACATTACGTAGCTTGGAAACTCTGTTCTGGACGGATCCACGAAGGGACATTCAGGTGCACAATCAGGACTGTGGTGAAAAAGGAAATATCTTCAGATAAAAATGGAAAGAGGCATTGCGTGAATCTGCTTTTTGCTATGTTTATTCATCTCACATAGATAAAGTTTTCTTTACATTACGTAGCTTGGAAACTCCGTCATAGATGGATCCACGAAGGGACATTCAGGATCACATTCAGGCCTATGGTGGAAAGGAAATATCTTCAGACAAAAACTGGAGAGAAGTTTTCTGAGAAACTGCTTTGTGCTGTGTGCATTCCACTCAGGGAGTTATACATCTTTTATCATAAGGCAGTGTTTGAAAACACTTCCTGTAAAACTGAAAGTGATATTTCAGAGCGCCTTGAAGACTATGGCGAAAAGTGAAATATAATCAAATAAAACCCATAAGGAAGCGTTCCAGGAAACTGTTCTCTGATATGTGCATTCATTTCACAGAGTTAAAGCTTACTCTACGTTACCAGTTTGGAAAGTCTGTCTTTCAGGAATCTGCGAAGGGATAGTAAGTGGCACCTGGACACCTGTGGTGAGGAAGGAAATGTCTTCCGTTGAAAACTGGAGAGAAGTTTTCTGAGCAAGTGCTTTATCATGTGTGTATTTATCTCACAGAGTTAAATCATTCTTTGGGTTGAGCAGTTGGAAATAACTGTTTCTGTGGAACCTGAGAAAGGACATTTGGGAACACTCTTAAGATTATGCTGAAAAAGAAATACCTACAGATAAAAAACAGAAGAAAGCTTTCTGTGAAACAGCTCTGTGTCTTGTGAATTCCACTCGCACAATTAAGCTTTTCTTTTCATTGAGCAGTATCCTAACAGTTTTAGTTTAGTTTGCTAAGGGATATTCGGGATCCCTTTGAGGCTTATGGTGAAAAAGGAAATATCTTAAGATAAAAACTGGAGAGAAGCTTTCTGGAAACTGTTTTGTAATGAGTGTCTTCATCTCATAGAGTTAAGCCACTCTTTGGATTGAACAGTTTGAAATCACTCTTTCTGTGTAATCTGTGGAAAGATATTTGGGAACGCTCTTTAGAATATGGACAAAGAAGTATCTTCAGATAAAAACCCGAAGGAAGCTTTCTGAGAAACTGCTCTGTGTCGTGTGAATTCCACTCGTACAGTTAGGCTTCTCTTTTCATTGATCAGTATTCTAACACTGTTTTTGTTTAGTCTGTGAAGGGATATTTGGGAGCTATTGCGGCTTATGGTGATAATGGAAATATCTTCAGATAGAAACTGAAGAGAAGCTTTCCGAGGAGCTGCTTTGTGACGTGTGCATTCCACTGAAAGAGTTACAAATTGCTTCTCGTTGAGGACTGGGGCATCCCTTTTGGAGAAATAGCGACCAAGGGACATTCGGGAGTACATGGATCGCTATGGTGAAAAACGAAATATCCTCAGACCAAAACTGGAAAGAAGCTTCCTGTGAAACTGCTTTGTGATACATATGTTTATTCATCTCACATAGATAAAACTCTGTTTATATTATGCAGTTTGGAAACTCCATCATGGATGCTCTGTGAAGGGACACTCGGGAGCCCATTCAAGCCTATGGTGAAAAAAGAAATATCTTCAGATAAGAACCGGAGAGAAGCTTCCTGAGAAACTGCTTTGTGATGTGTGCATTCCACTGAGGGAATTATACCTGTTTTCCCTTAAGGCAGTGTTTGAACATGTTCCTGTAAAACCGAAAAAGTGATCTTTCGGAGCACATTGAAGACTATGGCAAAAAGTGAACTCTCCTCAAATAAAAGCCAGAAAGAAGCATTACAAGAAACTGCTCTCTGATATGTGCATTCACTTCACAGAGTTAAAGCTGGCTCTACATTGCCCAGTTTGGAAACTCTGTCTTTGAGTAGTCTGTGAAGGGATATTAAGTGGCGCCCGGAGGCCTGTGGTGAGCAAGGAATGTCTTCCGTTGAAAACTGGAGAGACGCTTTCTGAGCAGCTGCTTTGTAACTTGTGTATTCATCTCATAGAGTTAAATCATTCTTGGGATTGAGCAGTTTGAAATCACTGTTTCTGTGGAATCTGAAGAAGAACATTTGGGAAAGCTCTTTAGAATATGGAGAAAGAAATATCCTCAGATAAAAACCAGAAGGAAGCTTTCTGTGAAACTGCTATGTGTGGTATGAATTCCTCTCACTCAGTTAAGCTTCTCTTTTCATTGAACTATTTTCTAACACTGTTTTTGTTTAGCGTGTGAAGGGATATTCAGGAGCGCTTTGAGTCTTGTAGTGAAAAAGGAAATATGTTCAGATAGAAACTGGACAGAAGCTTTCTGAGGAGCTGCTTTGTGACGTGTGCATTCCACTAACAGTGTTATACCTCTGTTCTCATAAGGCATCAGGGAAGTCCTTTTGAAGAAAAAGGTACCAAGGTATATTCGGGAGCATATTGATGCCTATGGTGAAAAGGGAAATGGCCTCAAACAAAAAGAGAAAAAAGCTTTCTGTGAAACTACGCTGTGCTATACGTATTCATCTCACATAGATAAAGCTTTCTTTACATTACATTTCTTTCCAAACTCTGTCACGGACGGAACTGCAAAGGGACATTCAGGAGCACATTCAGGATTAGGTTAAAAAGGGAAATATCAACAGATAAAATGGCAAAGAAGCTTTCCGTGAACCTGCTTCCTGCTATGTGTATTAATCTCACATAGATAAGGTTTTCTTTACATTACACAGCTTGGAAACTCCATCATGGACTGATCCGCGAAGGGACATTAGAGAGCACATTCAGGACTCTGGTGAAAAAGGAAATATCTTCAGATAAAAACTGGAAAGAAGCATTCTGTTAATCTGATTTTTTCTATCTTTATTCATCTCACATAGATAAAGCTTTCTTTATATTATGCAGCTTGGAAACTCCGTCATGGACTGATCCGCAAAGAGACATTCGAAGCACATTCACGACTATGGTGAAAAAGGAAATATGTTCAGGTAAAAAGTGCAGAGACGCTTTTTAAGAAACTGGTTTTTGGTGTGAGCATTCCACTCAAGGAGTTACACATCTTTTCTCATAAGGCAGTGTTTGAACACTCTTCCTGTAAAATAGAAAAGTGGTATTTCGGAGCGCATTGAAGACTATGGCGAAAAGTGAAATATCCTCAAATAAAACCCAGAAAGAACCGTTCTATGAAACTGCTCTCTGATGTGTGAATTCATTTCATAGAGTTAAAGCTTACTGTACATTGCCCAGTTTGGAAACTCTGTCTTTGAGGAATCTGCGAAGGAATGCTAAGTGGCACCCGGAGGCATGTGGTGAGCACGGAAATGTCTTCCGTTGAAAACTGGTGGGAAGCTTTATGAGCAACTGCTTTGTGATGTGTACATTCATCTCATAGAGTTAAATCACTCTTTGGATTGAGCAGTTTGAAATCACTGTTTCTGTGGAACCTCAGAAAGGACATTTGGGAATGCTTTTTAGAATATGCTGAAAAAGAAATACCCTCAGATAAAAATCAGAAGAAAACTTTCTGTGTAACTGCTCTCTGTCGTGTGAATTCCACTTGCACAGTTAAACTTCTCTTTTAATTGAGCAGTATTCTGACAGTGTTTTTGTTTAGTCTGCAAAGGGATATTCGGGAGCACTTTGAGGCTTATGGTGAAAACGGAAATATCTTCAGATAGAAACTGGAGAGAAGCTTTCTGAGGAGCTGCTTTATGATGTGTGCATTCCACTCAAGAATTATACCTTTCTTCTCTTAGAGGATTGGGGAAACCCTTTTGGAAAAAGAGCTACCAAGGGACATAAGGGAGTATATAGATGGCTCAGCTATGCTGATAAAGGAAATATCCTCAGACAAAAATTTGAAAGAGGTTTTCTCTGAAACTGCTTTGTGATAGGTTTGTCTATTCATCTCACATAGATAACATTTTCTTTATATTATGCAGTTTTGAAACTCTGACATGGACGGATCCACTAAGCAACTTCAGGAGCACATTCAGGCATATGGTGAAAGAGGAAATATCTTCAGATAAAAAATAGAGAGAAGCTTTCTGAGATACTGCTTTGTGATGTGTGCATTCCACTCAGGGAGTTATACCTCTTTTCCCATAAGGCAGTGTTTGAACACTGTTCCTGCAAAAACGAAAAAGTGATATTTCATATCGCATTGAAGACTATGGTGAAAAGTGAAATATCCTCAAATAAAACCCAGAAAGAAGCGTTCCAAGAAACTATTCTCTGATATGTGCATTCATTTCACAGAAGTTAAGCTTAGTCTACATTGCCCAGTTCGGAAATTCGGTCTTTGAGGAATCTGCGAAGGGATATTAAGGGGCGACCGGAGGCCTGTGGAGAACAAGGAAATGTCTTTTGATGAAAACTGGAGAGAAGCTTTCTGAGGAACTGATTTGTGATGTATGTATTCATCTCATAGAGTTAAACTATTCTTTGGATTGAGCAGTTTGAAATCACTGTTTCCGTGGAATCTGAGAAAGGACATTTGGGAATGCTCTTTAGAATATGGAGAAAGAAATATCCTCAGATAAAAACCAGAAGGAAACATTCTGTGAAACTGCTTTGTGTCCTGTGAATTCCTCTTGGTCAGTTAAGCTTCTCTTTTTCTTGAGCAGTTTCCTTTTTTCTTTTTTTTTTGTTGTTTTTTTTTTTATTATTATTATACTTTAAGTTCTAGGGTACATGTG
>NW_012101434.1:0-13223 GCF_000951045.1 Mandrillus leucophaeus | reverse complement strand
CACCCTGTGAGGTGTGGGGTGTCAGACTGCCCCTAGTGGGGGATGTCTCCCAGTTAGGCTACTCAGGGGTCAGGGACCCACTTGAGCAGGCAGTCTGTCCCTTCTCAGATCTCAGCCACCGTGTTGGGAGATCCACTGCTCTCTTCAAATCTGTCAGAGTTGTTTGCGTCTGCATAGGTTTCTGCTGCTTTTTGTTGTTGTTGTGTTTAGCTGTGCCCTGTTCCCAGATTGGAGTCTACAGAGACAGGCAGGTTTCCTTGACCTGCTGTGAGCTCCACCCAATTCGAGTTTCCCAGCGGGTTTGTTTACTTACTTAAGCCTCAGCAATGGTGGGTGCCCCTGCCCCTGCCTCGCTGCTGGCTTGTGGGGAGATCACAGACTGCTGTGCTAGCAATGAGGAAGGCTCCATCAGCGTGCGACCCTCCCGGGCAGGTGTGGGATATAATCTCCTGGTGTGCCCATTTCCTTAAAGTGCAGTATTGGGGTGGGAGTTACCCGATTTTCCAGGTGTTGGGTGTCTCATTTCCCCTGGCTAGGAAAAGGGATTCTCTTCCCCCTTGCGCTTCCCAGGTGAAGCGATGCCTCGCCCTGCTTCAGCTCTGGCTGGTCGGGCTGCAGCAGCTGACCAGCACTGATTGTCCGGCACTCCCTAGTGAGATGAACCCAGTGCCTCAGTTGAAAATGCAGAAATCACCGGTCTTCTGTGTTGCTGGTGCTGGGAGTTGGAGACTGGAACTGTTCCTATTCAGCCATCTTGCTCCGTCGTCTCTAGAGCGCTTTTCTAACACTGTTTATGTTTCGTGTGCAAAGGGATACTTGAGAACACTTTGAGGTTTATGGTGGAAAAGGAAATATGTTCAGATAGAAACTGGAGAGAAACTTTTCCCGGAACTGCTTTGTGATGTGTGTATTCATCTCATAGAGTTAAATCATTCTTTAGATTGAGCAATTTGAAATTACTGTTTCTGTGAAACATGAGAAAGGACATTTGGGATCGCTCTTTAGAATATGCGGCAAGGGGAATACCCACAGATAAAAACCAAAAGGAAGCTTACTGTGAAACTGCTCTGTGTCATGTGAATTCCTATCGCTCAGTTAAGCTTCTCTTTTCATTGAGCATCTTTTAACATTGTTTATATTGAGCTTGTGAAGAGATATTCATTCAGGAGTGCTTTGATTCTTATGCTGAAAAAGTAAATATGTTCACATAGAAACTGGAGAGAAACTTTCTGAGAAACTGCTTTGTGATTTGTGCATTTCACTCACAGTGTTTACCTCTCCAGCCACACAGCATCAGGGAGACCCTTTCAGTGAAACTCTTCTGTGATACGTGTGTTAATCTCACGTAGATAAAACTTTCTTTACATTACGCAGCTTAGAAATTGTGTCATGAAGGGATCTGTGAAGGACTATTCGGGAGCACATTCAGGACTATGGTGAAAAAGGAAATATCTTCAGATAAAAACTGGAAAGAAGTTTTCTATGAATCTGCTTTTTGCTATGTTTATTCATCTCATATAGATAAAACTTTCTTTATATTATGCAGCTTGGAAACTCTGTCATTTACGGATGCTTGAATAGACATTCGAAAGCACATTCAGGTCTATGGTGAAAAAGGAAATATCTTCAGATAAAAACTGAAGAGAAGTTTATGAGAAGCTGCTTTGTGATGTCTGCATTCCACACAGGGAGTTATATCTATTTCTCATAAGTCAGTGTTTGAACACCGTTCCTGTAAAAATGAAAAAGTGATATTTCGAGTGCATTGAAGACTCTGGCAAAAAGTGAAATATCCTCAAATAAAACCCAGAAAGAAGGGTTCCAAGAAACTGCTCTCTGATATGTGCATTCATTTCACAGAATTAAAGTTTATTCTATATTGTTCAGTTTGGAAACCCTGTCTTGGAGGAATCTGGGAAGGCATATTAAGTGGCGCCCGGAGGCCTGTGGTGAGCAAGGAAATGTCTTCCATTGAAAACTGGAGAGAAGCTTTCTGAGTAACTACTTTGTGATGTGTGTATTCATCTCATAGTGTTAAACAACTCTTAGGATTGAGCAGTTTGATATTACTGCTTCATTGGAATCTGAGGAGGGATATTTGGGAACGCTCTTTAGAATATGGAGAAAGAAATATCCTCAGATAAAAACCAGAAGGAAGCTTTCAGTGAAACTGCTATGTGTCGTGCTGATTCCTCTCACTCAGTTAAGCTTCTCTTTTCATTGAGCAGTTTTCTAACACTGTTTTTCTTTAACGTGGGAAGGGATATTCAGGAGCGCTTTGAGACTTACGGTGAAAAAGGAAATATGTTCAGGGAGAAACTGGAGAGAAGCTTTCCGAGTAACTGCTTTGTGACCTGTGCATTCCACTCACAGTGTTATGCCTCACTTCTCATACAGCATCAGTGAAACACATTTGGAGGAAAAGGTACCAAGGGATATCCGGGAGCATATTGATGCCTTTGTTGAAAAGGGAAATAGCCTCAGACAAAAACCGGAAAGAAATTTTCTGTAAAACTGCTCTGTGCTACGTGATTCATCTCACATAGACAAAACTTTCTTTACATTACACAGCTTGGAAACTCTGCCATGAATGGATCCATGAAAGGACATTCGGGAGCACATTCAGGACTATGGTGAGAAAGTAAATATCTTCAGATGAAAACTGGAAAGAAACTTTCTGTGAATCTGCTTTTTGCTATGTTTATTCATCTCACATAGATGAAACTTTCTTTACATTATGCAGCTTGGAAACTCTGTCATGGAAGGATCCGTGAAGGGACAATCGGGAGCAAATTCAGGACTGTGGTGAAAAAGGAAATATTTTCAGATGAAAACAGGAGAGAAGCTTTCTGAGAAACTGATTTGTGATATGTGTATTCTACTCAGGGAGTTATACCTCTTTTCTCATAAGGCAGGGTTTGAACATTGTTCCTGTAAAACCGAAAAGGTGATATTTCGAAGCCCATTGAAGACTACGGTGAAAAGTGAAATATCCTCAAATAAAACCCAGAAACAAGCGTTCCAAGAAACTGCTCTCTGATATGTGTATTCATTTCAGAGTTAAAGCTTACTCTACAAGACCCAGTTTGGAAACACTGTCTTTGAGGAATCTGTGAAGGGATATTAAGTGGTGCCCTGTGGTTAGCAAGGAAATGTCTTCTGTTGAAAACTGGACAGAAGCTTTCTGAGCAACTACTTTGTGATGTGTGTATTCATCTCATAGAGTTAAACCATTCTTTGGATTCAGCCGTTTGAAATCAGTGTTTCCGTGGAACCTGAGAAAGCACATTTGGGAACGCACTTAAGAATATGCTAAAAAAAGAAATAGTCTCAGATAAGAACCCGAAGGAAGCTTTCTGTGAAACTACTCTGTAGCGTGTGAATTCCACTTGCATTGTTCAGCTTCTCTTTTCATTGAGCAGTATTCTAACACTGTGTTTAGTCTGCAAAGGGATATTTGGGAGTGCTTTAAGGCTTATTGTGAAAAAGAAAATATCTGCAGATAGAAACTGGAGAGAAGCTTTCCGATTAGTTGCTTTGTTATTTGTGCATTCTACTCACAGAGTTATACCTTTATTCTCATAGAGGATTGGGGAATCCCTTTCTGAGAAAAAGTTACCAAGGGCATTCACCATATGGACGGCTACGGTGATAAAGGAAATATCTTAGGACAAAAACTGGAGAGAAACTTTCTGTGAAACTACTTTGTGATAGATATATTTATTCATCTCACATAGATAAAAGTTTTTTACATTATGCAGTTTGGAAACTCCATCATGGAGTGATCTGCGAAGGGACATTCGAGAGCTCATTCAGGCCTATGGTGAAAAAGGAAGTATCTTCAGATAAAAACTGGAGAAAAGCTTTCTGAGAAACTGCTTGGTGATGTATTCATTCCACTCAGGGTGTTATACCTCTTTTCTCATGAGATAGTGTTTCAACACTGTTCCTGTAAAACCAAAAAGTGGTATTTCGGGGCACATTGAAGACTATGGCAAAAAGTGAAATATCCTCAAATAAAACCCAGAAAGAAGTGTTCCAAGAATCTGCTCTCTCATATATGCATTCATTTCACAAAGTTAAAACTTACTCTACATTGCCGGGTTTGGAAACTCTGTCTTTAAGGAATCTGCGAGGGGATATTAAGTGGTGCCCGGAGCCCTGTGGTGAGCAAGGAAACGTCTTCCGATGAAACTTAGAGAGAAGATTTTGAGCAACTGCTTTGTGATGTGTGTATTCATCTCATAGAGTTAAACCTTTCTTTGGATTGAGCAGTTTGAAGTCACTGTTTCTGTGGAATCTGAGGAAGGACATTTGGGATCGCTCTTTGGAATATGGAGAAAGAAATATCCTCAGGTGAAAACCAGAAGGAAGTTTTCTGTGAAACTGCTCTGTGTCATCTTAATTCCTCTCTTTCTATTAAGTCTCTCTTTTCATTGAGCAGTTTTCTAACCCTGTTTATGTTTAGTGTGCGAAGGGATTTTCAGGAGCTCTTTGAGGCTTACAGTGAAAAATGAAATATGTTCAGATAGAAACTGGAGACAAGCTTTCCGATGAACTGCTTTGTGACGTGTGCTTTTCACTCAGTGTTTTACCTTTCTTCTCATAGAGCATCAGGGAAACCCTTTTGGAAAAAAGGGTAACAAGTGATATTCGGGAGCATATTGATGATTGGGGAATCCCTTTTGGAGAAAAAGCTACCAATCGACATTCGGGAGTATATGGATGGCTATGGTGGAAAAGTAAATATCCTCAGACAAAAAATGGAGAGAAGCTTTCTGTGAAACTGCTTTGTGATAGATATGTTTATTCATCTCAAATAGATAAGACTTTCCTTATATTACACAGTTTGTATACTCCCTCATGGACAGATCCTCAAAGGGACTTTCTTGAGCATTCAAGCCAATGGTGAAAAAAGAAATATCCTCAGATAAATACTGGAGACAAGCTTTCAGAGAAACTGCTTTGTGATGCGTGCATTCCACTCAGGAAGTTATACCTGTTTTTCACAAGGCAGTGTTTGAGCACCGTTCCTGTAAAAATGAAAAAGTGTTATTTCGGAGCCCTTGAAGACTATGGCGAAAAGTGAAATATCCTCAAATAAAACCCAGAAAGAAACGTTCCAAGAAACTGCTTTCTGATATATGCATTCATTTCACAGAACTAAAATATAAATCACCCAGTTTGGAAACTCTGTGTTTGAGGAAGCTGCAAAGGGATATTAAGGGGCGTCGTGGTGGCCTGTAGTGAGAAATGAAATCTCTTCCGATGAAAACTAGAGAAGCTTTCTGAGCAACTGCTTTGTGATGTGTGTATTCATCTTATAGATATAAACCATTCCTTAGATTGAGCAGTTTCAAATCACTGTTTCTGTAGCATCTGAGAAAGGACATTTGGGATCGCTCTTTGGAATATGGAGAAAGAAATATCCTCAGATGAAAACCAGAAGGAAGCTTTCTGGGAAACTGTTATGTGTTGTGTGAATTCCTCTCGCTCAGTTTAGCTCCACATTTCATGGAAGGGTTTACTAACACTGTTTGTGTTTAGCGTGCAAAGGGGTATTCGGAAGCGCATTGAGTCTTACAGTGAGAAAGGAAATATGTTCAGATAGATACTGGAGAGAAGCTATCCGAGGAACTGCTTTGTGATGAGTGCATTCCACTCACAGTGCTCTACCTCTCTTCTCATACAGCATTGGGGATACCCTTTTGGAGAAAAATGAACCAAGTGATATCCGGGAGCATATTGACCCCTGTAGTGAAAAGGGAAATAGCCTCAGACAAAAACTGGAAAGAAGCTTTCTGTGAAACTACTCTGTGCTATGTGAATTCAACTCATATAGATAAATCTTTCCTTACATTACACAGCTTGGAAATTCTGTCATGTACGAATCAGTGATGGGACATTCGGGAGCACATTCAGGCCTATGGAGAAATAGGAAATATCTTCAGATAAAAAATGGAGAGAAGCTTTCTGAGAAACTGCTTTGTGATGTGTGCATTCCACTCAGGGAGTTATACCTCTTTTCTCATAAGGCATTGTTTGAACACTGTTCCTATAAAACTGAAAACGTGATATTCAGATCCCATTGAAGACTATGGCGAAAAGTGAACTATCCCCAAATGGAACACAGAAAAAAACGTTCCAAGAAACTACTCTCTGATATGTGCATTCATTTCACAGAGTTAAAACTTACCATACGTTGCTCAGTTTGGAAACCCTGTCTTTGAGGAATCTGTGAAGGGACATTAAGTGGCAACCGGAGGCCTGCGGCGATCAAGGATATGTCTTACGTTGAAAGTTGCAGAGAAGATTTCTGAGCAACTCCTTTGTGATGTTCATATTCATCTCATAGAGTTAAATCATTCTTTGGATTGAGCAGTTTGAAATCACTGTTTCTGTGGAATCTGAGAAAGGACATTTGGGAACGCTCTTTAGAATATCCTGAAAAAGAAATAACTTCAGATAGAAAACAGAAGGAAGCTTTCTGTGAAACTGCCTTGTGTCGTGTGAATTCTGTTCCCACAGTTAAGCTTCTCTTGTCATTGAGCCGTATCCTCACACTGTATTTGTTTTGCCTGTGAAGGGATATTCGGGAGCGCTTTGAGGCTTACGGTGAAAAAGGAAATAAGTTCAGATAGAAAGCGGAGAGAAGCTTTCTGAGGAGTTGCTTTGTGACATGTGCATTCCACTTACAGAATTATACCTTTCTTCTCATAGAGGATTGGGGAATCCCTTTTGGAGAAAAATCTACCAAGGGACATCCGGGAGTATGTGGACGGCTATGGTGAAAAAGGAAATATCCTCAGACAAAACCTGGAAAGAAGCTTTGTGTGAAACTGCTTTGTGATAGATATGTTTATTCATCTCACATAGATAAAACTTTCCTTATATCACACACTTTGGAAACTCCGTCATGAACGGATCTACGAAGGGACCTTCAAGACGAAATTCAAGCCTATGTTGAAAAAGGAAATATCTTCAGATTAAAACCAGAAAGAAGCTTTCTGTGAATGTACTTTTTGCTATGTTTATTCATCTCACATAGATAAAGATTTCTGTATGTTACCCAGCCTGGAAACTCCACCATGGATGGACCCGTGAAGTTACATTCGCGATCATATTCAGGCCTATGGTGAAAAAAGAAATATCTTCAGATAAAAACTGGAAACAAGCTTTCTGTGAATCTGCTTTTTGCTATGTTTATTCATCTCATGAAGATAAAGCTTGATTTAGATTATGCAGCATGGAAACTCTGTCATGGACGGATCCACAAAGGGATATTCGGGAGCACATTCAGGCCTATGGTGAAAAAGGAAATACCTTCAGATAAAAACTGGAGAGAAACTTTCTGAGAAACGGCTTTGTGATGTGTACATTACACTCAGGGATTTATACCTCTTTTCTCACAAGGCAAAATTTGAACACTGTTCCTATAAAACCGAAAAAGGGATATTTTGGAGCACATTGAAGACTGTGGCAAAAAGTGAAATATCCTCAAATAAAACCCAGAAGGAAGTGTTCCAAGAACCTGCTCTTTGATATGTGCATTAATTTCACAGAGTTAAAGCTTAGTCTACATTACCCAGTTTGGAAACTCTGTCTTTGAGGAATCTGTGAAGGGATATTAAGTGGTGCCCGGAGGCCTGTGGTGAGCAACGATGTCTTCCGATGAAAACTGGAGAGAAGCTCTCAGAGCAACTCTTTTGTAATGTGTGTATTCATCTCATAGCGTTAAACCATTCTTTGGATTGAGCAGTTTGATATCACTGTTTCCGTGGAATCTACGGAACGATATTTGAGAACACACTTTAGAATATGGAGAAAGAAATATCCACAGATAAAATCCAGAAGGAAGCTTTCTGTGAAGCTGCTATGTGTCGTGTGCATTCTGCTTGCTCAGTTAAGTTTTTTTTTTTCATTGAGCAGTTTTCTAACACTGTTTATGTTTGGCATATGAAGGGATATTCGGGAGTGCTTTGAGGCTTATGGTGAAAAAGGAAACATGTTCAGATAGAAACTGGAAAGAAGCTTTCTGTGAATCTGCTTTTTGCTATGTTTATTCATCTCACATTCATAAAGCTTTCTTTACATTAGACAGCCTGGAAACTCCGTCATGGACGGATCCGCTAAGGGATATTCAGGATCACATTTGGGTCTATGGTGAAAAAGTAAATATCTTCAGATAAAAACTGGAGAGAAGCTTTCGGAGAAACTGTTTTGTGATGTGTGTATTCTTCTCATAGAGTTAAACCATACTTTGGATTGAGCAGTTTGATATCACTGTTTCTGTGGAATCTGAGGAAGGACATTTGGGAATGCTCTTAGAATATGGAGAAAGAAATATCCTGAGATAAAAATCAGAAGGAAACTTTCTGTGAAACTGCTATGTTTCGTGTGAATTCCTCTCGTTCAGTTAAGCTTCTCTTTTCGTTGAGCAGTTTTCTAACACTGTTGGTGTTTAGCATGCGAAGGGATATTCTGCAGCGATTTGAGGCTTATGGTGAAAAAAGAAATATGTTCAGATATAAACTGGAGAGAAACTTTCCGAAGAACTGCTTTGCGACGTGTGCATTCCCCTCAAAGTGTTATACCTCTCTTTTCATACAGCATCGGGGAAACTCTTTTGGAGAAAAAGGTACTGAGGGATATTCGGGGGCATATTGATGCCTATGGTGAAAATGGAAATAGCCTCAGACCAAAACTGGAAAGAAGCTTTCTGTGAAACTGCTCTGTGCTATGTGTTTTCATGTCACATAGATAAAGCTTTCTTTACATTATGCTGCTCAGAAATTCTGCATGGATGGATCCGTGAAGGGACATTCGGGAGCACATTCAGGACTGTGGAGAAAAAGCAAATATCTTCAGATAAAAACTTTAAAGAAGTTTCTATGAATCTGATTTTTGCTATATTTATTCATCTCCCATAGATAAAGGTTTCTTAACCTTACGCAGCTTGGAAACTACCTCATGGATGGACCGATGAAGGGATATTTGGGATCACATTCAGGCCTATGGTGAAAAAGAAAATATCTTCAGATAAAAACTGGAGAGAAACTTTCTAAGAAACTGCTTTGTTATGTGTGCATTCATCTCAGAGAGTTATACTATTCTTTGCATTGAGCAGTTTCAAATAACTGTTTCTGCGGAATCTGAGGAAAGACGTTTTGGAACACTCTTAAGAACATGGAGAAAGAAATATCCTCCTATAAAAACCAGAAGGAAGCTTTCTGTGAAACTGCACTGTGTCATGTGAATTCCACTGGCACAATTCAGCTTCTCTTTTCATAGAGCAGCATTGTAACACTGTGTTCGTTTAGTCTGTAAAGGGATATTCAGGAGCACTTTGAGGCTTATGGTGAAAACAGAAATATCTTCAGATAGAAACAGGAATGAAGCTTTCCGAGGAGCTGCTTTGTGACGTGTGCATTCCAATCACAGAGTTATAACAGTCTTCTCATAGAGGATTGGGGAAACTGTTTTGGAGGAAAAGCTACCAAGGGACATTTGGGAGTATACGGATGGCTACGGTGAAAAAGGAAATATCGTCAGACAAAATCTGGAAAGAAGCTTTTTGTGAAACTGCTTTGTGATAGATATGTTTACTAATCTCACATAGATAAAACTTTCTTTTTATTACGCAGTTTGGAAACTCTGTCATGGGCGGATTTACAAAGGGACATTCGGGAGCACATTCAGGCTTATGGTGAAAAAGGAAATATCTTCAGATAAAAACTGGAGAGAACTTATTTGAGAAACTGCTTTGTGATGTGTGCATTGCACTCAGGGAGTTATAACACTTTTCTCATAAGGCAGTGTTTGAACACTGTTCCTGTAAAACCGAAAAAGGGGTATTTCGGAGCGCATTGAAGACTATGGAGAACAGTGAAATATCCTCACATAAAACCTAAAAAGAAGCGTTCCAGGAAACTGCTCTCGACATGTGCATTCATTTCAGAGTTAAAGCTTACTCTACAATCAATGCCCAGTTTGGCCTGGAGGCCTGTGGTGAGCAAGGAAATGTCTTCCGTTGAAAACAGGAGAGAAGCTTTCTGAGCAACTGCTTTGTGATGTGTGTATTCATCTCATAGAGTTAAAGCATTCTTTGGATTGAGCAGTTTGAAATCACTGTTTCAAAAACTGCTGTGTGCTATGTGTACTCATCTCACATAGATAAAGCTTTCTTAACATTACACAGCTTGGAAACTCTGTCATGGACAGATCTGCGAGGGGACATTCGGGAGCACATTCAGAACTATGGTGACAAAGGAAATATCTTCAGACAAAAACTGGAAAGAAGCTTTCTGTGAAACTGCTTTGTGATTGATTTGTTTATTCATATCACATACATAAATCTTTCTTTATATTATGCAGTTTGTAAACTCTATCATGGACGGATCTGTGAAGGGACATTCGGGAGCACATTCAGTCCTGTGGTCAAAAAGGAAGTATCTTCAGATGAAAACTGAACAGAAGCTTTCTGAGAAAATGCTTTGTGATGTGTGCATTCCACTCAGGGTGTTATACCACTTTTCTCATAAGGCAGTGCTTGAACACCGTTCCTGTAATACTGAAAAGGTAATATTTCGGAGTGCCTTGAAGACTATGGCAGAAAGTGAAATATCCTCCAATAAAACCCAGAAAGAAGCATTCCAAGAAACTGCTCTCTGATATGTGCATTCATTTCACAGAGTTAAAGCTTACTCTACATAGCAAAGTTTGGAAACTCTGTCTTTGAGGAATCCGTGAAGGGATATTAAGCGGCGACTTGAGGCTTGTGGTGAGCAAGGGAACGTCTTCCGATGAAAATTGGAGAGAAGCTTTCTGAGCAACTGCTTTGTGACGTGTGTATTCATCTCATAGAGTTTAACCACTCTTTTGATTGAGCAGTTTAAAATCACTGTTTGTGTGGAATCTGAGGAAGGACATTTGGGAATGCTCTTTAGAATATGGAGAGAAAGTTGTACTCAGATAAAAACCAGAAGGAAGGTTTCTGTGAAAGTGCTATGTGTCGAGTGAATTCCTCTCATTGGTTTAGCTTCTCTTTGCATTGAGCAGTTTTGTAACACTGTTTATGTTTATTCTGTGAAGGGATATTCAGGAGCGCTTTGAGGCTTATGGTGAAAACGGTAATATCTTCAGATAGAAACTGGAGAGAAGCTTTCTGAGGAGCTGCTTTGTGACGTGTACATTCCACTCACAGATTTATACCTTTTTTCTGATAGAGGATTGGGGAATCCCTTTTGGAGGAAAAGCTACCAAGGGACATTCGGGAGTATATGGAAGGCTATGGTTAAAAAGGAAATAACCTCAGACAAAAACTTAAAGAAGCTTTCTGTGAAAATGCTTTGTGACAGATATGATTATTCATCTTTCTTTGCATTTAGCAGATTGAAATCACTCTTTCTGTGGAATCTGAGGAAGGACATTTGGGAACGCTCTTTAGAATACACAGAAAGAAATATCCTCAGATAAAATCCAGAAGGAAGCTTTCTGTGAAACTCCTATGTGTCGTGTGAATTCCTCTCAGTCAGTTAAGCTTCTCTTTTCATTGAGCAGTTTTCTAACACTGTTTATGTTTAGCGTGTGAAGGGATATTTGGGAGCGCATTGAGGCTTTCAGTGAAAAAGGAAATATGTTCAGATTGAAACTGGAGAGAAGCTTTCCAAGGAACTGCTTTGTGACGTGTGCTTCCAACTCACAGTGTTATACCTTTCTTCTCATACAGCATCAGGGAAACCCTTTTGGAGAAATATGTACCAAGGGATATTCGGGAGCATATTGAAGCCTATGGTGAAATGAGAGACAGCCTCAGGCAAAACCTGTAAAGAAGCTTTCTGTGAATCTGCTTTTTGCCATGTTTGTTCATCTCACGTAGATAAACCGTTCTTTACATTACAGAGCTTGTAAACTATGTCATGGAATGATCCATGAACGGCATTCAGGAGCACATTCAGGACTATGGTGTAAAGGGAAATATCTTCAGATAAAAACCAGAAGGAAGCTTTCTGTGAAACTTCTATGTGTCGTATCAATTCCTATCACTCAGTTAAGCTTCTCTTTACATTGGGCAGTTTTCTAATGCTGTTTATGTTTAGCGTGTGAAGTGATATTCGGGAACCCCTTGAGGCTTATGGTGAAAAAGGAAATATGTTTGGATAGAACCTGGAGAGAAGCTTTCTGAGAAACTGCTTTGTGATGTGTGCATTCGACTCAGGGAGTTATTCCTCTTTTCTCATAAGGCAGTGTTTGAAAACTATTCCTGTAAAACGAAAAAGTGATATTTCCGAGCGCATTGAAGACTATGGCGAAAAGTGATATATCCTCAAATAAAACCCAGATAGAAGCTTTCCAAGAAACTACTCTCGGATATGTGCATTCATTTCACAGAGTTAAAACTTAGTCTACATTGCCCAGTTTGGAAACTCTGTCTTTGGGGAATCTGTGAAGGGATATTAAGTGGTGCCCAGAGGCCTGTGGCAAGCAAGGAAATATCTTAAGATGAAAACTGGAGAGAAGTTTTCTGAGCTACTGCTTTGTGATGTGTGTATTCATCTCATAGACTTAAATCATTCTTTGGATTGAGGAGTTTGAAATCTGTGAAACATTTGGGCACACTCTTTAGAATATGCTAAAAAAGAAATACCCTCTGATAAAAACCAGAAGGAAGCTTTCTGTGAAACTGCTCTGTGTCGTGTGAATTCCACTCACACGATTCAGCTTCCCTTTTCATTGAGTAGTATTCTTAACAGTGTTTTTGTTTTGTTTGCGAAGGGATATTCGGGAGCACTTTGAGGTTTACAGTGAAAACGGAAATATGTTCAGATGGAAACTGGAGAGAAGCTTTCAGAGGAGCTGATTTGTGACATGTGCTTTCCACTCACAGAGTTATACCTTTCTTCTCATAGAAGATTGTATAATTCCTTTTGGAGAAAAATCTACCAAGGGACATTAGGGAGAATATGGATGGTATGGTGAAGAAGGATATATCCTCAGACAAAAACTGGAAAGAAGCTTTCTGTGAAAGTGCTTTGTGATAGATATGCTTGTTCATCACACTTAGATAAACTTTCTTTTTTTTTTTAAATTTATTTATTATTATTATACTTTAAGTTGTAGGGTACATGTGCATAACGTACAGGTTTGTTACATATGTATACTTGTGCCATGTTGCTGTGCTGCACCCATCAACTCGTCATTTACATCAGGTATAACTCCCAATG
>NW_012101433.1:79292-79594 GCF_000951045.1 Mandrillus leucophaeus | reverse complement strand
AGGAATGTTTTGCAAATAATACCACCCTCCCACACTTCTCCAATGTTTACTTTCTAAGCTCTTTTACTCTTTGACATTCAGATTTCTAAATGGCCGTATGTATTTACAGAATACCTTCAGAGGACACGCACACCCCACTGGCAGAATATATTTGCACTGACTAGGATTATGGATGAATTTCACCTTCCTGGCAAATGAATCACTTGCCATTGGCTGAGCATCTGCTAAGTGCCAGATACTAAGCTGTGATCTCTAGAAAGAAAGAGACAGGAACTACTGACACAGTTCTTGACCCCATAGAG
>NW_012101433.1:74830-77402 GCF_000951045.1 Mandrillus leucophaeus | reverse complement strand
TTTGCTCCAGATTGGATGCTGTCAGAGGCAGGGTGGATTCTATCACCCAGCATCTTCCACAATCTTACCTAGAAGGAAGGAAGACAAGACCAAAGCTAATGCTGCAATTGACAAAGACCTAGCTGCCATAACGTAGACACGGGATGGGGGCATCGAGTCATTTTTGTCCATGTTTTGCATGAGCTGAGCCATGATAACTACCAAGTGACCTTGCTTTGTCTCGACCCATCATGGCCACAGAGCGATCTTGTCTGATGCTGACAACCTGTGCAGTTCAACATGAGAACACCAAGCCTGGCCAGTAGCAGCTGCTGTCCTCCTGAGGCCTCGCTGCTGCTCCTCTGGAGCCGACTGCTGATCATGGGAGGTGTGGAGTGGGAGGGGAATGTGCTATGGGTTTTGTTTGCAGAGCAGGGGAAGGGGACTCTGATGCCTTCAGCTCTGGCCATCCTGAGTGCTGTGATCTGCCTCCCCTGCTTCCTACACCACCCACAACCCCGCCACACTGCTGCAGTCACTGCCAATTCACAGTGCCTTCTAAGGGCCCCAGTGTCTCTGGGACACCCCCTTTCTCCTGGCAGGGAAGCAAGGTGCTCGTGAAGGTCCCAGGCAGAGGGCACTGAAAGGCTGTGGAGGGGCCCCCTTAAGTGTCAAAGTCTGGGATTCCAGCTTTCAGCCTCAGGCTCCAGGTGTGTGTGCCGAAATGGAAGTTCCTGCTCTCATTCTCTCTCCTGTCTGGTCAGAGGAACTCAGGGAGTTTCCACTCTCTGGGGGAGGGAAAGACACTAGAGACATGGCCTTGCCCTGAACTGGGAATGGGTGGGCATGGAAAAGCAGGGGCCTGGGCTCTGCCTACTGCTTCCTGAGAGCTTGGGCACAGCACTGCCCTCCCTGGTCTCCTGTCCCTTTTCTCTGTATGATTAGGTGGAGGCAGATGGAATTCCACTTCTACTCCCAGCACTGCATCAGGCACTGACACACTTATGACCCCATCTGGTTCTTGAAACAGCCCTAGAGGATGGATCTGCTGACCCCCTATTGCAAATGTTTGTTCTAAATCCCTCACTCTGAAGTCAGAAAGAGCTGGGTTTGGCCTCAGCCACTGATGGTTCTTGCTGTGTGACCTTGGACAAGTCACTGCCCTTCTCTGAGCCTCAACACCCACATTTACATAGGGGGGAATAATGCCTCCCTCTCAGGCTGTTGTGAACCAGGGTTAATGGGTACCTTGCCTCAAGCACATTGCAGGTGCTCAAAGTGTTGGTCCTTCCTTCCCTTTCTAGGTCTCCATTTCCTCATCTACACAGCAGGGAGCAACTCAGTCCTGATTATAAATAAGACAATAGGTGAATGCGCTCAGCAAGTGGGGTGGGGGATGCATGGAGAAGGTTTTTGCAAGGGTGAAGAATGTGTGCTCTGAGCCCCATGCTGAGGGGCAGGTGAGAAGACAGCAAGCCCAGGGACCGAGGCCTACAAAATGCCCCCTGCAGAGCGGGAGGAGGAGCAGTGTTCTAAGGTGGTGGGGAGCGGCATCCCCAGTGCTTGCAGGAGGAGCAGGACTGCTTATGCTTGCTCAGGTGGGCAGAAGGCGAGGTTCTTAGGCATCTGCTGGGTGTCAGATGCTGCATCGGCATCATCTCCCTGAATTTAATCTTTCCATCATCCCTGAGAGGTGAGTATTACAGGAGCAAAGTGGGATTGAAACACTGGTCCCCTGAGCCTGTGCCTTTTCTACAAGGTCATTTGGTTCACATGTAATAATGGAATCCAAAAATGAACCTGCTATGTTGTGCACACCTGATTTCATAACATCCTCACACCCTGCGAGGTTGGTATATTGTCCCCATTTTATGGATGAGGAAACTGAGGCTCAGTGAGGCTGAATAATTTGCTTATCTTTCCAGAGAACTAAAGGGAAGAGAGGTACTATAGCTGTGGCGCTTCCTATTCTTGGCAGGAAGTGTCCAGTACCCCAGGCCATTCTGACACTAGTGCAGACAGGAGAAAAAGCACATCAACAAATCCAGCAGCAAGCTTCCACTGAGGGCCTCCCTGGCCTTTCCTTGTGCTAGTGGTGAGGGAGAACCAGCCTTGCTCCTGTACCTCCCATGGCTCCCTGCCGCCCCCAGGATAAAGGTCAGAGTCCTCAGGTCTGTGTTTGAGACCCTTCATGGTCTGGTCCCACCTGCATTTCCAGCCAAATCCTCCACCACAGTCCCCAGTGCAGCAGCCATGGCCACCTGACCCATCCCACCATCCTGCCTTGGCTCAGGCTGTTCCCTCTGCCTGAAGCCCTCTGTCTCTTCTCTGTCATGCCTCAAGGCCTGGCGCAAATGCTTCCTGTACTTTGGAGCCTGAACTGGCCTGCTTCCACTGCCAGGGTAGAATCCATTCCTCTCTGCCCTCTTCTCTGAGTCCCTCTCATGCTATGTGCCCAGGTGTGTCCCCAGCATCTCTTGAGGGACTAGCTATTTGAGAGCTGTCTCCACACCTGGCCTAAGAAGTTTTTCAAGGACAGTGGCATCTTCTTACCCGTGTTTCCATCCCCAGGATTTAGCAAATGCAAACAACA
>NW_012101433.1:68853-70837 GCF_000951045.1 Mandrillus leucophaeus | reverse complement strand
CTAACAGCTCCCATCTCCTCGGTCTTCTGGGAGGGTTAAGTGAGATAATACATGCAAAGTGCTGAGAACAGAGTGTGGCCCAAGCAGGTTTTCCATGTGTGTTTGTCATCATTAGTAAGTGTCTTCTGTGTGCCAGAGCCTAGGTCAGGCGATATACACCCAGCACCTCCTTCAGTCCTCATAGGAACCCTGTGAGTTTGGGGTGTAGTGCCCTTATACAGATGAGAAGACTGAGGCTCAGAGGAGTGCAAT
This sequence comes from Mandrillus leucophaeus, assembly GCF_000951045.1. Classification (NCBI taxonomy): domain Eukaryota; kingdom Metazoa; phylum Chordata; class Mammalia; order Primates; family Cercopithecidae; genus Mandrillus; species Mandrillus leucophaeus. The sequence goes on along the minus strand of NW_012101433.1, from coordinate 70,585 downwards.
TGTAGACCCCAGACCACCTAGGGAGTCAGTGACGGTGGTAGGGCCAGAGCTTGGGCCTGATATAAGCACAGGCAGCCTCCCTCCATGGAGGTGTCCAGCCCTGGCTCGCCAGGCACAGCCAAGAGTTCTGCAGCCCTGGGAAGGTGGTGGGACCAGCTGAACCCCTGGGCTGTGACTCTGAGCTCGGAAGGCCGGGCTTCAGGTTCAGAGCTGTCAGCTGTATCAGGGACACTCTTCTTTGTTTGGGTAAGGGGTTGACAATGGCATTTCTGCTTCTGGCACACAGAGTGAACAAATGTTCCAGTGGGAATGAAGCAGATAGTCCCAGTGGGTGCAGGGGCCAGCCCCAGCTCTGTCTCAGGGCTGATTACTTGGGCTGCACTGTCAGGAGAGTGGGAGGCTTAAGCCACTCTGGGTTCTGGGCTCTTCCCTGTCACTTCCCAGATGTGTGATCTTGGGCAAGGGACCTGATGTTGGAACCGTCCTTTCCAGAGGGACTGTAGTGCAGTGATAGAAAACATGATGCCTGGAGCTCCAGTGCCACTACCTAGAGCCCATGTCACCCTGGGTACAAGTCAGTAGGGCCCTGTGCCTCAGTTTCCTCACTGGATCTCCTAAAATTATGGTGATAATGAGGTGAGCCAACTAACAGAGCCTGGCTAGTTGTGGCTGCACCCAAGAGCTGTGGATGTTCCTGCTGACATGCCCTCATCTGTGAAATGGGAGTGATAGTTTCCACTTGAAGGTATTGTTTAGAACAATGGGCCGATAAGCATAAAGCCTTTAGCCACGGTCTGGGACCCAGCAAACTGTCAAAGTGAACTGGTCTTCATATTGCAATTGTACCTTTGTGGTTAATTTTGGAGACATCAAGTGGAAGAAACACTGAATCAAGAGTCAGATTTGGGGTCAGGCTGGAGATTTGCAACTTAATTTATTCACCGTGCTGGGCTCAGTGTCCTCATTTATGAAATGGGAAGAGTCACGTCACCCAAAGTCTTCTTGTGAGATGAGAGGAGACCACGTGCCAAAAGCATCAGGGCCAGGGGAGAGCTCAGATATTTGCTGAGTGGCTCTTTGCCTACCTGTGTGTCTGTCCTCTCCCACTGTGTTTGCTGTGTCCACCCTGCGGCCCCATCTCCCTTATGTCAGGTTGTGGGATCCAGATCCTGCCAGACTTGATCCACATCCAGGTGAAGCCCATGAGCTACAGGGAAGACCCTCACTTCCTCTGGCCCCTATGCTGGGAGAGCTGGAACTGGGAACCAGCAACGGACAAGAAAGTGGTTCTCATGACCGCCAGGCCTAAGTGGAAGCTGCTGGGTTAATCCTTATGGACTCAGGAAAATGTGGGAGGAGAAACCCAACACAGAGCAGGCCCAGGTGGGCACACGGAGCACAGGAGTGGGGTTGGTGCCCAGCTCTGGGTAAAGGAGGACAGGATGAGGCACTGAGGGGTTTGAAGACATTTGGGAGTGAAGAGAGGGCAGTGGAGTGTTTGGGACACCCTGGGCGGGAGCAAGTGTGACAGAAATGAGTATGGCCTTGGGAGTCAAATGGGCCTAGGTTTAAATTTCAGCTCCTCTGCTGTGTGACCTTGGCAAATTCCTTCCTCTCCTGAGCCTCAGTTTCCCCACACAGTCATAATTACTCCTCTTCCACAGGGGTGTTGTGCAGATTGGGACAATGCAGCTGAGTGCCTGGCACACAGTAGGCTCTTGTTCTGTCTGAG
>NW_012101433.1:65886-68059 GCF_000951045.1 Mandrillus leucophaeus | reverse complement strand
GGTTCAGAGAGGGACGCTGCAGCTTTAACGTGGGGCTCCTTGAATTCCCATCATGGAGCTCAGATTTATTCTGATGGGCAAGTAGGATCTATTGATGGTTCTTGAGCAGAAGAGTGACATGAATAAAGAAATGCTCAGGGCATATACTGGTGAATCGATACAAAAGGGAATGGGGAACATACTGAAGACAAGAAGGCTGGAAGGCTGGCATGAGCCCTGGGGCAGGAATTCACGTCCCCACCTTCCCTGTAAAAGATCTTTCTGCCCTGACACTGGGCGAATCAAGGTCAGGAGAGAAATCTGTGGAGCCTCACTGCAGACCACAAACCCTGCAGAGCAGGGCAGGGAACCCTGTGGCAGAGGCTTCCCTCTGAGATTCCAGATCCCTGGACAAGGCAGTGCTGAGTTTGCAGACAGCCCAGGGTAAGGGCAGGTTAGGGCCCAAGTGACCCAGGAAGTGCTCAGGTCAGATAATGAGCTCACTGGTGATTCTGCAGGTGGTTCAAGTTTTCAGTGCCCTGAGCATCCCAGAGAAGAGCAGACCTAGGGTGGTTGCAAGTGGGCAAGAACAGGCTTCAGAGGCCTGATTAGCAAGCCTGGGGGCAGGGAGGGGAAGATTTTACTCATTCATGTGTTTGCTAGTGTGTTCATTTATTGTAGGTACACACACTCTCCATGCACCTGCTTCTACCTGCTGTGCTAGCCACTGGGTAATGAGGTACATCTGGCCCTTGCTTGTTGAGACTCCCAGTGCCAGGGGCAGAAAGACCTTTCATAGAGCATGTGGGGATGTGAGTTCCTGCCACAGGGCTCAAGCCAGCCTTCCAGCCTTCTTGCCATCAATACGTTCCCCATTCCCTTTTGCATCGATTCAGCAGTATATGCCTTGGGCATATCTTTTTTCAAGTCACTCTTCTGCTCAAGAACCATCAATAGGTCCTACTTGCCCATCAGAACAACCTGAGCTCCATGGTGGTAATTCAAGGAGCCACATGTTAAAGCAGCAGCGTCCCTCTCTGACCCTGTCCTCCACTCCCCTGGGTAACTGCGGAATAAACACTAACATGGCAGCGTAGTCAGTGCTGCATTCAGGGAAGCACAGCAGAGATCTGACCCTAGCTGGGGAGTAAGCAGGAGCTTCTCAAAGAGGTACCTAACACCACACTATGTCCTGAAGCATTCACTAGTGAAGAACAGCGAGAGGGAACAGCTTGGGGAAAGGCTATGAGCTTCAAGTCAAACCACCATGTCCCAGGATTGTTCCAGGTTAGATGTGAACAGGGCTTAGGACAGGCGAGGAAGGTGCCCAGATGGCTGGGTAGGTGGAGTTTGGACTGCCTGGAGCTGAGGGGAAGGCCCAGTGGGTTGAATGGACAAGAACACAGCTCCAGTTTCCACAGAAAGATTTTATAACACTCAGAATTGCCCAAAGAATGGGCAGGTGCATAAGGTGCATATCTGTCAGACAGAGGTTACAGTTCTTAATGTGGTGAGGAAAGAAAGCTAAAAATCTGACAGGAAAAGAAAAGGGTTTCACCCATTGGAAAGATCTGTGACTGCATAAAAGAAACACACAAATACATGATCAGCCTCAGAAATAATCAGAGGAATGCGAATTGAAGCGACAAGAAACAGTATTTCACCCATAACACTAGCCGCATTTTGTAAAGATGATATAATAAAGATAATGATAGGTGGTGTTGACAGAATGTGGAAGAATAGGGCTGTTCCTTACACTGCTGGTGGGGATAGGAATGGCAGCAGCTTTTGAGAGGGCCACACGGCACTGTGTGTGAGTGTCTTCACAGGGAGACACCCCTTGATTTGGCAATTCCACATTTACGAATTGTTCACTTATTCTAGAATTTTTTTTCAGTCAAGACCTCCATATGTTGCCCAGGCTGGCCATGAACTACTGTACACAAGTGATCCTCCCACCTTAGCCTCCTGAGTAGCTGTGATTACAGGCATGAACCATGGTGCCTGGTTTTACCCTAGGAATTTGTCCTGAGGAAAAATCGGACAAGTGGACCAAGCTGTACTTAGAGAAGGTGTTTATTGTTGCATTGATGATGGTAGGTAAGACACAGGAAGAATCTAAATGTCCAGCAATAAGAGATTGGCTAAATCATTGTGCTGCAGCTAGGCAAGGGTTGGCTTATGGCCATTCAGA
>NW_012101433.1:63559-65836 GCF_000951045.1 Mandrillus leucophaeus | reverse complement strand
GATGTCCTCCTCTGAGAGCTCTTCCTGAGGTCACAGCCTCCTGGAACAAGGTAGTCCTTGTTCCTCTGCTGCCTCTGGGTTTTGTGCCTTTATCACTTTGCTGTGGCTGCCTGCCTCCTGCTGAAGGGAGGCACTTTGGATTTACTCACCTCAGTATCTCCTGGGTCTACCTGGGTCTCTGGCCTGGCCCAGAGTCAGTGATCATCAAGGGTATATAGAACTCACAAGGACCCAGGAATGTTTTGCAAATAATACCACCCTCCCACACTTCTCCAATGTTTCCTTTCTAAGCTCTTTTACTCTTTGACATTCAGATTTCTAAATGGCCTGTATGTATTTACAAAATACCTTCAGAGGACACGCACACCCCACTGGCAGAACATATTTGCACTGACTAGGATTATGGATGAATTTCAGCTTCCTGGCAAATGAATCACTTGCCATTGGCTGAGCATCTTCTAAGTGCCAGATACTAAGCTGTGATCTCTAGAAAGAAAGAGACATGAACTTCTGACACAGTTCTTGACCCCATAGAGCTCAGAACTTAGTGAGCTTGATTTCTTGTAAGTTAGAGGCAGAGTTCAGAGCAGAATCTCAGGCAGGAGAAGAGAAGTAAAATGGACACACCACAGGTAGTGACAGCCACACAGCTGTCTGGGGACCCTCAGTGCAGCAACAAATAGCTTAGGCTGCCTTGGCAGCCCATGAAGGTATCACAGTTTCCTATTGCAACATCTCAGTGATGATTTTGTTATGCTGATCTCTGCCAAGCCCCTCTGTGCCCCAGCCCAGGATGGTGGCAGCCACGCTGTGGAGAAAATGGCAGTGATCAGGACCACAGGCTCAGAGCTTGCATCCTGGACCTCCTGGGAATGGGAGCCCTTCACATGTTCTCTGCCTCTGTGTTCAGGTTGGGCGTCCTGGCCAAGGAAGGGAGATGCCGCCAGACTGGGTGAAAAGGACACACCCCAGGAGTGCACTGTCCCTTCTTTCTGCATCATTTCTGCCTCTGCAGTGAATGGTGCCACCAGGCACATCCTCTCTGCTGGTGTGACACAAGGAGAAGCCTTCCTGCTCATGGCCTGAGTCTTCAGATGAGGGGAGGTGTAGCACACTCCTGTGCTCTGCTGACCAAGGCAGGGACGCCCGTCACCCCATCAGAACGAGTGCCAGACCTGTGGCTAAAATAAAATAGTTTACAACACTCAAAGGGGTCATCTTCATTCACCTGCAATTTTTTTCTGTAAAATCACCTATTCCCCTCAAGGTAGGGTAAATGTGGACCCTATCTGGAAAGCGACTGCCCGCCATCATGGCACAGCCCTGTGCAGTGCCTGTGTGGTGCAGAATCTCAGGAGCAGTCCCCATGTCCTGAACCACGACTGCAGGGACCTTGGACATAAGCAAGAGCCTCTGGCCAGGCCTTTCAGCAGGGAGATGCTAACCCTGTCCCAGGGGTCTGCAGGGGTGTGGACGAGTGGAGAGGTGGTGAGACCCATGTGTGGTCTCCCCCACTCCCGCCCATGCTGTGCAATGGGGGCGACCACGCACCCAATCTGCCTGGGAGGGTCCCACTGCCTCGCTGAGTTATGAGTGGTGCTGCCTCTCACATGTCACCAGTATCGCATTTAAAGGACAAATTATGTCTGCCCCTTCCCCACCCTGTGGACCTTTGTTTCCTCATGTGCAAGTGAGGGATGATGCCCTTACCTGGTTATGTGGTGCGGGTATCAGTGGGCGCCATCTGTCAATGCCTTGCATCCAGCGACCACCTGGAGCACACCTGCAGTTCACAAGCTGGGCTTCCTGCTGCAGTGAGGGGAGCAAGCACTGCCTGGAGCCAGGAAGCATCTCTGAAGAAGGTGTTGGAAAGGACTTATTCCAGAATTTGGGCTTGTATCTGGGCTTGGGGGAGGTTTGAAGGAAGCCTTTGCTCCAGATTGGATGCTGTCAGAGGCAGGGTGGATTCTATCACCCAGCATCTTCCACAATCTTACCTCGAAGGAAGGAAGACAAGACCAAAGCTAATGCTGCAATTGACAAAGCACTAGCTGCCATAATGTAGACACAGGGGATGAGGCCGTCGAGTCATTTTTGTCCATGTTTTGCATGAGCTGAGCCATGGTAGCTACCAAGTGACCTTGCTTTGTCTCGACCCATCATGGCCACAGAGCGATCTTGCCTGATGCTGACAACCTGTGCAGTTCAACATGAGAACACCAAGCCTGGCCAGTAGCAGCTGCTGTCCTCCTGAGGCCTCACTGCTGCTCCTCTGGA
>NW_012101433.1:57063-63509 GCF_000951045.1 Mandrillus leucophaeus | reverse complement strand
CTATGGAAGAAAAATGAACCTGTATTTGTTTAGGTGATTGAACTTTCAGATTGATACACTCCCAATACATACGAAGGATGATCCCAAATATACCTGTATGTGCAATTATGAATAAAAAAAATTAAAGTGATGATCTCTGGGTGGTAGGATTCTCCTTTTTTTTATTTTATAAAGTTTTTCCAAAGGGCGTGTAAATAATAATCAGAGAAATATTTCTGTACATTCACAAAATAAACAATGGTACTAATTTTATTTTTTAAAAATAAACAAAATGTTGGGCCCCCAGAAGGTAATTCACTACCATATGATAAGTTAATTAGCCACAACCGAGACGAACACTTGTGGGTACCCTGGAGGACGGGTGCAGCAGCAGTGACAGGTCCCCTCCAGAACAGTATGTGGTTCCAAACTCCTGAGGGAGGTGGGGCAGACCCCAGGGAAGTAGATGAGAACCTGCGTGAGGCTCTGCGGGGAGAGAGGATGTTCCTCAGCCCTCACAAGGACATGTCAGTTACACCGGAGATTAGGCCCTGGCCTTGGCTGGGCAGCCTGCCAGGCAGGTTCTCAGCAGCATGGCATGATAACAGGAGGAGGGGAAGCCTGGCAAGCTGGGATAGCTCTGGGGTCTTCAGGTGGGGCTGTCTCGGTCAGCACCTGTGTTGGCTGTAAACACAGATTTCCAGCAAGCAGAGTGTTGCAATCTCTCCCACCACAAACCTGGACCATCAGCGATGTTTCCATAGCAGCACCCACGCCAGTGAGGAATCTGGACGTGATCTGTGATCCCCTCTCCCACTTTTCCTTCTCTCTTAGAATGGGACAGACCAGCCTGGAGCAGCTATGTCCTGTAGTGACTCCAGTTTGCTGCTCTCTTCCTTTCCTTCTTCCTCCTGCCCTCAGTCTCCTCTGCCTCCTTCACCTTCTACATCTGGAAGCTCAAGTCACCTGCCTGAGCCTGGGCTTCTCATGTAAATCACAGAGTGCCAGTCAATGCCTCCCTTCCTCTTCCCAGGGAGCAACTTCAATCTTCCCTGCCTGCCATGGGGAGCCAGACCCTACCCCTTATCACTTATGGGACCATCCACAGCCCATTTCCTCACCCCTGCAATGGGACAGCAGTCCTGCCTGCCCACCTGGCAGTGCTAATTCCAGGCCTGGGGCCCTCCTGGGAAAATCACCAGTGTGGGTGATATGGTGGGTGTTTGTGTGTGTGGAGGGGTGGGGCTGCCATCTGGGCATTTACAGACCCCGTCCTTCCTCTCTCTCCATGCTTGTCGCATGTCAGGAATCCCTCTCCTTTGTGCCAGGAAACATAAGGCATTTTCAGATCCGTCATCTCATTGAGCCTTGCATCTCCTTGGTGAAGTTGGAATTATTGTCACCATTTTACTGATAAGTAAACTGAGGCTCAGAAAGAGGGAATTCATTCCCCAGGGTTCCACTGTTGATTTATAGCCAATCTGGGATTAGGATGCGTGTTCTGGATTCCTGCCAGGGTTCTGGCCCATCTGCAGCCAAGGCCTATCTTTCTGCTCCCACGAGGCCCCCTTTCCATTCCTTTCCTCACCATGACAGCCATTGTCACCACCACCCAGAGCCTGTGCTCGCTGTCACACCCTCGCTGTCCCCTGCGGCTGGGCTGGAACCCACCATGTCCATCAGACGGATTTTCCTAAATGGAGGTTGGGCTCCAAATCCACACCCCCAAGACTGACACAAATTGCACTACAGGGGGCCTCAACTGTGGGCATTTCTGGTCTAGAGAGAGAGAGGGTCCCGTAGAAATGTCAATATCATTTGGCAGAGAGGAGAGTGGAAACACAGGAGAAAGATCAGGGAGTGACATCAGGAGGAGGTGGCCTTTGAGTTGGGCCTTGAGGGTTGTGTCAGTGTTACCAGGCAAGGAAGGCTGGGAAGGGCATTCCAGGAGGAAAGAGCAGCATTCTCCAAGGCTCAGACTGGTCTGGTGGCTGCAGGGTAGAACTGGGTGACCTGGACACCTCGAGACGGTGCTCCCTTTACAGGAGAAAATCTGCAGTTCCCATATTTGGGGCAGTCTCAGAATCCCCCAGAGATCTTGTGAAATTCCTGGGTCCAGTTAATCTGCACTTCTCACAGTCAGGAGCTGCGACCTCACCCCACAGTTCTCATACAGATGATCCCTGGATTACTCTTGAAGAAAGAGGACTGAGGAGATTTTGGCCCAAGCACTGTGCAGGGTTGGGATAGGGATAGATGTGGAATGGGCCAGAGGAACAGTGGTCAGAGCTGTACCCTCCTGGGCCACCCTGTCTAAAATGTGGCCCTACAGTTTCCCTTCCCCACTGACACATTCTATCCTCCTTCACTTTTCCTTTTTCCCTGGTGCTCTTTTTTATTTTATTATTTATTTTAAATACAGGGTCTCACTATGTTGCCCAGACTGGTCTCAAGGTCCTGACCTTAACTATCCTCCCATCTCAGCCTCCCAAAACCCTAGGATTACAGGCATGAAGCACTATGCTCACATCACCAACTCACATGGTGAACGTTTGATGAGTTCATTTATTACCTGTTTCACTCTACTAGTGTGAGGGCTACATGAGGAAAGGGACTTTGTCTGTCTCATTCACTGCTGTAGCCAAGTGTCTACAATGTGTAAGGTCATGGAAGGAGTTTTTTCCGTTTTGGTTTGTAATTGAAATTTTGTGACGCAGAAGGTATCTGAGTAGATTCAGTGACTTACAGGAAAAGGGAGAGCAGCCTTGGTGTGCACAAGAGTGACAGGGAGATCAAGACAGAGAGATTCCAGAGGAGAGTTCCTGGAAGAGGCTGGGGGACAGGCGGGGCAACTGGGGAGGGTCCCTCTGGATGTCAGTTCCTTTGAAGCTGGCAGGGAGGGAGGAGGTGCACAGGTGGAGAGGGCTGCCTGAAGAAGACCTCCTTGACTTCCATATTCTTCACGAAGTGACAGGTGAGGGGCTTCCTGGGAGAGAGGGCAGGGGAGGAGTGAGTGATGGTGGGCCTGGAGCAGTGCCCCAGGGAGAAGGGGTGAATGCATTACTGAGGCTGGACCCTGGTCATGATGCTTGCCTTGGCCTCGAGATTCATTGAGAACCAGCCTCCTCCAGTGAGCTGAGATCACACCACTGCATTCCAGCCTGGGGACAGAGTGAGACTCCGTCTAAAAAAAAAACCACAAAAACCCAAAACAAGTAAGCAACAACAACAACAACAAAAACAGCCTCCAGGTCCCAATGTGCCCAGCTGGACCACATGCTGCTTCCTGGATGTGCCACCATTACTACTGGAACACAAATCCCGAGTCACCTCTTCCAGAAAGCCTGCCTGGATTCAGTGCCCATCTGACTGGGCTCCTGCAGCACCTGGTCTGCCCCTACAATGTGACTTGCCTCTGCCTGCCTCTTATCACAGTTGTCTGTGTTTTTACCTGCTTCAGTGAGGTCTGTCCAGGGCCGGGCCAGGCCGATCCATTCTAGGGGCTAGAGCAGGTGCCAGCAATGGCTGGGCTCTGGTAGGCCTGGGCAACAGGCAGGCCAGGTTCTCACGCTGGGCACTGGATGCCTTTTGTGGGCCCAACTGGGCATGACCACTGCTTCTGAGTGGCTGGAAACTTTCTGGGAGAGACCTGGTTCTCCTGGGCTGACCCTTGCTCCCCAGGTACTTCCTCCCTCCCTCCCTCCTTTGCCGAAACCCTTTTGCATGTACTCAAAATCCTGCTCCAGCACCCGCAGGCCCCTGGTTTTCAGCAACCTCAGGGAACTCTTCCTTTTCCTCCTTGCTGTAAGAGGCCCAATCCCCTGAGAACACTGCTGCCTTGCTATCCTCTGTTGTAGCCCGTCCCTGGGTCTGAGCAGGGTAGGTCCTCCTTGCTTCTCATTGCCTCCCTCTTTCAGCTCATCACCCTTCTCTTCCACATAACCAGTCATGTGCCACAAAATGATGTTTCAGTCCACCTAGATCACATGTGCAATGGTGGACCCATGAAACTATAATGAAGCCGAAAGATGCCTACTGCCTAGCCTAGTGACATAACAATTATAACATTATGGCACAGTTAGTTAAAAAACAATTATTATAAAAGATTTATAATTCTATAGGAAAAGAAGGCTAAGAAGAAATGCACTCAAGCCATGAGCTGTAGCCCCACCTCCCCGACTTCAGGACAGAAAGCTCTGGGCTCCAGCCCTTACATTCCTGGGCCTCCAGGGCTCCCTGGACTTTAGGAAACAGCTAGTGAAGGAGTCCAAGTCCACTTTGACTCAGAGCTGTGTGATGTCAACAAGGTGCTTCCCCTCTGTGGTCCTCAGTGTCTTTGTCTAATAACAAGAGATGATGGTCCCAGCTCAGTAGTCTCCTTGGGGCTGGGGTAAATGGGACAGGGAGGGTGACAATGCTTTGTGGACAGAGAGGAGGAATTCTGAGTGACTACCAGAGGGTGCTATGTTTATTTCACAATTTCAAACATGACAGAACTGCAGAAAACAGACGTCAAGACTCCCTTGTAATTCCATTTGGGGTCTAGAGCTTAGATTTTGTTTTGTCTAAGCAGAGGCAAACATTATATATAGATATGTAACCAGTTAATTGATGTGGGATTATAACATGTGTTTAAAAGTTACTGATGTGGGACATCTTTGCATATCAATAAATAAGCATTTATTTTATTTGTTTTAATACCTGTGAAATATTCCACTGTATGAAGAAACTGAAATCTCTCCTTCCATTGTGGATATTTGGACTGATGAACCACTGGAATAATACAGAGAGGGCAGATCAAAGCATTTGTCAGCCTGGAAGATCAAAGTGAGAGGTTTATTACAGAAGACAGTAATGCTAAAAGGGAAGGAGAGCTAAGTGAGTCTACCTGCTGCAATCAGAGCCCAGAATCTCACCACCCTAAGAAGCAGAAGACAACGTGGCCAAAAGGGCAGAGGCCCCCAGGACTCCCAGCAGTGAGGCCAGATGCAAACTTGTCATCCCACCCTGTGTGTGAGCTTCTTGTGCCCTGGACAGTCTTTCCTGAGGCAGAGGCTGTTTTAAGAGCTTAGAGCACCCATTCTACAGCAGAATTTCTTATGAATGATGTCCCTGTTCTGTGCTTCTCACCTATCCTGGGCCCTTGTCCCAGCATGACTTTGGGTAGTGGGTGAACATCACTGGATGCCCTGCTAGGTTATATTAGGGCCTCGACACACTTCTGTTGATCTCAATTTTATGCATTTTTATAGCATTGGCACCTCTTTATCCTCTTGCCTAATTATTTCCTTGTGATAAATTCCTAAGAACTGCAATTGCTAGGCCAATATGTTGTCACATTTTCATAGTTTGGTACCGACTAGAGATATTAAAGGAACAAAACCAAGATCCAGAAATAGATGCAAAGCCTTAAGAGAATTTAGTGACTGAGATGTGGTTTCTAATTGGGGAGAAAAGGTGGGTTATTGAAGGAGCGCTGTTGGAGACACAGGGCAGCCATCTGGAAAAAATAGCCTCACTCCTTGTATAAAAATACATTCCAACTGAAGCCAAGCTGTGAAAAAAAAGCCAAAAAGGGAGAATGTTTGTATGATTTATTAGGGGGAGGACACGATTGTCCTCACCCCAGAACAAGACTGATGAAGCAGCCATCACTCGGAACATTGCTGGACGCTGCAGCTGAAGGAAATCACAAGCAGGGACTCACGTGCAGCTTTCTAAGCACAGCCTCAAACCTAGAAGTCATCAATGACTGATAAATTTGACTCCATGAAAATTAATACTTTCTATTAAAAAATCACAAAATCAAACATCTGTCAACAAACTGAAAAAAATGTTCTGCAGCATACCTAAGAGATGACAGGCTAATGTTGGCACTTTATGTTAAAACCTACTACAAATCACCAAACAGAAAACCCACAGCCAGACTCAAAAAATGAAGAGACAGTTCAAAGACAAACAAATGCAGATAATTTCTACACATAAGAGAATATTAAAATGTTTGTGAACTTTGTGTGTGGCCCTGGGTGTGGCCATGAATGGGTAGTCGCTAGTGGTATTCACAGATACACCCTTTTTCCTCCTTTGCGCACTTAGTGCTACTGCAGGTTCCCACTTGTGAAATTCGGTGCAGTCTTGCATCTTGCTTTGGAGGAGAAAATGTGAATGGAAGTGATGGAAGCCGCCTGTGAGTTCTGGTTGCTTCATCAGTTTGGTTCTGGGGTGAGGACAATCATGTAATGAAGCAAAGCCCTCAACGAACATGTTGTTTTGGGGAGAAATAAACCTCTGTCATGTTAGGTTTTGGGTTGTGTATGTGATAGAAGCAGAACCCAGCCTATTCTGACAGATTCCTCAGGCATTGCTCATGGGTTGACAGAATTAACCTAAAGCATTTGTGTGCCTTTTGTCTGAAAATTCCACTTTTAGGAATTTATGAAACAGACACACTCACATTTGCAAAGAGG
>NW_012101433.1:55758-57013 GCF_000951045.1 Mandrillus leucophaeus | reverse complement strand
AGCAGAAGCAGCCTGTGGCCCTTGCTGGAAGCAGATATTGGCACCATGCTTCCTGTGTGGTCTGCAGAATCATGAGCTGAATAAACCTCTTTTCTTCATAAATTTCCCAGCCTCCGGTATTCTTTAATTGCAACACAAAAGGGCTAAGACATTTGTGTCACTTAGAAGGTCAAGTCAAAGTGGGCTTGACTCTTCTTCCTGTTTGAGAAGTGTTGCCATTTCTCACTCAATCATACCCTCTGCCTGCATTTCAGAGCATCCAGGTGGGAGTTTTACACAACCACTTCTCTCAGCCTTCCCAGCATACCTGTTCCATGGTATTACGGTCCCTACAATACAGAGGAGATATTCGAGGTTCGGAGGAGTTCAGTAACTTACTCATGACTACACAGCCAGCAAATATTGAAGCTGGGATTTGGGTCCACATTTTTTTGGCTCCAAAGCCTGTGAATTTTTCGCTCTGCACTGCCTTTGGTGGGGGACCATGGAGAGCCTAGAATGGGAAGGAAGTGACTTATTCTGATTAGGGGAGGTGGAGGGATGTTTTTTGGGCAAGGCCTCCAAGGGCGACCAGGCCTGGGATGGGCCAACTGGGAGCAAGGTACAGGTGCAGAGGAGAGCCTATTGTTTAGTAAATCCCACAGCTCAAGTTTTGCCTGACTGCCAAATTTGGAAGTGCTGGATAAACTACGTTGACGCTAATAGTTCACCTACATGTGGTTTTTTGTTTGTTTGTTTGTTTTGGTCTGCATTTGGCAGCTTCTCTTCATAGTCTACTATATGGTGTTGTGTGTCTTCTGTTATAATTCTTATTTATAAATAAAGGTGAGAAAAAGTATGCATAGGGTTTGTTGGGTTTTATTTATGTCATCATGTTCCTCCTGGCTTGGAGCCTGTGTGGCGGTGTTGAAGGAGCAGACCCACCACCCGAGGGTGGAGTGCAGGACCGAGCTGCACACCGGGGCTGCTTCCCCAGTCCTGCATGTCTTTTGTGACTCCCTTCCAGGTTTCTTGGTGATGATGAGGAGCGACCTGCTGGGCCAGGAGAGCCACCCTCTCTGGACATGGCACTTCCCGACAGGACTGGGCACCCACATATATGCTGGGGACTGTCCTTAGTGTGCTTATTTCTAAAAATCAGGAGACATCAAACACGCATTGAACACTTTTCAGGTACATGTATAGTGACTACTGGCTTTCTGCAGAGAATTCCCTTTACCCCTGGCTATGCCCCAAAGGTACATCCACCTTCATA
>NW_012101433.1:47698-51990 GCF_000951045.1 Mandrillus leucophaeus | reverse complement strand
GATGCAGGGCCCACCCTAAACCCAGGATAATCTCATCATGAGATCCTTAGCTTAATTACTGCCTATAAAGACCTTATTTCCAAATAAGGAAACATTCACAGGTACCAGGGCTTAGGATTGAACACATCTTTTAGGGGGACACTCTTCAATCCACTGTAATGGATAACAGCAGTTTCCACTAGGAAGGTGGGGGTTCAGGAGTGGGAGGAAAATGAATTTTTCACTGTGTATTATTTTGAACTATTCACATTTTAAAAAACATTTTCCTTATTTGCAAACTATGCACCCAACAAAGGTCTAATATTCAGAATATATAAGAAACTTAAATAATTCTATAAGCAAAAAAAAAAAAAAAAAAAAACAACATTAAAAAGTGGGCAAAACACGTAAACAGACCCTCCTCAAAAGCAAGAAATACAAGTGGCCAAGAAGCATATGAAAAAATACTCAACATCACTAATCAGAGAAATGCAAATAAAAAGCACAATGAGATACCATCTGAATACCAGACAGAAAGCTATTACTAAAAAGTCCAAAACAACAGATACTGGCAGGACTGCAGAGAAAAGGAAACACTTATACACTGTTGATGGGAATGTAAATTAGTTCAGCCACTCTGCAAAGCAATTTAGAGATTTCCCAAAGGACTTAGAACAGATCTACCACTTCACCCAGCTATCCCATTACTGGGATTTGTTCATCAAAAAGACACATGCACTCATATATTTATTGCAGCACTATTCACAATAGCAAAGATGTGGAATCAACCTGATAGGTGCCCATCATTGGTGGATTGGATAAAGAAAATGTGGTACATATACACCATGGAATACTATACAACCATAAAAATGGAAATCACACTCTTTGCATAGATACAGCTGGAGGCCATTAACCTAATTGAATTAAAGTAGGATCAGAAAATCAAATACCACATGTTTTCGTTGATAAATGGGAGCTAAACCCTGGTTAAAGGTATATAAAGAAGGGAACAATAGACACTGGGAACTACTTGCTGAGGGAGGAAGAAAAGGAGGCAAGGGTGGAAAAACTGCCTATTGGGTACTAGGCTCACTAACTGGGTGACAGGACCAATCATACCCCAAACCTCAGCATCACACAGTATACCAAGGTAATAAACCAGCACATGTATCCCCTGATCTAAAATAAAAGTTCAATTTATTAAAGCAATTTAAATAATACATAAATTTTCCTGTAAATATGTTTTTAATAAAACATACACACAAGAAATGCTTCCTCCCCACAAAACAGAGTAGGCATAATCGAAATGTTGGTACTGCTAAATTGCTGGAATTTACACTCACACTGAGGGTGGCTGCAGGCTCGAAGTTTCTGAGGTTGGAGAAGGTGACCAGGGAGCATAAATACTGAGTTCTATCTACTCATTCGGACTGTGAGAGGAAGCCAAGGGCTGGAAGATCATTTTGAGGGAGAGTGAAAGTGCAGGGAGGCATTGTTAGAGTGGGGAAGACTGGAGAATGCTTGCGAGGTGAAGGAAAAAAATACAATGAGAGGAATTTGGAGTTAGGTGGGTGCAAGGAGATAGTGGGGGTGGGAGATCCCTGGGGAGGCCAGATTGGCATGGGGAGGGACAGTGGAGGAGAGGGTGATTGTCTCCTCTGCCATGAAGGACAAAACAAGCAGTGGGGATGGGTTTTGAGCCAGAAAGCACTTGTAGCAGGGTGGAGGTCCTGAGGGGCTTCCACATTACCCTGACCACCAGTGCCTCTGGCTCGAGCAGGCTGGCTATTAGCTGGCTAGGCCATGGGGGATTGATGTGACAAGAGAGAGGAGGGGACACAGCTGCTTTGGGCAACTCATGGGAGGCTGGGGTATTTAGTGAGGGAGAAAAGCCCTGCCAAGTGGCAGGATGCCCAGCCGGGGCTTCTCCCCACACAGGGTACAGTAGAGGATGTGGGATGGGAAGGAACTGCCCATGTAGTTCCATCTGTCATAGAGTCCACAGTGCTTGTGGGACCTCCTTCACCTACCTCCAAACTCACCCACTGTACACTGGACAATGGCCCCCTTCTTTAGCCTGGGGACATCCGGGTCCCTTGGTGAACCTGCTTCTTCATCCTCTGCAGGTAGGAACCCCTGGTAGGCAGAAGCCAAGGTCCCAAAACGAGCAGCAGGGAAAGTTTCCTTCCTCTGTTTTCCATGCAAGAGGCCTGTGAGGAGGAAGCTGCCAAAAGCTTGTTGCAACTCCAGTTCCAGTTCCAGGTAATGGGAAGGAGAGCCACAGGTCACCTCTGTCAGCAAACAGTTCATGAACTCCTGTGCCAGGATGGTGGCCCATCAATGGGGGCTCTACCCTCTAGCTTTGTGTCACTGCATTCTATGATGTTCACACAATGACAAAACCACTTAGGAGCTTTGCAAAGAGCAAAGGGTGAGACTCTGATCTCACTGCAGGGAGGTTACCGTCGACCCCCTGGTTGCGTAGTCTTTGCTCCCTGGTTCTCAGGAGTGAGGTCTTTGGAAACAAGGTAGAAAGAGACTGTGGACTGCAAGACCCAGTGCAGAGCAAGTCATTTCTCTCAAATCAGCTGTGCGTCTGCAAGGCAGGATCCTTAAGCTTCCTCTGTTTCTTCCCAGGACAACCCTTCCTGGGAGGGAAGAGTGAGTCTCAGATCATGCCAACTTGGGGCTGGGAGCTGCACTTTCCCCTTTCCATCCTCCTGTCCTGCACACAGTAGGTGCTTGCTAGACACTTGTTCAGTTTAGTTCTTGGACATAGTGTGTAAAAGAAATCTTTGCAAATGGAATCGTTTGGAACACTGAGCCTGTGCTACCATGGAATTCTGAATGTATCTATATGACGTCTTTCCAGGCTTAAAACCTGAATCTTTTCAGGGTAAATCCCTTCAAATGCATGCAGGCTGCAAATCAAAAGCAAGCAGTAGCTTCAAGCATGGGCGAGTTGGTAAGGCTTTCGCCAGATGCACAAAGCGCAGAGGCCAAGAAGGGTTGGGACTGCATTGGAAAGCATGTCAAGTTAAGGGCTGGAAAGAATTCTTTGGGCAGGGAGGAGTCTGCAATCACATTGATCAGGCAGGGTCACCAGGGGTGGCAAGGAGAAGGGCTCAGAAGAGGCGGTTCCAGCAGGAGGCACACGAGGTGGCTGGCAGGCGGCGGGGTAGACACGGAAACATTGACGAGGTGGGCCCAGCAGAACTCAGGGTCTGGCATCACTCTCTGGGCTCAGGGGGAGAGGAGGGGAGGAAGCGCCTCGAGCCCAGGCCCGCATTCCAGCCCAGTTAGGATCTGCAGTCTTGTTTCCTGCCTCTGAGCATAATCTGACACTGTTTGGGGAGGGCGAGGCCAAACCCTGATTCTCCGGAAGGAGGGTTCCCTTGATGCTTAACCAGAGAAGGTCTGATCAGGCTCGGGTGATCTCTGGGTCCCAGATATCAAGCGCCCACCCTCTAGAAGTCTTCCTCCGCAGCGCTCAGGTGCGCAGGGCTGCAGATGGACACCGCGCCGCTGAGCTCAGGGTCTGAGCCTGGAGGAGTGAACAAATAGTGAGACAGCCCAAGTAGGGACACGCTGCGGCAGTGCACAACCTCCAGCTGGAAGCCTGGGCCCCTCTTTGTGCCCTTATCTTCCGTGTACGTAGGTTCCTCCACACTTCAAGGCACCGACTCAGCAGACAGCACGGCGCTGGGTCTCTGGCCAGGACTACAACCTGCCCTCTCGCCCTAATGCCAACGCTGCTGCTCCTCCGTCCCTGGGTGGCCCACGCGCAGGAGGACCAGGGCGGCAACACCAGGGAGCTGTTCTCTCTTTCACTTCCAAGGAGGATGGCCCAGCCGACGTGGCCTAGGATGTGGCTACCGCCATCTTCCATCGTTGCACCGCGGTTCGGGGAGAACTGAGATGGCCTTCCTTTGGGGGTCGTCCTGGGGCTTGCAGTTGCACTGTGCAGTGGGAAGGTTAGCGGGGGTGCGAGACTGGGAGGCACAGGCTGGGCGAGCAGAGCGCGCTGGTATTGCCCGGTCCTGTTTCAGAGGCTTGGCACCGCCTCGGCACAATGGATGAGAAAAGCAATAGCTGGAGCGCACTCAGGCGCCAGAGAGGTTGGTTCTTACTGTGCCTTCTGACTTGTTGGGGAAATCTGGGCAGTGGATGGTGTGTGGTGGGGTCCTGGAGAGATGGCACCACCTGAGACGGGTAGGATGGGAGGGACGCAGACGACAGGGACGGGAGGCCATTTCTTCACACCACAGAATTCATACTCTAGTGCTTCATCTTTCTGAGTAGAAGAAAATAAT
>NW_012101433.1:46394-47648 GCF_000951045.1 Mandrillus leucophaeus | reverse complement strand
CAGATGAGATTGTCAAGTTCAGAATCCTTCTTAAAACAATATTCTGTGAAGAGATCTGAAAGTTCTGGGCTCCCGTCCTGATCAAGGTGTCAGGAAATCCTGTGTCCTAGTCTGTCATCCAGGGCACCAAGAGGGAATCTGCCAGGCCAAGGTGGGAGGAAGCTGGGCTGGCATGTCAGGACAGGTCTGATCAGGTTGGGCTGAAGCTCTGGTGGTGTTTGCTGCTCTGCTGGAGAATGGCTTAATAAGAGTCTCCCAGGCTCTCTGGTTTCTGTAGGCCATGAGCTTGCCCCACGACATGTACAGAAAGTAGATTTAGCTCAGATGCTAAGGGGCAGGGCATGGCTGGGGTCATACTAGGGTTGCTATGCATCTGCCCAGTACCATGCAGGGACCATCTGCTGCAGGGATCATCCACTGCAGGTTCCATAGGATTCTCTGAGCAACGACTCCTCTGTGCTC
The DNA here is from genome assembly GCF_000951045.1 of Mandrillus leucophaeus. Taxonomy (NCBI): domain Eukaryota; kingdom Metazoa; phylum Chordata; class Mammalia; order Primates; family Cercopithecidae; genus Mandrillus; species Mandrillus leucophaeus. The sequence continues at coordinate 47,186 of NW_012101433.1, read as the reverse complement.
TGCCCCTCGCCATCTGAGCTAAATTCACTTGCTCTGTCCTGGCCTCTCCTCTCTGTCTTGGTCCCTACCTCTCAGTTCTAAAGAACTCAGCATACTCTACTGACCACTTCTTTTCTGCCCCATCCCCAAGCCCTATAGCCCTGCTCCCTGCCTTCTTGTGGCCTCATGAATGAGGAGTCCTTCCTTAAATTATCTACTCTTCCACTTTTTAAAAGTTCTTGTTTGCCTCTTCCCTCCATTTGGAAGGGTCCAGGGGCTGCACTTGCTCTTGGGAAAGCAGACATCTCTCTGGGGCAGAGGGGCCCCAGGTACCCGTGATTACCAATGCTCTGCAGACGGGAATGGATTCCTTAACGGGCAGAAATAGCCCTGCCTGGGCTCCCTCCCTACATGACTCCATCTTTGTCGCTCTTGCCTTATTCAGCCCAGTATCTGGTCACATCTTCTGTCACTCAGGGGCCAAGGGGGCGTGGCCTAAGACCTTATCCAATCACTGTCACCAGATTGGGAGCTGTCCAATCAGGCACGCAGGTGGAGAGGACCTAGCGGCTTCAGGCACATGCTGGGGCCTTGGCCTCTCGCTGTGCCTGAATCTCCAGGTTCCGTTCTTTACTGCTGTGTCTCTGCTCTTTCAGGCCCAGCCTAGGTGGCCCTGTGACCTGCAGGTATTGAGGGATCCATGCTTAAGACGCCAGGGCCTCCTGAAAGCCTAGAAATGGTGAGTGTGCGGGGCCTGGTGTCCTGAGAAGCGGCGGGATGTCTGGAAGTGGCTGGAACCGCCTGTGGCGGGAC
>NW_012101433.1:44955-46344 GCF_000951045.1 Mandrillus leucophaeus | reverse complement strand
CAGATGAGATTGTCAAGTTCAGAATCCTTCTTAAAACAATCTTCTGTGAAGAGATCTGAAAGTTCTGGGCTCCCGTCCTGGTCAAGGTGTCAGGAAACCCTGGGTCCTAGTCTGTGATCCAGAGCACCAAGAGGGAATCTGCCAGGTCAAGGTGGGAGGAAGCTGGGCTGGCATGTCAGGACTGGTCTGATCAGGTTGGGCTGAAGCTCTGGTGGTGTTTGCTGCTCTGCTGGAGAATGGCTTAATAAGAGTCTCCCAGGATCTCTGGTTTCTGTAGGCCATGAGCTTGCCCCACGTCATGTACAGAAAGATTTAGCTCAGATGCTGAGGGGCAGAGCATGGCTGGGGTCGTACTAGGGTTGTTATGCATCTGCCCGGTACCATGCAGGGACTATCTGCAGCAGGGATCATCCACTGCAGGTTCCATGGGATTCTCTGGGCAACAACTCCTCTGTGCTCTGCCCCTCGCCATCTGAGCTAAATTCACTCGCTCTATCCTGGCCTCGCCTCTGTCTTGGTCCATACCTCTCAGTTCTAAAGAACTCAGCATACTCTACTGACCACTTCTTTTCTGCCCCATCCCCACACCCTATAGCCCTGCTCCCTGCCTTCCTGTGGCCTCATGAATGCAGGAGTCCTTTAAATTATCTACTCTTCCACTTTTTAAAAGCTCTTGTTTGCCTCTTCCTTCCATTTGGAAGGGTCCAGGGGCTGCAGTTGCTCTTGGGAAAGTGGACATCTCTCTGGGGCAGAGGGACCCCAGGTATCTGTGATTACCAATGCTCTGCAGACAGGAATTGATTCCTTAATGGACAGACACGGCCCTGCCTGGGCTCCCTCTCTACATGGACTCCATCTTTGTCGCTCTTGCCTTATTCAGCCCAGTGTCTGGTCACATCTTCTATCACTCAGGGTCCAAGGAGGTGTGTCCTAAGACCTTATCCAATCACTGTCGCTGGGTTGGGAGCTGTCCAATCAGGCGCGCAAGTGGAGAGGACCTAGCGGCTTCAGGCACATGCTGGGGCCTTCACCTCCCGCTGTGGCGGAATCTCCAGGTTCCGTTCTTTACTGCTGTGTCTCTGCTCCTTCAGACCCAGTCTAGGTGGCCCTGTGACCTGCAGGTGTTGAGAGATCCATGCTTAAGAAGCCAGGGCCTCCTGAAAGCCTAGAAATGGTGAGTGTGCGGGACCTGGTGTCCTGAGAAATTGCGGGATGTCTGGAAGTGGCTGGAACCGCCTGTGGCGGGACCCGGGTTCCCTCAGGCCACAAGATGGCGGCTGGGCCCACCCTGGGACCCGCATCCTGTCACAACTTTGCACGGTGACCTCGCCCTGTCTACAGCCCTCCGTCGCCTGGATGGTGAGGGTGGGCAGGAGGGTCCTAGGGAGA
>NW_012101433.1:41122-43546 GCF_000951045.1 Mandrillus leucophaeus | reverse complement strand
AATTTCCAGTTCCTTCTGACATGCCCAAATGCTAATTTTCCCTCCATAATTCATAAGATTATCAACTATTTGTCCTTTATTGTACATCTCAGACACAATATTGTAATTATTTTTTCACAAAGCATTGGATGGCACTTTATAAGATATTTGTTCTCTGTAAACTTTTCATAGGAAAGCAGAGAACAATTCCCTGATACTGCTCTGAAAAAATCTCTGTACCTCTCTTCCTTTTATTTTCCATAAGCACAGACTTCTTCTCAGAATGTCTTTGGGTTGAGGTTTCTCTTTAGAAACTTTACAAGTTGATGTGTCCTCAGCCATCTCCTGTCTTTTCCTGATTCTGGGCTTCAGTACTATCTGGAGATGGCCCAAGATACTCATCACGGCTGTGTCTGCCGGAGTGTGTAGTGCGTATCAGCCCGGGGGTTATTTCCTCACAGAGAACAACCTGAGAGGTATGGAGTGCAGTCTCTCCAGGGAGCAAGTAGAGGCCCTGGAACTGAGAGGAGTCTCCTGGCATATATATGGTGCCTCTAAAAAGCTAACCCCTTGGGACATTTAGTTTGTCTTCACTTTACCCAGCTTCCGTTTCTTGAGATATATTTTGTTGGTCAGCCAATCAGATGCTGATTTTGAGGAGAAAAGAGAAAAATGATTCCTGCCCTCTGGATTCTCTCAGATTTCTGAAAGGAAAAAAAAAGTATCTCAAAGGACAAGGAAAACCCATCCGAAAGAGATGGTGCAAGAACCTGCAAAGTAAAATGCACCTGAGTCATTCACCCACTGGTGCACAGTGCCGCGTGTCCTGGGAGGGTGGTCACTGAGCACTTTAGTGAGCAGGATGGGAGGATCTCTGTCACTGGATGGCCTGACCTCACATGAGTCACACGTCTGTGTTGCGCTCAACACTGCCACTACCTGGTGTTGCCACCTTGAAAGAATTTGCTCACTTATTTAAACTTCAGTTTTTAAACTGTAAATTTGTTTTATCGGTAGAACTAGAAAGATAAGACAACATTTACAAAGGGTATGAAAGAGGTGGATTTGAGAAAAAATTAGATAGCTAGTCAGGAATTCCAGTTGTTGAAAATATTGGATTTACCTTTTTTCTTTTCCAGAGGGAGTATAGGAAGTTTCTCAGTCTGTTCTTGTTTAGGGGGTGATTTCAAATAGAATCCCAGGGCTTAGCTGTGGGAACGATATCAAGGAAAAGAATAGTGAAAATGTCTTCCGCTAAGACTGTATGACTTGAATACCTTTCCATAAGAAAATGTGGTAGATTAATTGGTGAATTGCATAGATTCACGAAAACATCAGTTCCTCTTTTTGCAGGGTGAATTTGTGACAGTAGATAGCTCTGTCCTGTGTCTGTTATCTTGATTTCTGAGTTTAATGCTGAATTTCATGAGATGGACTTGACACCCCCTAAAAGTGTTCTTGTGTAACAAATTGTTTACTAAATGAGTTGTTGTGGAAAAATTGTGTGTTTATTGTCTGAAAGGGATAAGTGCTTCTGCTTTCTTGTTGAGGTATGAAATGAAAGCACATTAAAATGTCCTTCCCTTACATATAAACACTGTGTTTGAGAAATATTGCTGAATTTTTCAAAGACTGGTGTTTTGTCATTTAAAACTAAGTGAATAACCCTAACTGGGAAGTTGAAGCCTGAGCCCAGGGATCCCAAGCTAAGGCCAATAATGAGTCTGCAAAAGGAGTTCACTGGGGGTCCAGTTAGTTCCTCCTGGGGAGAGATGTGTATAAGAGACAGACTGGAGGTCCAGTTAATTCCTCCTGGGGAGTCGCCCCTGCAGGTGTCCCAGTCTGGTCACTCCAACCATGGAAGAAGGTTTTAAACTGAGAGAAGCTACAGAGCTCTGGAAAACTAGGTATCCACAGGCAGATGCAGTTGGGTTTAGAGTGGAAAGGGATTGAAAGGGTCGTTCTGAGGATGGAATTGTTGTTTTCCTAGGGCTGTTTCTAGAGTTTGCCAAATAAAACAAAGTCGGATTTAGGTAAGAAGTTAGTTTCAAAGGAGTATTGCAACAGGGGGAAGTGCCAAGTATAAGATCTTTGAAGATCCCAAAAGTTAGGCAGACAAGGGCTTTCTTTCATAGGGAGAAACAGACAAGATTAGAATGAGGATTGGAGGAGAAGGTCAGGATGGAGGATGACAAAACAGATTCCAGATCAGAGAATGTTTCACCCTGAAGTCAGTGTGTTCTTAGGAGGTACATACAGTGAGGTTGTATGTTGACTCAGACTAAGGAGAGGACAAAGTTCAGGGACCTGGGAGAGGGAGAGGAACTTTTTTTTTTTTTTTTTTTTGACGGAGTCTCGCTCTGTTGCCCAGGCTGGAGTGCAGTGGCGCGATCTCGGCTCTCTGCAAGCTCAAGGCCTGGTTACTATGGTAATAGAGAAGCCCCC
>NW_012101433.1:40596-41072 GCF_000951045.1 Mandrillus leucophaeus | reverse complement strand
TATCAACTATTTGTCCTTTATTGTACATCTCAGACACAATATTGTAATTATTTTTTCACAAAGCATTGGATGGCACTTTATAAGATATTTGTTCTGTGTAAACTTTTCATAGGAAAGCAGAGAACAATTCCCTGATACTGCTCTGAAAAAATCTCTATGCCTCTCTTCCTTTTATTTTCCATAAGCACAGACTTCTTCTCAGAATGTCTTTGGGTTGAGGTTTCTCTTTAGAAACTTTACAAGTTGATATGTCCTCAGCCCCCTCCTGTCTTTTCCTGGTTCTGGGCTTCAGTACTATATGGGGATGGCCCAAGATACTCATCATGGCTGTGTCTGCCGGAGTGCGTAGTGCGTATCAGCCCCGGGGTTATTTCCTCACAGAGAACAACCTGAGAGGTATACAGTACAGTCTCTCCAGGGAGCAAGTGGAGGCCCTGGAACTGAGAGGAGTCTCCTGGCATATATATGGTGCCTCT
>NW_012101433.1:39334-40546 GCF_000951045.1 Mandrillus leucophaeus | reverse complement strand
GGGAAGCTGAGGCGGGTGGATCACGAGGTCAGGCATTGGATACCAGCGTGGCCAACATAGTGAAACCCCCAGGAAAATCGCTTGAACCTGGAAGGTGGAGGTTGCAGTGACCTGAGATCACGCCACTGCACCCAGCCAGGGCGACAGTGTGAGACTGTGTCTCAAAAAAAGGAAAAAAAAAAAACCCAAAAATAAAACACCTAAATTTCCAGTTCCTTCTGACATGCCCAAATGCTAATTTTCCCTCCATAATTCATAAGATTATCAACTATTTGTCCTTTATTGTACATCTCAGACACAATATTGTAATTATTTTTTCACAAAGCATTGGATGGCACTTTATAAGATATTTGTTCTTTGTAAACTTTTCATAGGAAAGCAGAGAACAATTCCCTGATACTGCTCTGAAAAAATCTCTGTGCCTCTCTTCCTTTTATTTTCCATAGGCACAGACTTCTTATCAGAATGTCTTTGGGTTGAGGTTTCTCTTTAGAAACTTTACAAGTTGATGTGTCCTCAGCCATCTCCTGTCTTTTCCTGATTCTGGGCTTCAGTACTATCTGGAGATGGCCCAAGATACTCATCACGGCTGTGTCTGCCGGAGTGTGTAGTGCGTATCAGCCCGGGGGTTATTTCCTCACAGAGAACAACCTGAGAGGTATGGAGTGCAGTCTCTCCAGGGAGCAAGTAGAGGCCCTGGAACTGAGAGGAGTCTCCTGGCATATATATGGTGCCTCTAAAAAGCTAACCCCTTGGGACATTTAGTTTGTCTTCACTTTACCCAGCTTCCGTTTCTTGAGACATATTTTGTTGGTCAGCCAATCAGATGCTGATTTTGAGGAGAAAAGACAAAAATGATTCCTGCCCTCTGGATTCTCTCAGATTTCTGAAAGGAAAAAAAAAAGTATCTCAAAGGACAAGGAAAACCCATCCGAAAGAGATGGTGCAAGAACCTGCAAAGTAAAATGCACCTGAGTCATTCACCCAGTGGTGCACAGTGCCGCGTGTTCTGGGAGGGTGGTCACTGAGCACTTTAGTGAGCAGGATGGGAGGATCTCTGTTACTGGATGGCCTGACCTCATATAAGTCACACATGTCTGTGTTGCACTCAACACTGCCACTACCTGGTGTTGCCACCTTGAAAGAATTTGCTCACTTATTTAAACTTCAGTTTTTAAACTGTAAATTTGTTTTATCGGTAGAACTAGAAAG
>NW_012101433.1:29607-38124 GCF_000951045.1 Mandrillus leucophaeus | reverse complement strand
AGAGGACTCCCGGTACATCTCCACCCTGACACCAAATTTGTAGCAGCAACTGATTAGCTCTGCCAAACTGGAGTTCTGGACAACCCAATTATAATTCTCTTTTCTTCTAATAGTCAGGGGCTTCTGGAAATTTTCTTTGCTATATACCAGAGCCTTCTCCACATTCTCTTTATCTCACCTTCTTACAAGCCATGCAGAATTCTCACCATGAATTTATGACCTGTAATATTTAAAATGTTCCCTTTATGGCTGTTGAACATGGGAAGGTGTGGCTAATCAAGATTCCTATTGGGGAAGTGCTAGAGTCCTTGTATATTAGTGAAGAAGGAGAACATGTACTGTTTAGGTTCCATCTGTGTTTCTCATCAGCTCTGTGCAGAAGAGGATTAAGAAAATACACATTTGAACAGAATGGCATTTATTGCCCAGATTAATTCAGAAAGTTCTCAGAAAAATAAGTTGGAGATACTTGCTCTCTAGGATGCTAAGTAAAGACTACTTAAATACACTATTAGAGATTACAGAACATGGGAGCTATCTGTAGCTTGGATTTTCATACAATTGATGTCTTTTGATGATTAGATTGAGATTATAGCTTACCTTTTTGAGGGGCCAGTATCACAGCAGCGGTGATGTGTCCTTTGCCTCAGCACACAATAAAAACTTGTTCTGTTATAGTTGGTGTTAATTTCATTCACTTGGATAAAGAGCTCTCTGACAGATTTTTCTGCTTAGAATTAATTATCTTTCCCTTTATTATTTAGTACCTTGGGGGCACTTACCAGCTGATGTGCCTAAACCATCACATTTCATTTGGAAGCTCCTGTGTCTTCTTTGATCCTCTTTACAAGTATCTTTCCTTGGAAAATGAAGGATCTCATTGTTTACCTGTCAGAAAAACTGGGATAAGCCCAGGCTCTGCCACTGACTGGGTGTTTAACACAACATTCTTCGTAGGCCAGAAACGTTAGCATCACTGGTGAGCTTGTTAGAAATTCAGAAACTCAGGCTATCTCCTGAAACAAAATCTGCATAATCAGATCTTCAGTTTATTGTTGTGCATATTAAAATTTGAGCAGTACCTTCTATTTTGCCATGACTTTTTCATCTGAAAAATACATGTAACTTATTCTGTATGATGTAAATATAGCCCTCAAAAATGTATGTCTGTGTTCATGCTCTTAATGTTATATTTTATTATACAGAAAAGCATACACTGATGCACTGGTGTTAGAGATCTTATTCCATCCTCTTTCCTCCAGGAGAGAATATTTCTGTGTTGAAAAGTATTTTATTAGGTGACTCTAGGCAATCATACAAGTCACAATCAGTCCTCTTCACTCTTTTCATCTTGAGTCAAATTAAGAATTATGTCTATGGCCACTTGATAAACATGTGCTTGTGTACACTTTTTTGTGTTTTTTTTTTCAGAGACTGTTGACATTCAGAGATGTGCTCATAGAATTCTCTATGGAGGAGTGGCAATGTCTGGACACTGCTCAGCAGAATTTGTATAGGAATGTGATGTTAGAGAACTACAGAAACCTGGTCTCCCTGGGTGAGGATAATTTCAATACATTTTTCCTAATAAACCACAAGGGTTTCATTTCTGTCCTTTGTAGAATGTTTTTTTGTAGTTTCTGCTTTCCATGAATACATTTTAGATTCCTTCTTTCAAGACAATCTTGGAGATTTGTTGTTGTAGAAAAGAAATTCTTGAAGATGTTCCATCTTTACCTGAACTTTCCCCTTTCCTGAGCTGATCTGTGTTTTTTATTATAGATAAGTGGTAATTCCAGAAGTTTGGTGGCTTAAAATATTGTTGCCCACACCTGAAAATCCTATTGCCCTCACTAATTTTTGATTCCGTAATTCTGGGTAGTGGAGGTAAAGACACAGAAATTTAAAATATGTCCTAAATATTCTGGAGGTTCTGTCATGAAACAGTATTTGGGGATTTTCTAGACTTCTATTATGTCTTCTTTTCCCTTCTAAAGATAGTACTAGGTTGATAATTGGAAAATCCCAGCAACAGTTACTTTTTAAAATAAAACAGGTATTGCTGTCTCTAAGCCAGAGCTGATCACCTGTCTGGAAGAAAGGAAAGAGCCTTGGAATGTGAAGAGACATGAGACAGTAGCAAAACACCCAGGTAGGTGAGAGTGAATGAAGCAGATGGCACAGCAGATGACAGATGAGAGTTCCAAGGTCAATGAGGAAGCCAGACCTTAAAATGTGATTTGGGAGGCCTGCCTTTCAATGGAAATAGTTTGTGAGAAGCCTGGGTTTCTTTCTCTTTCTCTCATACAGGGGCATCTTCTGTCTCATGCTCTTAAATGCTCTATGGATTCTACTTTCCCTTTAGTGATCCTCCTTCATGTTTACATTGAGAGGCAAAGTCCTTTTCATGGCATATGAGGGACTGCATGATCTGACTGCTTTTCTGTTGCCTTTAGGGACACATAAATATATATTTTTAGAAACCATGGTAAGTCATTTTTAAGTTCCCCTTTTGAATCATGGCTGAAATTTGTGAGAGCAGTGGTGATAATGGGATTTGTTTCAGAAATTCCAGGAACACCAGGGACAGGTGTTATGAGTTTTCTGCTTTAAAATTTTCTTAACCTATGAGGTTTCAAATGTGTTTCTACAGAAATTCATACTCGGTAATTTCATCAGAATTCTAAGCATATGCCCACACTAAAAAAAAAAAAAAAATCTGATAATATTTTACATCACTTTTCTTAGTATGAACCGAGTTGGTCATTTAAGGTCTACATGCCCTAATTCCTTAACTGTAAGATAGTTTAATTTATCTACTCTGTACATTTCTCAAGTATACTAGGCCGTTAGGGAGTTTACAACATTGCTGAGCACATATTGAATTTCCATTTGTGACCTTATTTTTAATAACTATTATTTCATAATTTTATCTTGTTTAATATGAGGCTTACCAGGACTGTGTCATTCATGTGCCTGTGTATATATGTATGTGCATATATATTGTGGATTTTTTACAAATTACTTTTGTATAACTACATATTTTTTGTGTGTAATGTAATGACTTGCTATGTGTATACACTGTGAAATAATTAGTATGATCACATTAACAGACATGTCTACTCTTAGTACCTTTTTTTGTAGTGAGAACACCTGTTTACTGCCTTAGCAAATTTTAAGCATACAAAACATTGTTAACAATAATCATGAAGCTATATATTAGATCCTTAAAACTTATTCATCTTTTAACTGAAAGTTTGTATCCTTCATTTTCCTCACCTCCAGTCCCTGGCAACTAACACTGGACTCTGATTTTATAAGTTCAACCTTTTCATATTTCTTGTATAAGTGAAAACAAGCAGTATTCCTCTTAATGTGCCTTTCTTATTTCATTTAGTACAATGTCCTTCAGGTTCATCCATGTTTTGAAATGGCAAGATTCCATTACGTTTTATGGCTGAATAATATTCTGTTGTCTATTTGGGCCATATTTACTGCATCCATTCAGCATTCACAGACATGTAGGGTTTTTTATATCTTTGAAATTGTGAATACTGCAGTGAACTTGGATTTCAAATGTTTCTTGGAAATATTTGCTTTGTTTCCTTTGATTATATACCCAAAAGTGGGATTGCTAGATTGCCTGATAGTTCTGTTTTTCAGATAACATTCATATTGGTATTTATAATGACTCTTACCAATTTAAAACTCTCCAGGAGTGTACGGAATATTTTTTATTCACATTCTTATCAATAGTTGTTATGTTTATTTGCATATATATGTAAAGATGTATGTGTTTGTGTGTATATGTATATATACACACACACATAGATATATGAGCTTTTATGTAAAAGCTCATATAAAGATGGATATATCTATACAACTCTATTCCATCCTAACAGATGTGAGGTGATAGCTCATCATGGTTTTGATTTGCAGTTGCCTGATGATTGATGTTTCATAACTTTTCATATATTTGTTGGCCATTTGTGTCTTCATTTTAAAATATGAATTCAGTCTTTTGCTTATTTTTCAATTGGGTTATTATTTTTATTGTTGTTTTGGCTTTGGATTTGCTTAGTTCCTTATTTTTCATATATTATTCTCTTACGTGTATAGTTTGCAAGTATTTTCTACCGTTTCATAAATTTCTTATTTTATTCTGTTTTCTGTGCAAAAGCTTTTTAGTTTGATGCAATTCAGCTTGTTTATATCTCCTTTTGCTGCTGTACTTTTGGTGTTGAGGCAAAAAAATATATTGCCAGGAGTATCAAGATTTCTTCCTATTTTTTAGGAGTTTTCAGGATTCATGTCTTATATTTAAGTCTTCAATTCAAGGTGATTTTTCGTATGGTGTAAGAAAAAGAATCTGATTTTAATATTTTGTTTGTGGGTATCCAGTTTTCCCAGATCTGAGTACTGAAGACACTATACACTTTTCACTGTGTGTTTTTGGTGCACTTGTTTAGGGTTGACGTTATATGCATGGGTTTATTTCCAGGCTCTCTACTCTGTTCTGTTAGTTTTTGTGTCCATTTTTCTCCATGCTTACCATCCCATTTTTCTTAGTGTAGTCTTTAAATATAGTTTGAAATCATAAAGTATGATGTCCCTTTGCTTTGTATTTTTTCCTCAAGATTACTCTGGCTATTCAAATCTATTGTATTTTCATATACATTTTAAGACTGTATTTTGTATTACTGTGCAAAATGCCACTGGAATTGTGATAGGGACTTCACTGAATCTATAGATGACTTTGGATAATATGGTACTTTACCAATATTTATTCTTCCAATCTATAAATGTGGGATGAGTTTACATTTCTTGTGTTTTCTTCAGTTTCTTTCATCAATACCTATATCTTTCAGTATAAAGATCTTTTACCTCCTTGGTTAAATTTGTGCCTTAGAAATTTATTACTTTAATGTTATTTTAAATGAGATTGTTTTCTGCTTTTTTAAATCAGGTAGTTTGATGTTGGTGTATGAAACCATAACTGATATTTGTATGTTAATTTTATATTTTACTAATATACGGAGTGCATTTATTAGCTTAGACAGATTTTGGCTTACTGTTTATAGTTTTCTGTATATAGCATCATGTCATCTACAAACAGCAACGTTTTTCTTGTCTTCAACTTGAATAACTTTTAAAACAATTTTACTTGAGAAATTTTGTCACATACTTTCAGTGCTATGTTAAAATAAAAGCATTGACAGTGGGTACAATATAGCCTTGCATTGGTGTCTGTGAATCTGAAGAAGTAAACACCTTTTCAAGTTTTATAATCTGGTTTCAAGAGGTAAAGATCTTCTCTTGTTGGTTCCCCCAGGGGATAGGATGCCCTCAGGGTTTGTAGTGAATAGGGGTTGTATCTGGGTCACAAGGCTGCTGGGTCTGCCTTCAGTTGTCTTGTTACCAGGGTCTTGGGTGATTGTGATCCCTGTCTTATTCCTGGGCAGACTGGATTTCCTTCAGAACTTGGGTGTGTAGGGTAGAAACAAGAAGAGATGTCTGCAGTTAAGTCTACATATGGTGGGTCTTATTATCAGGGCGTGGATGAGTGTGTGGCTCCCACTGAGCACCTGGGCAGGTTTTCCCAGGTCACTGTGTGGCTTGCTAAAGGGGCAGGACTGGCCATGAGCTGTGATAAAGGAAGCTAGAACTGAATCACTGAACTGTTTCAGGGACCACAGTCAAGTCCAACGACTGCAGGCCTTGGGTGTCTCCTCCAAGGTCTCTGGACAGACAGGACGACTCCCAGACTGTGACTGAGTTTCAAATGGTTATAGAGTCTGTTCAGTATTCTCAGTGGGATCGAGTTGGGTAGACCATTTCTTGCTGTGTAGCCAAAACCAGGAGTCCTCTAGTTTGCCACCTGAGTGAGGGCCTGCCTTCTACAATGGATGCTTCTCAATCTTGAGCTTTACCAGGATTTCACAACATCCCCCCTGGATCCCAAAGGTTTCTTAAAGGTACGCTTTTTGACGTGGAGCCTTGCTATGTTTCCAGGCTGATCTGGAACTTCTGGCCTGAAGCAACCTTCCTGTATCATTTAGCTGTGATTACAGGTGTGAGCCATGCTCACTCTCTCATAAAGACACTTTTATCAGGGATAACCTACACTTTTTTTGTGGCTATGGGATCATACACAAGCCAGGCACCATCTATTCTAACAGTGTACTGATGTAAGTTTCTTGTATGTTTTGTTTCTGTTTTCTGTTTCAGAGTTGTAATTTTATATTCAGACATTCAGAACAATATGCCAGAATTTACATGTGATGCCTGAAGTAAATCAGGTAATCAGTAGGTACCTCATATTTACCAGTCACTTGTATATTTTTTGCTGCAGGCAAAAAAGAATCATAGGATTTCTACCCACTTTCTTCAGTCTACATCTAAATGATAATATGATTTATTTCCAAATACTTATTTTATATATCAGTGACTCTCACTTTATTTTACAAAACATATATAGTTTTTTTCTATTTAGAAATGTAACACTATTATATGCTTCTAAAGGTTAAATTACAACAGTATTATTTTGTGTAAGAATAGCATCAATATATTAAAACATACTAAAAATTACCTTTCATGTCTTTTAAATGCTTACTCATTAAAATATTTTTATTAGAACCATTTATTTATGGTATAGTGCAGTTTCTATGAAATTTTACTGCCATACACTCCATATCAATGACTTAAAATACCTGCTTTCCATGAGTGCACATGGTTGATAGTTTTAGTTATTTGGACAAGTACTTTTTAAATGGTACATCAATGTTGCATTTCACATTTTATGGGTAAATATTTATCTTATTATATTTTGAAATTTCATTTTTTGTATAGAATTTTGACATCAGTTTACTGTGTTTTTTTGTTTTATGTGTTATAATTTTAGACAATGTGCAACTTTGAATGTACATTTTAAGTCAGTATGGGGTTTAATTAAAAGATGAATGAGCCATATGTCTATCATAGTTAAGTTATATGTATGTGATTTTACCTATAAATATGACTCTAATTTTGTTATGCCTTATCTACTATATTTGTTTTCTTGGTTGACTTATCCTGTCCAGGTGACTGGTAGTCATTTAAATTATTTTTCACTTATTTTCACCATGTGTTTAATGAATATATATTTTTTTGTACAAGAGAAACACTTTTGTGATTTGAAGGTAATTTTTGGAAAGATTTATTTCTGTATGGGTTTTTAGTTATCCTTTGAAAAAAGTTTAATTGTCATGAAAATACAAAACATAAAATTTACCATTTTAATTGTTTTTAAGTGTACACTTTATGGCCAGGTATGGTGGCTCATGACTGTAATCCTAGTACTTTGGGAGGCTGAGGCAGGAGCATTGCTTGAACTCAGGAGTTTGAGAACAGCCTGAGCAACATATGGAGACCCGGTATCTACAACAAATTAGAAAACTTAGCTGGGTATGGTGGCATGTGCTTCTAATTTCAGATACCTGGGAGGCTGAGGTGGGAGGATCACTTGAGCCTGGGATTGGAGATGGCAGTAAGCTGTGGTCACATCACTCATCACTGCACTCTATCCCGGGCAACAGATTGAGACCCAGTCTTAAAAAAGTGTAAATTTCAGTCATGATAAGTATATTGTTATGCAAAAGGCCTCTAGAACTTTTACATCTTGCAAAACTAAAACTCAATACACGTTAAGTAACAACTGCCCATTTTACCCTCTCTCCAGCCCTGGACAAACACTTTCTGTTTCTGAATTTGACTACTAAAGATATCTCATATAAGTGAAATCAGATAGTATGAATGACTTTGTTACTGGCTTATTTCAGTTGACAGAATATTTTCAAAGTTTATTTTGAAATGTGACAAGATATCCTTTAATAATATTCCATTGTGTGTATACGGCACTTTTAAAAATGTGTTTGTCCAGTGACATAAAGATTGTTTCTGCCTTTTGGTTTTTGTGAATAATGATACAACAAACATGGATGTTCAAATGTTTTCCAGGTCAGGTGTTGAATATTTTGGATATAGATTCATAAGTGGGATTGCTGGATTATATGATGCTTTCCTTTTTAATATTTTGAGGAGCATTCATAATATTTTTAGTTACATTATTTTTCACATGGGTTTTAATTTCTTCACATCCTCAACAAACTTGATATTTCTTTTTACATTTGTAATGGCCAGTCTGATGGTTGTGAGGTGATTTTGTTTTTGCATTTATCTACAAATTAGTAATTTTAAACATCATTTCAAATACTTTTTGCTATTTTTACATATTTTTTGGAGACATGTCAGTTCAGTCTTTTGTCTATTTTTAAATCAAGTTATTCAACTTTTGTTGATTTTTAAGAATTATTTATGCTAGATATTAACTCCCATCACATGTGGTTTGCAAATATTTTCACCCATTTCTTAAGTGACATTGTTACTCCACCAAATGTTTTCTTTGATGTGCAGAAATTTTGAAGTTTAATGTAATTCAATTTTTCTGTTCTGTGTTGCTCATGAATTTGATGTCATATC